>NC_085138.1:168249071-168615843 GCF_035046485.1 Aedes albopictus
TGACGATGACAGCTAATTTATTTACTTCGGAGCTCAAGGTTTGCTGGGATTATTTTGGATCAATTTCAGTTCAGTGGTACCCAGATATTGTCAAATTTATTTATAGCATACGCCATTATGGCATCTGTGCAACATATGTGCCATTCGGTGCCACTGCTGTGCCCGGTGTGCCCAAGGCACACTGTGTAGAGATTAGAATAACTAGCCACAGAAGTCCAATGTCGCGGCTGTTCGTGTGACTAACATCTAGTTTGCCACGCCCTTACAGCGTCATTAGCGGTACTATAAGTGTCAAATAAATTTTGTTTACTAAAACAAAAGATCCTCTTCACGATGGATACTTACAAACAATCAATTATGGCAAATAAAGTTGTTAATATAATTGATTAGGAAAAGCGACTACAGCGCCATTGGAGTTCTAGTGTATTTCTATTGTGTAGAGTGACTACCCCTTGTTTCATACGCAATGTAGAAACCTATCAATTTTATATAAATTTTAAATCAGTTTTTCTTGATAGTGAACTAAGCGAACTGTACTGAAATCGCATCTTATAGCTGCTCTCACTTTTGATGTTCAACAGATGTATTTAAACACAGTTTCGCGTAACTGATGTTTTTCGTATGGGTAGTCTGTCACAAATTTAAAGATTGCTTTTCGACGTTTCCCGTAAAATAAGTTCACATTCTAAAGCATCTATCATTGGTTCGAGTCACATCAAAAATACTTCAAAGTATGTATTACCAAAAGCATGTTTCCGAATAAATTTATTCATTATGCTGTAGTTCCAAATAACAAAACTTATCCAAAACACTCCTGTTTTGACAGTTACCGTATCCAAAATCCAACGCCAACGTTCAACATCGCATGTAGCATTGCTGATCGGTGATGACACACTTTCAACACATTATGCACGTCTCTTCTATAAATAAATGGTTATCTTTCAATAAAATGCGTTTTATTTAGGCAATAGTGTAGTAGGAAATAGGTTTCGGCCTTCTGTTTATGACACTAACCAACATGTAGGTATGTAATGATCTCGAAAACTCCAAAATAGCCAGGAAGTTTATATAAAGGTTAATGAAGTACTATATCGTTATTTAACGAATATATCAGGCCAAACATTTCAATAGGTCCTATCTGCATTTGAGAGGCTCTCTTTGTTCACTTTCTCTTTCAATTATTGCAATGTAATGATGCACTTTTCAACTATTTTTGCAGTACAAATCAAAAGACAATTGTTTTGACCTTCGTTCAATGCAAGGAGACAATCATAATACAAATAAACAGCTGAGATATTAACGAAAGAGTGGGAAACCATAGAGAGCCTCTCTTCTGCAGATAGGACCTTTAGACATGTTTGGCCTTATATGATTCAAAATACTTGACTAATTACCACTTTGGAAATGAATTACTATGATTTAATTCTTGATTTAATTTGATCTAAACTTGATCGCGTTGGCTCCAGTAGGAACTGAGTGTTTATCGTCACAATGTAAAGGCTGTCTTAATACTTACAACGAACATAATTGTACGCAGTGGACTCGATTGTACGATCAATACCCAGCCGGCTCATCGGTATCATAGTCCAATTATTTCCGAAGTTGTTGGTGGTCTGCATCCATGATTTGGATTTCTGAAATCGTAGTAACTCACCTGTTTTCCCTTCCAGTAGAACTTGTATAGCGATCCCTTAAGTCAAACAGTCTGTAATCAGCACTTTGCTATTCGGTCACCAGACAATTTATTTTCCAACAGATGTATCGCCACCGGCTAACATTGGCCCCGAGATTTGTCCAGTTCCTGGTGTTCGTCACACTTGACTTATTGAATAGTAGTTTCCTTTTTCCATTTTCCTATGCACTAAAATAGCATAAAAATGTTAGGTTAATCTCTCCACCATATCCTATGGTCATCCCGTCATACATTGAAAAGTTTTTTTTTCCAAAGACCAATTTTGCATTTGCAAAGGTACACTCAAGTTAAAACGGATTGATCCACACAGTCTATATTTATGGAACTCTGCTCAACCTTTCGGGAAAACAGCCTGTATCTGAGCCGAATTCCCATGGTATCTTGCTTAGAGCTTCCATGGTACCAGCTCAACCATTCGGCCAATCAATGGTTATCCAACCAGATTCCCTAGGTGTCTTTCTTAGGTTTCATCTAATTTTCTGTTCTTTGCTCAACCTTCCATTATGGAATTCACCTTGTGCTATATTCCATAAGTCTCGGTGGCTTGCCAGAAAATTTTTATTCTCCGCTCAACCTCATTATGGAAATCATTCTACAATATTACCAGATTCCATAACTATTGGTGTCTTGCCAGGAGTTTTTCTACTCTCTGCTCAACCTCATTATGGAAATCGTTCTTGCAATTTCCCATAAATCTTGGTATCTTGCCAGGAGTGTTGATACCATTCCAGAAAGGGCTTATTGAAATAAGAGTATCAGAATTTGACCTCTTCAATTCCAATA
Source organism: Aedes albopictus (assembly GCF_035046485.1). Taxonomy (NCBI): domain Eukaryota; kingdom Metazoa; phylum Arthropoda; class Insecta; order Diptera; family Culicidae; genus Aedes; species Aedes albopictus. The sequence continues at coordinate 168,251,548 of NC_085138.1, forward strand.
ATTACAACCACTCTTCTTTGGACAGGGTTTATTTCACTTCGAGATATTCAGTGAAGCGGTCTCTCTCTCCTGCATTCCGGGTTCTAGTGTTCAGAATTGTCCCAATGCATGGATATAGAATTGATTATCTACTCCGTGTTCTGCAATATGTGCATACTTCATCCCTAAGAGCATACTTTTCTATATTTCCATCGAGGCGACATTCTCACTAGAAGCCATCCCTAAGAATACCAGGTTTCTTTCCCCCTCGGGGACAGCCTTGTGGTTTACTTACTGATATCCGAAATTTGCCTAAACTTTCCGAGTTTTCCGTCGTCTCCAAATGTAGAAATAAGTCTTGATGGCTTGGTGGTTTGAATGGAATTGAATATTTTATTAGGTGTCATAAATTTCCACAGCTAAGGCTACCTAGATTTATCTAGCTTACTAAGTTCCTACACTCGTGATCATGCTTGGCATCGTCCATTTACTAACGAAGTCGCAATAGGGCCGTTTTAAGGTCCATGCTTATGTTGGACTTCGTGAACGCAAAGTCGATGATCTTGCTAAGCTACAGCACAGCCACCTCCATTGCAGGCAGCTCGTCTCGTTTTTAGTTGATGGCCCTCCGTCTACTGTCTCTCCCGGCAGGCTAGCCGGGGAAATAATCAGAGCTCCCACGTTGGAGCTGCGTGCGCAGCTTCCTGCTCCTGACTGACTCCTCACTTCTTCTTAACGGAGACCTAGCTTATCAACTTATTGCGAAGGGGTTAGCCTCGCCGTTACCTGCACCGCTCCATTTTTTATTTTTGTTAAGTTGACGGGAAAAGAGGTTCCCCGTGCCAGAGCCCTGTATTAACACGGTAAGGGACGAAATGCTGTGGGGACCGCCCAGGTCCCAGCTACCCCACAGACTCCGTTAACGATCGAGCATCTTTTTCACTACCTTGATCACTCATTCCTCGTCACGGGTCGTTTGACACCTTGAATTTGGGTTAGTAGTCCTATTCTTAGCCGGCGACTACGCATCTGACTCGCAAAAAGGGAGGTTCGTCAGGCCCCGGGACTGTAATCCCAGCTGATTGTCTCGGAGAAACACAAGGTACACTACGCGAAGTATGGGAAAAATACTGTGAAGGGCGCCCTGGTACTCCACCATTAATTCCGAGGCACGGTAAGCATATAGCCGCATAACACCATGAATTAGGGGTCACCTAACTAGTGATCTTTTTCCACTGGAACCGTAGTGCACAGTCCGTAGTGCTACTCTAAACTAGTTAAACCAACCGCTACTGACACTATATAGCTATCTTGGCTTCAGTTTATCATGTTAAATGGTCAGCGAGTCGCATGCTTTTGAAATGTAGGTAGGGTATGTGTTCCATAATTAATCTCACGCTCCCATATTCATCATATTCGAAAACAAGCGATTACGGCACTGATTGGTTCCGTTTTTTTTTTGTTTTCATGCGTGCTCACTTCTAACAAAAAATACATAAAAATGAGAAACAAAACAAACAGCGCTTCAATCCTCTGTTTTTCGTGGGATTAAAATGGGAGCCACATGATTAAGAAGGGAACCAATACCCTATATGCGGGCTTTCCGTTTGGGCAGACCTTAAAGAACGCGGTCATGGAGGCGCATGGTTACTTTTCATTTTTACTTCACAAGCCTGTCTTCGTTGACTTCGTTGAACAAATCGTAAGCACAGTTTAGGCTAGTCACCCATCCCTACGCACATCAGTGCTCGCCAGCGCGACATTATAGCAGCGCAATATCTCAAAGTACCTAGTACCCATCCCCCAGAGATGACTATCGATCAAAGGTGATATGCTTGGGGCTTGAACGAACGGGCTTCTAGCACTAGTAGGTATAATACCAAGTTTGCTATCACCTGCCTACCACCTCATCGCAACGACGACGACGACGACTGACCGACTGGAACTCGGACTGGAACTGGGAGTGTAAGTGCAGTAGCAGCAATTTTTCTCTAATGTTGTTGTATTCCTCGCTTCTCTTCTCGTCGTTCCTCTGCTTTAGGGAGGTGCCCACGACGGTACTAGCGCAGCGTGCTTGGCGCAACAGTAGGCAGTAGGTAAATCATCATCGTCTACCCCGCGTCGTGGTGCGTCTGTGTCACGTTGCGCCGAGAGGAGACCTGTTTGTGCGGTCGGTCCTGCTGGCCGGTCTTCCCCGTTTGACAAATGCCCCAGCCAGCAGCCCTGGCTGGTCGTCCGCGTGCTGTGGTCAACGCAATCAGGTGGTCGGATAATTGAAATAAATTTCTGGTAGTGACAGACACTATTCCAGTCCATCAAAGCAAAGTGGGAACCGCACAAAAAATATTACGGTGGACACCGAAGTGATAAAACAGCATCTGGTGTGGCAGTCAGCTGAAAAGGGAATTAGTAATACGGTGCTTCATTACGGTAAGTTTGCGTAAAAACTATCATTGGAACTATAAACGCCAGTTTGCATGTTTTGCTACTCAGGATATATTCACCTTACTTACATATGAGAAAGTTTATGTTTTTGTTCCATTTTATTAGGTTTTATGCCTGATATTGCTTAAGAATGAACGGTAAGGTTGACCGTAGCACCTTACAAATGTCAATTTCTTGATTTTGCTTTGGCTAATCAAGCCATGTGGGAAATTATACTGTTGAAATTGCTTTGACATCCATGTGCACAACAGAACATGTGCTCGATGAACAAATACAGATTTGAATTATGAAAAGAAATCAACGTACTCCGGTGAGACTCTCGGCCTGCTGGCGACGGAGATAGTCGAGTGACTCCGTAGCTTGAAGGAATAGAAGCGCCCGTCTAGCGAATTGGGAGTCGTGAGTTCGAGTCTCACCAGAGCACTTGGATACCTTTTCATAATTCAAATCTCAATTTGTTCATCGAGCACATGTTCTGTTGTGCACATGGATGTCAAAGCAATTTCAACAGTGTAATTTCCCACATGGCTTGGTTAGCCAAAGCAAAATAAAAAAATTGACATATGAAATCATAATTTCATGACATGACATTTTTTACTTGATTCTTGATTTGTGATTCATGATAACTAAGACTCTTATCTTCGCAGCATAGAAAACAAGATATTTCAAGTATTTAATCAAAAATTAGTAAAACTCATAGGAGTTGTTGAGAAATTTTGGCCAAAATCAGGACAAGCCCTGCCTAATTAGGACGGATGGTAACCCTAATGATAACTGGATCGGATTTGTTTCCATGTGATAATGTGGAGCGGACCTGAGGTGATGGTTAACCCTTATGTGGCCGACAGGGTACGCGGGTACCCAGCGCCCACTTAAAAAGCACGGTGTAGAAAAAAGCAAAAAGTTTGTCGGTCACATAACGGTTAAAGCACGTGACTACCATGCCAAGGACCTGGGATCGAATATTACTCCCGACCAGAGATGCCATATATACTTATTTATACATGCATTATACAAATTTTGAAGCATCCGTACAGATTTCGTTTTATATGAAATACAGATTTTTGAGCTAGAGGGGCCATTTTATTTTTGTATGAGATACAGATTTTTCAGCAAAATTTTGTATGGGATACAGATTTTTGAAAATAGTGATACTGTTATCATGAAAATGAATTACAATTTAATGAGAGAAAGTTGTTTGAATTTGCGAATTCATCGTTTAGTTAGAGTGCTTGGTTTGGGGGGCGGTTTGAGAACCCTATCGCTCTGGGCAGCGCTACCAATGAGGGGAGGCGTTTAGAATTCCTCAACAGATGGCTTTGCGCTTTGGTTGGGTGGATGACAGGCCATGCAGCGGATCTGGGAAAACGCATTCGTGGGCGAGTGTGATGTAAATTGATGAGGTTGGGAAGAGAGAGATCGATGGGACGGTGGGCTGATTTGTATTTCGACCGTCAAAGTGGAAACACCGTGAAGATCGGGAGTCCTGTGGAGTGAATTGACCGAAGAGAAAGTTTTTTTTTGTGGAGACAGGTCGCACAGTTACCATCTTGTGGACGGAGCGTTGATTCCTGCATAATCCGGAATCGTCGTGGATAAGTACCCACCGGAGTCCTATTGTTGTTGCGGTGCGCGCTGCCTTTGCACCCTATTCGCCGTTGGCCGATATTTCCACCGGCCGCACGTGGTCACCGGGTACTCACCACCGTTGCGAACCCACTATCGCTGCGGGAATCCTGCCGCCTCCCTTCGTGAACGCCATTGTTGTGCGACACCCGACATCGCCGCCACGTTGCTTGCGGCCTACGAAGCTCTCTCCCACCGAATACGTCCCCGCCTGAAAGCCTGCTGGTATTTCACCGTGCCGGAAGTACCGTCTGGCCCCAAAGACCAATGCACAGGTCCCCATTCCGGCCACTGGAGTAGATCAAGCCAAGCTCGCCACTATCGTGAGGTCCTTCACCAACTCCTTGCCACTGCCGCGGTGGACGCCGCTACGGAACCGACACCGTCGACCCCGCCGGTCGCCTACCAGCCGAGCCCCTCGCCGCCATTGCGGTGCCCACCTCTACGGATTCGAAACCATCGGCCTCGCCGGCCGTCTGCTAGCCCCTCACTGTCGCCGCCGCGAAGCACGCCGCTACCGAACCACCACCGCCTAGGGCGGTACACGCCGCTACGAGACCGGCACCTATACCCTCTCCGGTTACCGGCTACCCCACGCCGCTACTGCTGGACGCAGCATTCGCTTTTCGTACCTCGGAGTAAGTAATATAAGGTTTAAAAACTAATCCCCATATTCTAGCTCGCTAAATAAATCCGAAGACCTCCCTACTACCTCCTCAACGACCCTGGGACTCGAGGACACAAAAGAGGCCTTTTGTGCATGCCTCGTTGGCTGCCGTTGGCTGGCCCAGCAGCCTGAGGTTTAGATCGATTCCCCCTCTGGGTCTCGATACACACGTCCTCGAGGAGCGGTAACAATGCAGATATTTCAAAAAATCATCTGGCATCTCTGCTCCCGACAAACATAAAAAATAGAAGGGAAGGGAAGTAAAGCGTGGGTCCCGAGATGAACTAGCCTAGGGCTGAAATTCTCGTTAATACAGATAGAAAAAAAATCAATGTGATAAAAATCCCAAAAAAATCACAAACCTGTCGTGATTGAGTTATAGAAATGTTAGATTGAAATTAACATTAGCAATTATTGCATAAGCAGACGATACCCAGGTAATAATTTGATGCTGTACAAACGTTTCTCCAACTATTTTGAATCACCCATCATTTGAACAAAAGCTGAGCACAAGAGGCACAATCCTTTATTCAGCTCCCAAATATCTAATTTTGTTGATTTTATTCAACCTTTAGCTGATTTGAGGTTCATTGGAAGGCTGATTTAGGGCTTAATATGCGCTTAATCAGTTATCAATCAAATTTATTAATTGTGTAAAAATAAAATAAAAACACTTTCATGAGCCTATTTTTACTATTAGCTGCGTCTATTTCCAGAAAAGATGTTTAGGAATGTATAAATTAATCTGTAGGAAAACTGGGAATTGAACTCGATCCGCCTGATTTATAGTCACTCACCTTAGCACCTACACCATACATAATTGTAAGCATATCCTCGAAAACAAGAGCATTACTTGTTGTGTTTGAATAGTCAAGAAAATAAGTTGAGCTAAGTCTGTATTGAGGCTGAAGAAGCGATGTGGACTTCACGAAAACCATGCTTGGGTTAGCTGCTTGAACAACAGTTGATTAATTTTGCATGTTGGTGTATGTTTTTAATCTGGTTACCTAGATGAATAATATTCTATTCAACTTGATATTCAGCCATCTGTGTATTGCTGATTGAAGTAGTTGAACAAGCCACACTTCAGACCAATATTCAGCTGTCATTGTGTTCAGCCATTGACACCATTAACCAGCTATTGTTCAGCTAATAATCTCACCAGCATTCATTGTTATTTGGGTATTTGGCTCCAGTGGTGTAGGCAGAAATTTGCTCTGGGAGGGATTTACGATTATCAAAAGTACCATTTTTTTAATTTGACACTAACATTTCGAAAACAGAAATGAATAATAAGGTCGTAAATATTCAATTTGAGTCGTAGTTTTAATATAACGGCGCAGCCGAAACGTTGTTTCGTCGTAAAGCGTTTTATACTGAAAATTTGTTCCAGAGCCCACTGGTGGGCTCCATAAACTCTTAACATATCTATGGACTTATTAGAAGCAATCTGACTGGCATTGACATTTCTGATTTTTTTAATTTTCCAGATAAAATGGCAAATGAAACGCCGCTAATCACCCCGTCTATTTTCTTTCTCCAGGTTGGCTCCTGTGGAAGCACCACTAAGGGAAAAAGAATAAAACTCTTAATGTGATCAAGTGCAAAGTTTTTAATTGAAGAAGTCAGCTCACCGTGGGAGCAGCAGTAGTGGGAGCAGGAAAAAGTTGCACTTCAGTGTGACATCGGGTCCCCCGGCGACGACGATAGCAGTTGAACAAGATCAACACAAGAAGGAGAAAGAGGAGAAGAAGAAGGAGGCTACCGACCAACTGACAAAGAAGACCAACCGCATCTCGGGAAGGAAGCAAACAAAGTGTAAGACACTACCGCACGCGGCGAAAGCGGAAGGTAGCAGGAATCACTTTGTTGCTGCAATTGTGTGAATTTCCATTTCAAAGAGTCCGGTGTGAAGGTGGAAAGCTCTGGAAGCAAGGAAGCGACGGAAAGTGTGAGTGTGTGTGGGTGTGTGAGAGAGGAAGCCGAAGCCGAGTGGGGTTGAAAAGCTTGCATTGCGGTCAGTGAGTGGGTGGGTGGGCGCGCCTTGGAAGCGCGTAGTGTAGCAAAAAGGAAACAAAGGTGTCTGATACCGGCGAGTCCAGTGAAACGGAGCAACAACAGGCCGACCGATGTAGTGATAATCTTCCGCCGTCAATCTCGCCGCCGTCGCCGTTGCCGCCGCAGTCGTCGTCGTCGTCGTCGTCGATGGCAACTATTGATTCAGGTGAGTGGAAAACGGAAGCAACTGCTTTATTACCTCCGTGTCCTGTTGCATTTGTTGTCAGGTGCGGGCATCCCTCGAACTCTGCCAGCCAGAGGCGCGTCCTTGTGCGAGTAGCACTTTCAATCTGGAAACGTTATTAACAAGTCATCAAGCATATACAAAAATGTGAGTGGTTATTACTTTTACGATGAGGCACATGTGTCCAGCGAGGTATGTGCATGTTTTATGGCTTTCCGCTTGACAAAGTGACAGCGGGTTAATTGTTTTTTTAGGGTAATGGTCTCGTGCCTTTCAACTTTATAGTTTCATATTGTATGGCGATAAACATGATTTATGACTTTTTTTTTATATTGTTAGCGTATCGTCCCAACTGGAATAAAGCCTGCTGCTCAATTTCTATGAGTACTAACTTACTTTCTCCGTGGTCGTGCGGCTAGTGTCACCAAGCTCTTAGTCGTATCATGCTGAGGAGCGTGGGTTCGACTCCCGCCGCAGCTGTCCGGAAAAGTTTTCGGCTTTGCCACTGCTAGTCCGTTCAAAGAACGAAAAAGCTCACTGGAAGCATTGAACGTGTCCGTGTCTTTTATTATTAAAAAGAAGATCTCCATCCTGGGCGATTGCTCGACATCGCCTTGGTCTGCAGCCAGGTCAAATTTCTGTCAACTTCCTCGCTCCAGCTCCTCCGTAGAGTGTGACCGAATCACCTCCACTTTCGCTCCCGAATTTCTGTCGCTATCGGCTCCACGTTGGAGATCTTATTGTGAAGCCACTACCGTGCACGAATTATATATGACAGGCATCTATTGATGAAGACCTGCAGTCGTTGAGTGTTCTCCGCTGATATACACCAAGTTTCACAGGCGTACAGCAGCATAAATTTCACGCTCGAGTTGAAAATTCGGATTTTGGTGCGTCGACTAATCTGGTTGTTTTTCCATACATTTCTTAAACTCGCAAAAGCAGTCCTTGCCTTCTTGTACTTTTGTACCTATGTCGATCTTGGTGCCGCCATCGGCTGCCATTCGGCTACCAAGATATTGAAGGCTTTCAAGATTCTCCACTGATTGCCCAGCTACCCTAAAGCTGAAAGGGTTGACCGTGATTACATCTAAAAATTTGGTCTGGTTGACGTTGATGGTAAGACCTGCCGCTGAGGAGCGATTGGCAAGATCATCAAGCTTGCTCTGCATATCAGAGCGCCGTTGAGCTAGGAGAACAACGTCATCAGCCAGTTCGAAGTCATTTAGGTGTTCCATGGTAATGGGCTGCCACAGCAATCCACGATATACAACCTTGCCACACTCCAGCAACGACCCGGATGGGATCGGACAAAACACCGTTGTGCACTACTCTGCACGAAAATGCCCTGTACTGTGCTTCAATGAGGCCGATGGGGCCCTTGCGCCTGAGGGCTTCCCACATGTTTTCGTGATTAAGATGGTCGAAAGCTTTTTCGTAATCAATGAACACCAGGTAGAGAGACTCTTGGAGTTCATTGATTTGCTCCAGAATGATACGGAACGTGACAATATGGTCCACAAAGGATCGTAAGGCACGAAATCTTGCTTGCTGCCGTCGGAGAGTTGCGTCAATCTTCTCCTGTATCCGGTTATGGGTCACTTTGCAGTAATGATACCCCATCATTCATCAATCATCGCATACTGCCAGGTTACCTTTTTTTGGGCGCCTTTACTAAGACGCCTTGTAGTCGACCGGAAATGTCTCGGTTTCCCATACGTTGCAGAATAATTGCTGCAGCAGTGTTGTGCAGATACTACGGGGTTCGCTTTGAGCATCTCGGTTGATATGCGATCGGCCCCGGGTATTGTTCGATTTCATGCTACAGATGACTGTTTCTATCTCCTGCAATGATGGAGCTTTGGTGTTGTAATGCGTCGAATCCTTGGCGGATCATGCTGAGTTGTTGGTGATATGGCCGACACTGGAAAAAGGTTTCCAAAGTACTCGAACCAGGTCAGCCGGGTCAGTCAAGACGTTGATCGCAGACGAATGTCACCGGTATTTGCGGCTTTCTCGCCTTCGTCTCCTAGGGAGTTCATCCACGCTCTTTTGTCCCGCCTACATGAGCACTTCACTTCCTTCTCGAGAGCCGAATAATGCTGACGGGCTACGGCTTTGGCTCCTCGTGTTTTCGCACGCTCTATCGCGGCTCTGACGTTCCTTCACACCTCTATCTTTCTCCAGGTGTCAGCTATGATCAACTGCTTTCTCTGGGTGCATAGCTCACCCAAATTAGGCGTTCTTGATGGTGCTCCATTGATCTTTTACGCTTCCACCTGCTGAAATATCCGCAGCACGGTTCTCTAGCTCCTCGATGAAGGACCTTTCTATCGCAGTCACTTCCAGTCGGCGTGTGTTAAACCGCCGCCAGATTTTTTCCTCCTGTCGATGGATCCTAGCAATGCGCAGTCGGATTTCGCCTATTAGGAGATGATGGTCGGACGCAATGTCGGCGCTACGTTTGTTCCGCACATCAAGAAGGCTCCGTCTCCATTTCGGCTGATGCAGATGTGGTCGGGGCCCATATAGCCGAGGCGGTAAACGCACGGGTATTCAGCATGACCATGCTGAGGGTGACGGGTTCGATTCCCGGTCAGTCCAGGAACTTTTCGTAAAGGAAATTTCCTTGACTTCCTTGGGCATAGAGTATCTTCGTGCCTGCCACACCGATATACACATGCAAAATAGTCATTGGCAGAGGAAGCTCTCAGTTAATAACTGTGGAAGTGCTCATAGAACACTAAGCTGAGAAGCAGGCTTTGTCCCAGTGAGGACGTTACGCCAAGAAGAGAGAGAGAGAGAGAGATGTGGTCGATTTGATTTTCCGTGACGTCATCACGGTAAACCCATGTCACTTTGTGCACTGGTCGATTAGGAAAGAGCGATCCCCCAATCACCAAGTCACTGTTGCCACAAAACTCTGCAAACAGCTCACCGTTTTCGCTCATTTCTCCGAGACCATGGCGTCCCATGACGTGCTCATAGTCCGAGTTGTCGGAACCAACCTTCGCGTTTAAGTCGCCCATGAGGATCTTGATATCACCTTTCGGAATCTTGTTCACGACACTGTAGCATTGGGCAAATCTGACTGAGACATCGACTTTTGTGAATCGATTCGAATCGGATCAGCAGAATCGATTCACCGATTTAATCGAATGATTTGAATCGATGTTTTCACATCGATTCGATATTATAAAATATTACAAAACTATAAAATAATTCGTTTTCTGCATTATTTGTCTAAATAAATTCAATATCAAAATATTAGAACACTTCGCGACTTTGATTGGAAAACGAATAAAACGTAAAAAAGTGCATTCTAAAAAAAAAATGAATCGAATCGAAAGAAAAATGCCCAGAACTCTGAGAAGTTTTGCCATATAGTACTGAAAAAAGAGACTCCTCCAGAATTCTGAAAGAAGTTCCTCTAGAACTATTAAAGAGATTTCTTCAGGATGCTGAAGAATGCGGGAAATGATTGCACCAGAATCCTGAGCGACATTATCTAGAAAAGAAAACAAGACTCTTCCGGTATCTTAGAAGGAATTCACTCTGAATTCTATTAAGGATTTTCCTGGAATCCTGAGAGAGATTACTCCATATCTATGAGACGGATTGTCTCAGAGTCCCGAGAGGGATTCTCCCAGAATCCTGTGTTAGATAGTCTCAGAATCCTAAGAGAAGCTTTCCCTTGGGTTCTCTCAAAATGTTCCAGATTCGTAAATAGAATTATCCTAGAATCCAGAAATAAATCCCCCCAAAATCGTGAGAGGAATCCCAAGAGCTTTTTTTTACATTTGAGATAAATTCATCTGGAATTGTGAGATTCCCACTAAACAAAAAAGATTTTCGGAAATCTAAGATGAATTCCCCAAGAAACTTAAAATAAATGACTAGAATCCTAAAAAGCGTAGCTTAGAACCCTAAGAAGGCTTCCAGAATTCTGAGAAAGGTTCCCTCAAAATACTGGGCGAGTTTGCTAAAGAAACCTGAGATATACTCTCACATAATTCTGGAAGATAGGACTCCCCCAGAAACTTGAGAAGATTCCTCCAGAATTCTTTTAAGCATTCTCCCAGAATTCTCCTAAACTTCCTTCCTTTAGAATGCTGCGAATAAGTATTCCATAATCCCGAAAGGTATTCTCTAGAATTCTACGAGTGATTCCTCCAGAATCCTGAGAGGGATCATAAGAGGGGTTCTTCCAGATTCTTGAGAGAAATATAACCTAAGAGGGATTTTTCTTCTAGAATGGACTTCTCCAGCATCCTGAGAAGGATTCTCTGGAATTCTGAAAGGTATTTCCACATAGAACAGAAAAAATACTGCAGATTTCTGACAGACATTGCCCAGAATCTTTGAAAGGACTCCCCTAAACTCCTGAAAGGGATTATCCCTGAACTCTGAGAGTGATTCCTCTAGAAAAATTATACCAATATCTCGACAGAATCTTCCTATAATGAAGTCAGGGATGTTCCATGATTACTACAAGGGATGCTTCCAGAATCCTGTAAGAGATTTCTGGGAGCAACTGCTCCAGAATACAGAAAACAAAATTCTACTGGAATTCTCGTAAAATGCTGAGAAGGATTTCTTCCGAATCCTAAGAGGAATCACAAAATAAATGCGAGGGATTCTTCAAAATCCCAATTTCTCTAGAGAACTCTGCCCAGAATCTCGTGAGGGATTCTTCAATAATTGATAATTCCGAAAGAAAGTGCCCTAGAATCTTGAAAATATAGCCCCAAGATCCCAAGGATTTCTCCAAAATTTTGAGAGAAACTTTCCCAGAATCTTGGTGGCATTACCCCAGGAAGCCGAATTTTCAGAGAATCTTGGGAAGAGTATTTCGTGATATTCCCCCAGAATCTTAAAAGGATCTTACGCAGAATCTTCAGAAAGATACCACTGGAGTCCTGCGTGGGATTCCCTCAAAATCATAGGAAATATCCCGGCAGAATTCAGAGAGGGATTTTGCACATGTCTGAGAATGCTGAGAATGATTCTCCAAAAATTCTGGGAGGAGTTCAAAAAAATACTAAAGAAAATTGCTCCGAATTTTTTGTGGGATCCTAACTGAGGGTCTTCCAGAATTCTTAGATAAATCAACCCAGATCATCCAGAAATTAATTATAATCCTGAAAGGGATATCACCCTTGGTAGGGAATACCCCAAAATCCTGAAATGATCCCCTAAGAATCTAGAGAGAGATTCCCTAGAATCACAGACAAGCAGACGTAACACTCTTCGACAGGCCTTGGTACATGGATTTAACGATGAATTTAAATTTCGTTTGATTTCTGCGATCATTCCACCGGAGGTGCTAGAGTTCGATCGCTTTGACGTTTGCTAGTGTACACGTTCCTGAATGATGCAAACAAAATTTACAGATTTGTGTAGTAGTATGCGTATGTCTCGCGTGTTTCTACCAACATGGATTGCCTCAGAATCCTGAGAGAAGTTTTATCTCGGGATTCTCCCAGAATGCTTAGATGCATATCCCCAAAATTCCCTAGCGAATTCTTCCAGAATCCTGAGATAAATTCTCCTGCAGTATTGAAAGGCATCCTAAGAGGGGATCTTCCACATTATTAAGAGAAATTCATCTAGAATCCTGAGAGGGAATCTCAAAAAAAAAAAAAAAATGTTCGGAATGCTGAGAAGAATGCGCTAGAACCCTGAAAGGGACTCTCTGAAGGATTCCTCCAGAAACCTGAGAAAGATTCACTTAGACTCCTGGCAGAGATTGCCCAAGAAACCCGATGTATACAGGTTAGCCTGGTACACGGTTTATATGGGAAAATACAAAAAATGGAAAAACTCAAGTTCCTGTATTCTTTTTGAGTTCCACTTTGGTCCCATATCAACTGTGCAAAATTTCAGATCGATCGGAAAAACTATATTTTACCGCCCGCCATTCTTAGTTTTTCAAACGATTTACTATGGGGAAATTTTACTCCTGCAAAGAAAAATCGCTAGGAGTCACCCCTAGATCCCTAAAAATAAGTCGATGAATGATTTCTGTAGAAAACTTCACTAGGAATCAGACATCTGAAGACAGCAAATCGATGCGACGTTCGTGGAAAAAGTTATTAGGCATCACCCGATCGATAAAATAACGAGATTTTATTATTTATTGTTATTCCTTACACGTTAAACAGCGTTTGCATGCCATTCGGTTTTCAGTCAATAACATTTTTCACATGCTCAGATCGCTTTGCGGTCTTCGGAGGGTTGGTTCCTCGTAAAATTTCCAACAGAAATCATTCATCGATTTAATTTTAGGGGTTAAGGGGCAAGCTGTAGCGATTTTTCTTTGAAAAAGTGATTTTCCCCATACTAAATCGTATGAAAACTTAAAATGGCTGGCGCTAAAATATAGTTTCTCCGATCGGTCTGAAATTTTGCACAGTTGATATGGGACCAAAATGGAACTCAAAAAGTGTGCAGGAGTAAAATGTCTGTTTGTGTCCCACGCTAATACAGGTATACCTCGATTTAGTGGACCCTCGATTGTATGTACGTCGATTTTATGTACATTTTTTAACCCTTTATAAGGCAGTGGCAACTATATTGCCACCTACTGTTTGTATTTTTTTCTGTTTTATAACGATATATTTCAAACTTTTTTTTTTGTTTACGCAAAATTGGGATTACTAACAACGCCTGGTATTTTTTTAGTACCAAACAATGCTTAAACAACAATTTGGGAGCCATTTGTAGTCTCAAAAAATGGCTAAATTTGACCGCGTGAAGAAAATTAGCTCAAACTTATTGTAAAATTATAGATTTTGTAAATATTTTAAGAAATAATCAAATTATGGGTTGACATGAGCTTAACTACACAGTTTATATTATGGGTTAAGCCCTGATCCCCTCTAAAATCTCTTTACCAGCTTTTTGTCGAAGTCAAAAGAAGAAAAGTACCCCAAACGGGCAGTGGCAAGTATATTGCCACCAGCGCTGGTGGCCTAAACGGGCAGTGGCAACTATATTTCCACCTCAAAAGCTCAATTTTGGGGTAAACGGGCAGTGGCAACTATATTGCCACCAGCGTTTTTGGGCTTAACGGGCAGTGGCAACTATATTGCCACCTAGATTTTTGAGAGTTTCTTTCAAACAAAAATTGTTTTGTACATGTAATCATGTATATAATCATTTCCATAATTGTATGCGTTGACAACTCTTCTAGTTTTCTCGGCCTTATAAGGCCGATGCAAATATTATTTTTCTTTTATGTCCGAGACCTTCCATAGGGTACGAGGGGGGGGGGACAAAAATTAATAAAGAACAAACAAAAAAACTATTGAAAAATTACAAATTTTACCAACTATTGAAAAAATATTTTTCAACTATTGAAAAATAGTTGCTTGTAAACATTTTTTCTACTGAAAATGGAGCCACGGGACGCAATTTTTTTTTCGCCCCTTCAAAATTTTGGGATTTTAGAAGGGGGGGGGGGGGGGGGGTGACATAAAACAAATTAAATATTTGCATCGGCCTAAAGGGTTAATGGTAAAAAATATATTTTATATTTTTGAATCGAAACAAAAATCGAATGTAAAAAATCGATTCGGTCGATTTCGAGGGGCTTCAATATCGATTCAAAAAATCGATTAATCGGAACAAAAACATCGATGTTGCGAACATCTATTCAAAATTGCCCAACGCTACACGACAGCATTCAGTTGACTGTAAAAGTTCTTTTTGTCTTGCAATTCGGCAGAATCGGTTGGTGCGTAACATTGGATCATGGTAAGGTTTCGAACCCGTGTTCTGAATCTGGCTACAATTATCCTCTCATAATAGGTTCGCACTTCATGAACGCAGCGTAGGCGTGAGCGCTGAGCAGGAAACTAACTCCATGGTGGCCAGAGTACAGCCCGATGACAATCTGTGTTCTCCAAAGTTCGGCCAACGGACTTTGCTCAGTCTTAGGATCTCAAGCTTCATACGGCATGTCTCATTGGCTAGTTGTGCCAGTTTACCCTGCTGGGCTAGGGTTAATACATTCCAAGTTCCAATTCTTGTCCGTTGTTTCGCGTTAAAAGTCGTTGCCGTTGAACCAGTTCGTAATCTTTCATTTTCGGTTTCTGTAACGGTTTTTGGGTTTCGGAAACAGTAGGTTGTTGGCCTAAGGTCCCGTATCCACCGTGGCGGGGCTGCCACCTTAGGTATAGCTTCCGGTGGGGAGCATTTCATACTAAGTCGCTGGATGCAAGAACAGACGCTGTTTGAGCCGCACCTCCTTGGTGAACAGACGCTTGAGACGTACCTCCTCAATCTAGCTGAAGTCAAAAGGACAACAGTGTCCAGGCTGTACTACCAGCTAAGCATACAACTCTTAGCTGGCGGTCATCGTTTGACTCGTGGAAACATGAGGTAGGACCTTGTGAGGACCAGAGCTTTGTTGGACGCTGTCCTTTTCGACTCACCGTTTTGCATTCTAGGTTTCTACATTTTTTTACCATAATTAACTTTGAGAGTTTTCCCAAAAACATTGCGCATTTTATCATTTCCATTTATTTACAACTTTCTATATGAATGTATAACGAATTTCAATTTTTATTTGCATTTTGAAAGAGAATATTACTAAAAGATTCTAAACGAATTTCTTCAATGTATTTTCTAGAGATCATCTAATGCTAATGCACAAATTTCAAATCTAATGACCATTCTTGAGCAATAGCACAAAAATATCCTAATTAAATTGCCTATGCGATGCAAACAACAGATGTGATTACTAAGTTATCGCAACAAATGCCAATTTTACTACTACTACTAGCTCATAGCTGTATAAACAATTTATACTTACTCATTTACTGAATGTCATCCATCCATGTGCCGATTGGAATTGAACCCTTGAGTCGCACAGCGTATTACGAACGAGAAGACGAAAACAACCATATTAGTATGCAAAAACATCACTAGGTATTAGTTTTTTCTACATCTAAATTTAGCATAGTATCATCTTCTTGAACCGATAGACTCGGCTTGACCCTACACAGCAAACAACAACAAATTCCAACTTGACCAAACAGTTTACAGATCGAAAAATACCCACTAGGCATAAACAACATCCAAACGTAAACATCCAGTGCAATCCAGCACCAATCCAGCATATACCTACCCCAGAAGAGAAGCCACCCATCACTCAACCGGACCCAGTGGTGCACGTGATTGATAAAGATTGAGCGTCAATGTGCTGCGTCGCATCCTCGTCGGGGCAACCGCCATCGAATCCGTGTCGATTAGAGTTTAAACACGGATCAGCAATGACCTGTCCGACGACAACGACGACTATCACCCCGCCGTTCTCTCAGTCGTTCTCGATTAAAGTCAAACGGAACGACCACCGCAATCAATTCAACCACTGAACTGAACTGGTGGTGGCAACATCCGCGATAACGGTCTCAGTGTCTGGTGTCGAGTCCACACCAGCAGAATTCAATTCGCTCGTGTTTTGCGATGAGTCGATTCGATTCCGCTGATTCTGTGGCGGTCTTGTAGCGCATGTGGAAAGAAACGAACACCATAATTTCTGATTATATTGTCAACGTGCTGAGAAATGAGAATTTTAATTGCATTACTGAGATACTTCGTCTCTGGAATGAATGTGGGTTTATGTTTGCTATACCTTCGCCAACCGTCCGACCTTTGCTGCTTCGCGATTCAGCTAAGTGTACACTTATAAAGTTTAGCATTTAAGCTCGTTAAATATTCCATGCTCCCATACCTTCATCACAACTCTGTTAAATTTTTAATCATTCT
Organism: Aedes albopictus; assembly: GCF_035046485.1. NCBI lineage: Eukaryota > Metazoa > Arthropoda > Insecta > Diptera > Culicidae > Aedes > Aedes albopictus. The sequence goes on from NC_085138.1 coordinate 168,268,281, forward strand.
CTCTCTCTCTTCTTGGCGTAACGTCCTCATTGGGACAAAGCCTGCTTCTCAGCTTAGTGTTCTATGAGCACTTCCACAGTTATTAACCGAGAGCTTCCTCTGCCAATGACCATTTTGCATGCGTATATCGTGTGGCAGGCACGAAGATACTCTATGCCCAAGGAAGTCAAGGAAATTTCCTTTACGAAAAGATCCTGCACGGAACTACAAATAAACCCAAATTTAAGTTCTTTTGACGCAATCCCGCACCTCCGTGGAATTACTCAAATTTGCGTCAAACAGCGATAGTGGTCACTAGGTAAATCTCATTTGATCGCTGCAAAAATTTTCACCCAGTGGTCAGTTATTATCACCCAGCGGAGGCCTTATTTGACGCAAATTTGGGTTTAGTCAAGATAACCCAAATTTGGCTTCTTCCACGGAGCCGCGCGGATATGTCGGTGCTTCTCTCTTCGTTTTTGACAACATTCGTGTGGAGTGAGGGAGAGAACAACCCAATGCTGAGTAAAAACTATAAGCTGTTTAGCCAAATTTGAGTTTTTAGAACTTATTCTTTGGGTTTAAATATTTTTCAGTGTGGACCGATCGGGAATCGAACCCGTCACCCTCAGCATGATCATGCTGAATACCAGTGCGTTTACCGCCTCGGCTATATGGGCCCTTGAATTTTAAATCATTTCGGTGGTGAATTAATGGTGGTTCAAAAGCAAAAAAAGGTTTAATATGGTATTTGTTATTTTTTTTTTCAAATTTTTACAATGATCAACTTATACAGCAAATGTTACAATCTATTCTCCAAATCCCAATGATGAACTTTGCCCAAGAGCTTAACTTATTTCGACTGATGGAGAAAAATGCACAGGGGGTGGCCAAAATGTTTGGGATAGGCAACTTTTTTTTTCTCCCCCAATAAAGTTCAACATGCTGTAACTTTTCATAGAGTACATCAAAATGAGAGTCTAATAGAGATGGGGAAGAAGATGCTTCGTGTGCGTGAGATCCATGTGCAAAACATGTCACTACTATAAGCAAAACGTGCTCCCATAAGAACGCATGTCAAATACTGACGTCACTATTTGTGTTTACATTTTTCTTTCATAGCCATCTCTTCATCTTCGCCACCTGTAATATACTCTCATTGGGTAGGTACCATCTTCTCCGCACTTTCTGCCTAGAGTGGGATTTTTACACTCCAACAACTTGTGACCTTACTCGATGTTCTTGCCCCAAAAAACAAAATTAATTTTATAATGCTTTTGAAGTATTCTTCAACGCCTGTTCTTTAAAACCATGCAAAAGCCAAACTGCTCTGCAAAACGACATCATCTCAACCATAAACTTGCCATAAGACTAAAGCGGCCCATCCTAAGACGCTCTTGAAGAGTTGATTTTAAGTTTCTCTTAAATCTTGTTATTCTTCCCAAGATGTCCCCTAGGCGAATTGCCCTCTTCTTGTAGAACTCTTAAAGTGCTCGATATAACGATAATAAATTTGTTAATGTTATGCAGCAGCTTTTATAACAACAGATAAGTTTGGTGAATTAAATTGAAAGTAAAAATCACTATGAAATTGACACATTACTGGATTAATTTATAACACAAATTGGAAATATTTCCTTGGTGTAGAATCGAGAATGTTACTTGGGTGAAGCAGGCTTCAGCGGCTCGAAAGGGTTAAGTGGGCACACTGACCGGCCAACACCCGTATGCTGTCTTGAAGTCAATGAACAAGTAATGCGTTGGGACCTAAGGTTCACGGAATTTATGGAGAATTCCCCGTACAATGAAGATTTGGCTCGTCGTATTATACAGGGTGTTAGGTTCCTGAGTGCAAACTTTTTAAAGGGTGATAGAGGACCATAAATGGTGAAAAAATTTTTTTGCCATTACGTTGTGAAAAATAGGACATTTCAATTGGCTGAAGTATGTTGAAATGGCCTACTTTTCACCGCTGATGCAAGTGTGCCGAAAAGTACTACTTTTCGGCACTCTTAAGAGTGCTGAAAAGTAGCACTTTTCGGCACCTTTGGCCTAACGTACTTTTCACTTGCTGCCGCGCCTCCCGTAGATTCAGCTACTACCTCTACATCCACTGATCTGCTGGAATCCGGATCGAGACGATTTCAATCCCGATTCAAATTGCAAACCAGGTGTAGAGGCTCTTGCTGAATCTACTTTTTCTTACACCTCCACACAACTGTTTGACGCCGGGAGCTCGAACATTGTTGACAACTACTACATCACAGCCTACCTGATCGAACAAAAACCTACGCTGGCAAGCATGGATGCTCGCACGTGGTTCCTAATGTTTGTGCAGCTAGAAAAGGTCATATTGAATAGGTATTTTTCGTAATGGCAAAAAATTTTGTATGCAACTCGTTGCAAAACTCGATTTTTTCAGCACTCGTCGTATTTATCCAACTCGGCAAGCTTCGTTGGATAAATGTACGACTCGTGCTGAAAAAATCATCATTTTGCAACTTGTTGCATAAATAACTATTTTGCAACTTCTCATCGTAATAGGCCATTTTACCTCATGCAAATCTGACAGGAAAAGGCCTACTTTCCCACACCAAATTAACAGTGCTGTAATGGTTCATTACAGCACTGATTTGCGTTGCGTAATGAACCATTACAGCACTGTTTTCAGTTTTGATCAACTTATTGATGCTTTCTGGACGCAGGTTTGAAAAATTGTGACAACTGCACAGTATAACCTGCTATGATCAGACTTCCTTAATCATGGCTATGAACATTAGTGTGCAGTCTGATGAAAAAGTTTAGTTAAAAACTATTATCAAGTGGTAATTTATGAAGGTGCAAAAAACGTTGTACGCAACTCGGTGCAGAACTCGATTTTTACAGCACTCGTCGTAATTATCCAACTCGGCAAGCCTCGTTGAATAAATGTACGACTCGTGCTGTAAAAATCTTCATTCTGCGCCTTGTTGCGTAAACTACTAGTTCTACACATGTGCTCAAATCTCAACCGTTACGTAGTTATTGAACTCCCCATGTTTTTGACTCTTATTGCCAGTTAAGCTTTAACTTTTAAATGGTCAAACTTATCGCAATTTTTTACCCTTATTCGAAAGATTATAGAATTTTCTATCAAATGGTTTCTTTGCACCAATTGGTTCAGTTAAATAACTAAGTTTTCTAGAGCAAATAGCTCAAAAGTAGTGTGTTTTAATTAGTTTTTGTTAATTGTCTTTGAAAAATGCGTAATAATTTAAAATTCTTTCTTTGGCAAAGTTGTGGCCCCTGTTTTACTCTACAATTCGTTCTTTGACACCAAACTTCTAACTCTTATCGTTTTCTTGCGATTTCGATTAAAACGTCGCATTTCAGATCATAAATTTGCAATCGTCATGGTAAGCACTTTTTGCGGACTGTGCCGCACATTTAAATCAAAATTGCAAGAAAACGATAAGAGTTAGAAGTTTGGTGTCAAAGAACGAATTGTAGAGTAAAACAGGGGCCACAACCTTGCAAAAGAAAGAATTTTAAATTATTACGCACTTTTCAAAGATAAGTGACATAAAAAAATTAAAACACACTATTTATAGCTATTTTACTATAGAAAACTTAGTTATTTAACTAAATCAATCGATTCAAAGATGCCATTTGATAGAAAATTCAATAATCTTTCGGAGAAGGGTAAAAAAACTGCGATAAGTCTGACCATTTTAAAGTTATAGCCAGTTAAGGCAATAAGAGTAAAAAACATGGGGAGTTCAATAATTACGTAACGGTTGAAATTTGACCATATGCGTAGAACAATTTTTTCACCATTTATGGTCCTCTATCACCCTTTAAAAAGTTTGCACTCAGGAACCTAACACCCTGTATCTCTTCCAGAGCAATGTTGAAAAGCAGGAATGAGAGTCCGTCACCATGTCACAGCCTTCGGCGAAATTCGAATGAGCTGAATAGTTCATCTGAATCTTTTACGTAGTTTTGCAAACCGTTTATCGTTGCTTTGAGCAGTCTGGTTAGCTTCCCAGGAAAGCCGTTCTCGTCCGTGATTTTCTATAGCTCTGTGCAGGCGATATTCTCGTACGCCGTCTTGAAGTCAATGAACACGTGGTGCATTGGGACCTGGTATTCGCGGCAATTTAGGTGGATTTGCCGCACGATGAAGATCTGGTCCGTTGTCAACCGCCCGCCCGTCGACAAAGCCGGCTTGATAACTGCCGCCCACATACTCATGCCTCTGGGCCTCCATGTCTGCGCTTTCCACATCATTCAGGTGCTCATTGAAGTGTTGCTTCCACCTCTCGATCCCCTTCACGTCCATCCGGGTAGCGTTTGAGCCTCTGATAGAACTTCCGTGTTTCTTGGGAATGGCACAGCTGCCCCACTTATTGGCACCTTGTTTCCTCCAGGTTACGCTTTTTTACTCGAAAGAGACAGGGCTGCTGTTTCCGCATCTATTTGTAGCGTTCCACGTACTGACGAGTTCCAGGACGTAGCCAGCTTTTCAGTCAGGGAAGGGGGGGGGGGGGGGGGGGGAGGGGGTTGGGTGTGGGGGTTGACGCATCTTTAGCAAATTTGTACCTACTAGTTTTAATAACTAAACGCAATACGATGAAGTTGAATATAATAACATTATATTCTAAATGCATTATTTAACCCTTCAGCAGTCACGCTGTTGTATATTATACAATGCGTTAAAAAAAACTCGTCTGATCTACATAAATCAACATGGTGCTAGTAGCGGTGACCAGTTTCTAGAAGATTAAGGATTTTTATTCACTCGTACATTGCTTTGCTCCGTTTTTTTTGATGATGTCTAAAAAACTTTCATTAGAAATTATAGCTGAACTCTTTTGACGACTAACCTAGAATTTCCTGGTTCCTGTATAAATCTTTTAGGATTAGTGATATTTCCGAAAGAACTCCTGAATGAATTTTTGAAAAGAGCCTGAGAGGAATTTCTGAAGAAATCATTTGAGGAATTCCGGAAGCAATCCCTGGAAGATTTCCTGGATAAATCCCTAAAGAAACAGCTGGATGAATCCCTGAAGCAATTCCTACAGGAATGCCTGGTGGAAGCTCTGTAGAACCCCTGATGGAATTCCCGAAGCAATCCCTGGAAGAATTTCTGAAAATATACAAAATATACCTGGAGGAATTCCTGTATAAATTACGGGAGGAATAGCTAGAGAAATATCTGAAGACATCTCATGAGGAAATCTTGAAGAAATTTCAGAAGGAAACCTTGGAGGAATCCCTGAAGAAATTCCTGGGAAAATCTTTAGAGAAAATTCTGGAGAAACTTCTGAACAAATTCCTAGCGTAATTCCTGGAAGAATTCTTGGATGAGACCCAGCACGAATTTCTGGAGAAATTTCTTGGATGAATTCTTGAAGCAATCCCTGGAAAACTTCCTGGAGGAATTGCTGGAGGAATCTCCAGAGGAATTTCTGGAGAATAATCTGAAAAAAATCCCTCAAGAAAAACCAGGAGGAATTCTTGCAAGAACCCTTGGAAGAATTTCTGGAGGATTCTTGGAGAATTTTCTGGAAGAATCTCTGAAGAAATTCCTAGAGGATTTCCTGAAGAAATTCCTGGATAAATTGCTGACATGGTTTCTGGAGGATGTCCAGGATCAATTTCTGGAGGAATTCCTGAAAAAAAATTTCTGTGGTATTTTCTGGAGGAATTCCTGTAAAAATTCCTGAAGAAATCCCTGGATAAAATCCCGGAGGAATGGCTGGAGAAATTCCTAGAGGTTTTCCTTTGGAAATTGCTGGAGGAACCTTTGGAGGAATTCTTGAAAGAATTACTTAATGAACTTCTTCTAGAGGAATCTCCAGAGGAATTCTGTTTCTATTTCTGTTATTTTTCTTTTTCTGAAAAAAATTCCTGGAGGAATTTCTAGTGGAATTTCTGGAGGAATTCCTGTAGATATCCTCGAAGGAATTCCTGAAGGAATTTCTGAAAAAAAATCGTGGGGAAATTCCTGGATCAAATCCTGAAGGAATACCTTGAGGTATTCCTAGAGGTATTCCTGTGGGAATTGCTGGAGGAAGCCATGATGAAATTCCTGGAGGATTTTCTTGAGGAATTCTTGAAATAATTATTGGATACATTTCTAGAGAAATCTCCAGAGGAATTCTGGGAGATTACTATTATTTTTCTATTTCTCAAAAAAAATCCTTTGAGAAAATCCCACGGGGGTGCTATGGTGAACTGATTTTGTTGCCGCTTATCATGCGCAACCAGAGCTTACTAATACCAACATTGGATCAATACAGCAGCGGGAGAAAATAAGGAAAAACGCACTTTGGCGAACAAAATTTGCGAAAAGAGGTGTTGTGTGTCTTTTCACCAACAATTCCCACTCTCTGTAGGAACTTTACCTAAACATTGACACTCTCAAATTGAAAATGATCGAATATGCCGCTTTTTCATGATCAACACTTTTATGAGATCTAATGCGATGCAAGCGTTTTGCACCAATATCCCTCGTAAAAAGGTAAACATTCAAATTTCACGACTGTGTTGGTGAATATTTCGGCTGGAGCATAAATTTATGCTCCACGTAAGGAGGCACAATCCAGCCTGTCAAACTCCATAGTGAAGAAATAGATTGCCGTCCCCTTGGAAAATCCTGTAGGAAATTGTAGAGGAATTTCTGGAGGAATTTCTGGAGGAATTCCTGGAGGAATTCCTGGAGAAACCTTCGAAGGAATTTCTAAAGGAATCCCTGGAGGATTCCTTGAAGAAATTTGTGCAGAAATCCCTGGAGGAATCTCTAAAGGAATACCTGGAGGAATCCCTGAAAAATTGCTGAATGTATTCCTGGAGAATTTCCTGGAAGAATTCCTTAGAGGATTTTCTGGAAGAATCCTTAGAGGATCTTTTGGAAGAATCTCTTGGAAAATTCCTGGAGAAATTCTAGGAGAAATTCCTGGAGGAATCCTTGAAGCAATTCATGAAGGAATCTGATGTAAAATTCCTGGAGGAATCCCTGAAAAATTCCTGAAAGTATTCCTGGAGAATTTCCTGCAAGATTTTCTGGAAAAAATCCTGGAGAACATATCTTCTGAAGGATGTCCAGGAGCAATTCCTGGATAAATTTATAGAGAAATCGCTGGAAGAATTCCTGAAGAAATTCTTGGGGTAATTACTGGAAAATTTCCTGGAGGAGTTCCTTTTGGGATTACTGGAGCAATCTTTGAAGGAATTCCTGGTGGAATCTTTGGAGGAATGCTTGCAACAATTACTGGATGAGTATCTGGGGGAATCTCTAAAGAGCAACTCTGTGAGAAGTTTCTGAAAAATCTCCTGAGAAATTTCTGGAGGAATTCCTAGAGAAATTTCTGGTGGAATTCCTGGAGACATCCTCGAAGGAATTTCTGAAAGAATCCCTGGGGAGAAATTCGTGGAGAAATCCCTGCAAAATCCCTGAAGCAGTTCCATGAAGAATTAGCGGAATTCCAAGAGGATTCCCTGCAGCAGTTCCTGGAGGAAAATCTGGAAGAATTCTTGGAGGAATTCCTGAAAGAAATTCCTGGATGAATTGCTGACATAATTTATGATGGAATTTCTGGAGAAATCCCTGAAGAAATTCGTGCAGGAATTCCTCGACGAGACCCTGGAGAAATTCCTGGATGAAATCCTGGAGGAATGCCTGCATGAATTTCTTGAGGTATCCCAGGAAGAATTCCTGAAGCAATCCCAGGAGAAACTCCTGGATGAGTCCGTAAAGCAAATCCTGGAGGAAACTCTACAATAAAACAAAGAGGAATCCCTGGAAGAATGCCTGAAAAATTTCCTGGAAGAATGCATAGCAGAATTCCTGGTGGATTTTTTGGATGATTTCCTGAAGTAATTTCTGGAGAAATCTTTGGAGGAATTCCTGTAGGAGTCTCTGGAAAAAAATCCCTTGAAGATTTCCTGGATAAATTTCTGTAGAAATTCCTAGTGGAATTCTTGGGAGAATTACTGGAGGAATCTCTGGAGGAAGTCCTGAAGGAATACATTGAGGAAACCCTGGAGGATTTCTTGGAGGAATCTCTGAAACAATTCTTTTAGGAATTCTTAGAGGGATCTTTGGAAGATATACTAGAGGAATGCCTGTAGAAATTACTAAAGAAATCTCCAGAGGATCTCCTGGAGAAATCCCCAGAGGAATTTCTGGCGGAATTTCTAGAGGAATCTCTAGATGGATTCCTGGTGGAATTTTCAGAGAAATCCTTGGAAAAATTCCTAGTGGAATTAACAGTCCCGGGGGGAAGTACTGAATTAACTCCTGAAGGAGTTCCTCAAAGAATACAAGAAGGAATTGCTGAAGGAATCTTAAGGCGAGATCCCGGGAGGTTTTTTGGAGGTATTTTTAAAACAAGTTGTTCCAGAAAGAAACACACAAGAAATTCCAGAGTTATGCCCAGCAGGAATTCTTGGAGGAATCCATGGAGGAATCCCTGGAAGATATCCTAGAGAAATGACTGTAGGGATTAACGGAGGAATCTCTAGAAACACTGCAGGAGTTACTAGAAGAATTTCTGGAGGATTATCTGGAGGATTCTCTAGAGGCATTTCCGTAGGATTTCATAGAGCAATTTCAGAAGGAATTCGTGAAGGAATCCCTTAAGAAATTCCTGGGGGAATCGCAAGAATAATTCCAGAGGAAATTGCAGATGGAATCTTCGGAAAAATCCTGATGGAATTCTAAGGAGAATTCGCGGAGGAACTCTTTGAGGAATCCCTGTAGCAGTTCCTGAAGAAAATCCCTAAACAGTTCCCGGAGGAAGAACTGGATTAATTTTTTGAGTAATTCCTGAAAGACTTCCAAGATGAACTCCTGAAGGAATCCTAAAAAATGTTTCTGGAGGAACTTTTAAAATAATCCCTAGAGTTGTTCCTGAAAGAAACACAGAAGAAATTCCCGGGTGAAACCCTGGAGGAATTCCTGAAGGAAAACTTGGAAGAATTCCCAAAAAAATCCACGAGGAATCCCGGAAGCAACCCCATGAGGAATTACTTTGGAAATCCCAGGAAAGCATTCTTAATAAATTCCTGGGAGAGTTTCTGTAGGAAAAAACTATGAAGGAATCCATGTCTGCAATAATTTTTGGACGAATTATTGTTGGAATCTTTGTATGGACTCCCAAAAGAATGTATTGTACAATGTTTTAAGGGACTCCTGGATTAATTTTTAGTCAATCTCTGGTAAAACTTCTTGTAAGGGTTTCTGGAAAATATTCCTACTGAAAACTTCGGATTATTCCAGATTGAATTACTGGACCAATCTCTAGTGGAATTCTTGATATCCAGGAGTGGCTGAGTTGAAAAAAAGTGCTACGTATGGTCGGCCATGTTTTTAGAGGCGGCGAAATCTATCAATCGTAGGCCGTTTTCCTTCGTCATTTTTTTTTTCGTCATTCAACGTCAGCTCGTAGGCGCAGAACACTTCCATCGTCGGCATAGATTCCTTCCCTAGGCTTACCTGAGCGTTTCGGTCTCCTCTGATGATCTTGACATCATTGCTTGGGCAGTGGTCGTACTCGCGTTCGAACTACGAGTAGTATGCGATGCGTCATTGCCATCATCGTGCTTCTGGAGTGTGGGCTGTGAACGTTGATTAGCCGATTGACGGCTGTTCGGGTTCGTTTGGAAGTTGACCATCAATGTTAACTTCTTTTCCCGATCAGCCTAGATAGCTGTGTAGTGTCGGTAGCGGTTGTCTCAATTGGCCAAGAATAACACTACGGACCGCCTGATCCAGTGGTAAGAGTCCACTAAACAGGTGACCCCTAATTCATGGTGTTATGCGGCTTTATGCTTACCGTGCCAAAGAATGAATGGTTAGGGGGGTCTAAAAAAACCTAACCACAAACGGAGCCTGTGGAGAATTAGGGCGTCCTCCACAGTATTACGCCCTTACTGCGCTAACCGGAGCAATGGTGCAGTGGACCTTGCGTTTCTCCGAGATAATCAGTTTCCCTTCTTAAGTCTCAAATTTGAGGCTAAATAAGGGCGGGGTTATTCAAATGTTGTTAATTAGCTTACATTACTACCTATATGGGTTCGCTTAATGCGTTTTCGCCATTGGCGTTTTTTTTTCAATTGACCACAATTTGGTTCGTCGTTGATGTTTCCTTTTTGTGCTGTGATTGTGAAGTGCGTTATCCTGTCTAATTTGGGTAGTGGCTACGGCAAGGAAACCTCAGATCAATTTTCAGCGTAAAAAGCGTATGTAGCCCAAGTGGATCTACTTCAAAAAGTTCATTTTCGTAGGGTAACTTCTGTTTAGGTTACCTTGTGAACCCAGCTTTGCTTTTTTCATTATAGATGAACTGTCGTGCCTCGAGCATGCTCTAATTTAGAATAACGTTAACAGTATGTTTCAACCTTTCCTTATGGATGCATTCAAGCAAGCTCTTGTTTTCAGCATCTTTTCGCTGATATTTGGCATCTCAAGTAGCTCAAACATTGATTTGAGATGCTTCAGTTTGATGGAATACTTAGGTAGTACAGTTCATGGTTAACTTAACATAGAATTGCACCTAACCCAACTCTGCATGAGCAGAATTTGTCATGAGTTGACTAATTGGCATGTGTCAGATGAGGACTCTCCATTTGACCTTTTTGCACTTTGGAGTGTTCCTTCGCAAACTTTGCGTATTCAGGCGTCCCTGCTCAACAAGTTAGGGAACCTGTAATAATTGATTGCGATTACATTTTATGGATAACTCGCTTCCATTGCTACTCCAAGAGAGTTTCATTATGGTTTTGTTATTACAACGCCCTTCATTGTGGTATACCATAGCTACTGCTTTGAAAGAAGCTTGTCCTCTGCGGTCTGTGCGGACCGCAAGAGGTATTCCTGAATGGAACTCGGACCTGTTCAAGTTCTAAATATCTTCGGATAAACCAGTCTTTTGTATAGCTACGAATCTTTAGTTTCTACCCCGAGGATTGTAGCTATAGAATCGATTTAGTGAGCACTAAAAAGCTCTGCTTACTTCAAATCTCCTGGAGCAAATGGGGCTTTATCCTATTTTTCTCCAGAGGGATTTGAGTTTTTCAAACATGTTTTGAACTCTTGTAGTTTTCTATTTGGTATTTTCATGGCATGAAATTACTCTGTAGTTTTATCCCGAAAGGGTGCGTGCGTTGTAAAAAGAAGGAATAAGTTCCAGATTTATCTGGTTACGTCGTTCTTTCTGAAATGCTCGATACGCATTGTCGATTATCACATCTGTGATGTTCGTCTGGCTAACATGCCTGTTCATGTGAACTCACATGTCTCCCAATTTGGGATGTCCACAGTGACTCTTTTACATAAAGTTGTATACGTTTTCAAGAAAGCACTCGCTCAAACGTAGTTTTTGCTTGGGTGATTTCTTGAATATTGAGGATGCTTTTGATGACGTGCCTTTCTATGTCATATTGAAAGTCGCATGACGTCGCAAGCTACCTCCAATGAGCTATAGGCTCTTTGTACGCTTATGCGTTTTACAGTGTCCTTTTCAGGTCACTGATTAACCCCGTTGTGGTATGAGCTATGAGCTCTCGTTGCGCTTATGCGTTCATTCCCTCTTCTAGGGCACCCCTTCCTATTTCATCACCTTTCCCTTTCCCAATTCCCATCCCTTGTCCCATTCTCCCTCAGGTAAATGATGAAATAGGCTCATATGTATGGCGATGGCACAAATGTCCCAAATGGAGGATAACGTGCCTCTGGAGCCGGCCTTCTGATACCTGATGGTCGGCCATGTTTTTAGAGGCGGCGAAATCTATCAATCGTAGGCCGTTTTCCTTCGTCATTTTTTTTTTTCGTCATTCAACGTCAGCTCGTAGGCGCAGAACACTTCCATCGTCGGCATAGATTCCTTCCCTAGGCTTACCTGAGCGTTTCGGTCTCCTCTGATGATCTTGACATCATTGCTTGGGCAGTGGTCGTACTCGCGTTCGAACTACGAGTAGTATGCGATGCGTCATTGCCATCATCGTGCTTCTGGAGTGTGGGCTGTGAACGTTGATTAGCCGAAGTTGAAGAATCGGCCCTTGTTCCTCAACCTGCACATTCTTTTACATTCACGTCGGTCACCAACCGATTACGTTCCTCTCCATATCACCCATCACGATGAAAGCTGCTCTCAGATCGCGTGTTTGTTGCAGGTAGATTGTATAAATACTTCTGAATGTTCGCACCATGGATCCTATTCAGCACACCTCCTACAGCGCTACGATGCCGAACCCGTCGTCCTTCAATGCGGTTTTTACGGCTGTGCCAGCAGGGCTCTTTCCGGAAGAACATAGTACACAACTTAGAGTTCTTTGCACTCGGGCGTCGATAAACCTCTCCTAAAATGGACATCAGACGCTCGGGTTTGCAGAAACAAATCTCCACCCCTTCCCTGTCAGCCTACGATCAAAGTTCCTACCAGGTTTGGTTACCCGATCTTTCCTAAGGTTGCTCGCAGCCCGGCCGATTTCAATGCTGCTCAGAGTTTACCATCGTTTGGACAGCATTTTATAAGTGCAGATTGTTAGAGAAAACGTGATTTTTAAGCTGTTGTATTTACTCTGGAATAATATCAGCATTTAAGACTGAAACAAAACTTTGTTAACCGATCCAACGGCATTGGCGTTGGCCATTTGGCAGAATCGCCAGCCAAACGAATCTTTCATCGCAATCAAAATTTAATACGTAAATATCCCTGCACTAACACAATATCCAGCACTAGCGAGCTTAATTGGATTTGCCGAGTTACATCTTTCGAAATCCGAAGCAACTCTGGTCCGGCTCTTCACGCTGCTAGCAGCCAGCGGTGATGATGACTATATCAGTGTGTGCTATCCGCCATCAACCAGCACCGCCGCCAACTCAAAACTTAATTCAGTAGTGCTGCAGCAGCAAATCTAGTAGTGTGGCCCTCGCTCGCTCAGTTGCTTGTTTCATCTTCACGTTCCATTGGGGCATTGCAGAATGGTGGTGGTGATAAATTCTGAACAAAGATATACGGCAAACCTATTTCTTCCCATGTTTGGTTCCGGGCGAGCCGGGACGCCTGCAGCACATTTTCGTCGGAACCACTTTTCATTCGCGCCCGCGCTGCTTGGGAAAGAGGCTGTGCATTAGGGTGACCGAAAACTGGATGTCAACGGACAGTCCAGCAAAATAACTTTTGACACATTATTCAGTTCGACGAAAGCTATGACCTGTGTTTAGAAAATGTTAATAATTTGAGTTGGTTTCCAATGTGCAATGCCAAGTTTTGTATCAGAAATCATATATTATATTTATAGGAGTAATTTAGATTGTATTTTTTTTTTCTAAAACCTTTTCAAGTGGCCGTTATAGAGAAGTTTGTTTCAATTTCATCAGTTACCATTTGTTGGATGATTTTATCCGTGGATTTCTGACAATGTATAATTTTGACACACCCTACTATGCACTGAAGAATTCAGTCGATTGAAAATTTATGAAATTTGCTCAATGTAGGTACTTTTCGCTCTTTTCGGAGCTGTTTGAACAAGCAATATTGAACACTGCAAAGTTTCAACTCGAGTACATTTGTTCATAAATTCTTGCTGTTACCATCATCGACTCACGCGAACTGTGTTTGCTCTGTACTGTGCGCTCCCGATCTGGATCATCCGGCGACGATAGAAGCTTTCATATACAAACAGTCCGTCCGGTATGCGTTCGCCTCCACTCTTCTACACTGTAGTATTTCGTGTGCAAGATAAACGTTTCATCACTGACCTCGACCTATATTTTAATCCCGGCAGTTGCCCAATGCTTCCGCCTTACTGCGTTCTTCATGTGATGCTCGTTAGTCCGAACCCGAGATCCAGTAGCTACACTGTCCAATCCATCTTCGTAGAACGGCGCTGCCGTCGCCATTCCGCACCAACCTTCCGCATCAACCGTCACGCAAGTGGAGCAAACGGTCATGGTCAATGGCTAGCTGGATGGCTTGCAACATTTGACGACTATTTCGGATTACGAAAACGCGTCGGTTCCAAGAGCAAATATTTGCCAACAATATGTGACACAAGTTACCCGAACCACCCTCGCTCGTTGGCACGTCAGTCGTTCCAGGGAAGAATCTGCAACATCCGAGTCGTTATCCTCTTTTGCGGGTTCGATTTGAGCTAGAGTTATCCCACACGTAGACATGCATGCATGCATAGCATATACCATCGACCGTGTTGAGTGGGATGTGGATGAATGTATCTTTATTTTACGTCGTACCGAACAGCCCCAAGGTACATGGCTTTCAGAGTGAAACTATGTGGTCAATATGTGATTTTTTTGAAAAAAAAAAAATGCGGATGAAATCCTTGAACAAACGCGCTACGTTTTGGTGTCAGTGTGTTTTGATTTTGCATGTGCGAATTGGTGAGCTCGTTTCATGCAAATATGTATTTGTAGGCGCACTTACTGTGTAACTTTTCCGAAGAAGTCATGCTTCTAAAAACTCAAGATCTTCCGATAATTTCGCTTGAAGACATTGTACTATGAATTTCAAATAACTCAACGTACATATGTACAGATGGGTAAATTATTGGTTAAATTGGGAAAAAATCCACAGCTCAGGTGAGACTTGAACTCACGACCCTTATTCGCTAGACAAGTGCTTTACCAACTAAGCCGCCGAGTCAATTATTGACCCGGCAACTTAGTTGTCATAAGGTTCAATTCTAATCTCATCGATCTATATCATCTTCCCCTAAGCCGCAAATATAACCATCTCTGTTGTACATGTGTACGAAGAGCGAAAGCGATTTGTTTATTGTTTGAAACTGTATGCCTATCATACTGGCATCGCTTCCTCAACCACAATTGGCTCGGTAGCTTAGTTGGTAAAGCACTTGTCTAGCGAATAAGGGTCGTGAGTTCAAATCTCACCTGAGCTGTGGATTTTTTCCCAATTTAACCAATAATTTACCCATTTGCACATATGTATGTACGTTGAGTTATTTGAAATTTATAATTGACCACACGGATATGTATTACCGAAAATTTGCACTTTGAGTGAGACATTGTACTAATCAACTTTCTATGCCCAATAGCGCCATCTACAGTAGAAATTTCAAATTAACGAATGCCTCGCTAGATTGCGCTTCATTTATCGAACAAATTCGCCGAGGACATGAATATTCTAAAACATCAGGATCAAAAGTTCTTGAGAATTCAATTTGGGGATAACCTAAATGGATTTCAAGGTTGCAGAGAAGTTTGAGAAGGACAAGTGGCTTGCAGATGCAAAGGGGGATGGTCAGAGGGATTTCAGAGGAGTTTTAGGGGGGGGGGTCAGAGGCATTTCCAGGCGTTTCAGGAGGTTTCAGAGGTATTTTTGGGGGCTTAGAGGCTTTCAGGTGCGTTTCACATGGATTTCAGAGGTGTTTCAAGGCGTTTCAGGAATTGTGCGGCTTCAAAAATTCTCAGGTGAGTTTCACGGAGGTTTCATGGGAGTGTCAGAGGCGTTTCAAAGCATTTCAAGGCGTTTGAATGCGTTTCAGGGCGTTTCATGGCCTTTCAGGCGGTTTAAGGGTGCCTTCAGAGGGTCGCAGGTGAATTTGACGGAAGTTTAATAGGGGTTTCAGAGGCGTTGATTTCACGGCGTTACAGGGCGTTCCAGGAGGTTTAAGGGGGGCTTAGGGGGCCTCTAGGGGGCTTCAGAGGCTCGCAGATGCTTTTCAAGGAGGTTTTCAGAGGCGCTTCAAAGCGTTTCAATGCGTTTCCGGAGGTCTCACAGGGGTTTAGGGGTCTTCAGAGGAACTCAGGTAAATTTCACGGAGGTTATATAGGGATTTCAGAGGCGTTTAAAAGCGTTTCAAGGCGTTTCAAGACGTTTCAGAGCGTTTCAGGGCGTTTCAGGAGGATTCACAGGAGTTTTAGGGGGCTTCAGAGGCTCTCAGGGGAATTTCACGGAAGTTTTATAGGGGGTTTGAAGGCGTTTCAAAGCGTTTCAAGGCGTTTCAGGGCGTTTTAATGCGTTTCAGGGCGTCCCAGGAGGTTTCAGGAGTTTTAGGGGGCTTCGGAGGCTGGCAGGTGAATTTCTCGTAGGTTTCAAGGCGTTTCAAGGCGTTTCAAGGCGTTTTAAAGCGTTTCAGGGCGTGTCAGAAGGTTTCACAAGGGCTTTAGGGGGCGTCAGAGGCTCTCAGGTGAATTTCATGGAGGTTTTATAGGGATTTATGAGGCAAGGTTTAACAGGGGTTTCAGAGGCGTTTCAATGTAGTTCAGGGCGTTTCAGAAAATTTCACAGGGGTTTTAGGGGGCTTGAGTTAAATTTTACGGAGGTTTTATAGGGATTTTAGAGGCGTTTCAGAGCGTTTCAAAGCCTTTCAAAACGTTTCAAGGGGTTTCAATATTGCGTTTCAGGGCGTCCCAGGAAGTTTTAGGAGGGTTTTAGGGGGCTTCAGAGGCTCGCAGGTTTCATAGGGGTTTGTGTGAGTGTAAACCTCATTCTTTATGCTCTTAGATACAACTAGCAGCTCTTGTAGGTTCCATGACCTATACTCAAGGGAGTTTTTGGACACCCTTAAAGATTCTTCGAACTCAAAACTTGATAGATCATAGTTACCTGAGGTTGTGTGAGTATGAATCTTAATCGTACATCTCTGAGAGACAACCAAATGCGTTAGTAGATCCGATGACCTATACTCAAGGAAATTCTTGGAGATCCGCAAGCTGATAATGAGCTCACCACTTGATAGCACATAGCAACATGAGGCTGTGTAAGCATAAATTTCAGTCATAATGCTCAAATAGATCACTGATTACACTTGTAGATCAGATGGCCTTAACTCCAGGGAGTTCTCGGATAATCCTATTCAATCATAGAACCCAAATCAAATTCTATTTAGGTAACGTTACCTAAATGGAGGGACCTAAATAGATTTTACCCAAATAGATCCTACCTAAATGGAGGTTTCAGTGTAACTAAAAACCTTGAACGGAACAATTCATCAACTGTAAACCCTTGCCTTTCCAAAAATAACTTTTCCTGGAGGAATACTTCTCTCCACGAGATTCCATGAAAATTTGAAAATCCTCCATAGATAGCATATTCTCATAATTTAATTCGACAGGGCTGAATTGCTTTACATTGCACTGCTTTAGTGGTGCAAATGTTAAAAGTTATGGGGAATTTTAATTGTTTTATGGAGCAAATTGTATTTTATGTGGTGCAGTTTGATATTACTTATGGAGCATTCGTCTATTTTCTATGGTGCAATTTCAATTTTTTATGGTGCAATTTAATTTTTCTATGGAGCAATATTCAATTTTCTATGGGTACAATTTTATTTTTTATGGAGCATTTGGATTTTTCTATGGAGCATTTGTATTTTATTAGCATTTAAGTATTATTGATTGTAGCAAAATTTCACTTTTAATGAGAAAATTTTATGTTTTACCGGTACATTTTTTATAAAGTATGGAACGTTTTCAATTATTTATGGATAACATTGCGCATTTTCATGGAACATATATTCATTCTTTATGGAGCGCTTTTGGATTTTCTATGGAGCATTTGCAATTTGTTATGGTTGCAATAACCTTTTGCCATTCGTAACACAAAATTCTACAAATTTAAGCCCCCTTTCTCCCTTACGTAACAACCTTTGTATGGGATATTTTGGAATTTTGTAAGAAGCGTAAAACAGCGCTAGACCCTCTCCCTCCTCCCTTTGCATTACGTAATATTTGAACAAACCCTTAGAGTACAAGAGAGTCATATCGAAAGATACTATTGATGTAGATCTAGTTGTAGTTCTATACCAACAACGAAGACGTAAAACTGTAGTAACAACCAATACAGAGTACTTTTCAGAAGACTGAAACCCTCCAAGACATATTCAAAGCCCTAGAGTAAGATTAAACTGATCTAGAT
This sequence comes from Aedes albopictus, assembly GCF_035046485.1. Lineage (NCBI taxonomy): Eukaryota > Metazoa > Arthropoda > Insecta > Diptera > Culicidae > Aedes > Aedes albopictus. The sequence goes on from NC_085138.1 coordinate 168,286,148, forward strand.
CATTCAAGATAGATCAAGATCACAGCCGAAGACGTAAGAATGTAGTTCCAACTAATCCGAAGCACTTTAGAAATAACTGAATTTCAACAAGATACATATGGAGTGCTCTGGAAAGAAAAAAAAACTGCTCTAGATCAGTTACAGCAGCTCTCTGTTAAATATAGCAACTATCAACCTAAAGCACTTTGTCGAAGACTGCAACCCTCTAGACACTCCTTCAAAAACTCCAACCCTTCGGGATACACATCTAGAACACTTCTTTTGTCACATCAAAAGATCCAAGTGATCTAGATCAGTTAAAGTTGATCTAGAGAAAAATCGAAGATGTAAGAATGTAGTCCCAACCAATCCAAAAACACTTGGCCGAAGACTCTTACCTTCTAGGATGCATATCCAGAACACTAGAACGTATTGAAAGATAAAACTTATCTAGATCAGTTTTAGCAGATCTAGATCAAAACCAAGGACGTAAAAATGCAGTACCAACCAATCCAAAGCACTTTGCTGAAGACTCCAACCCTCTAGGATGCATACCAATAAAACTGGAGCGTCGTATTGGAAGACAAAACTTATCTAGATCAGTTTTAGCAAATCTAGATCAAAACCGAATACGTAAAAAGGTAGTATCAATCAATTCGAAATAGTTTGTCAAAGACTCCAACCCTCTAGGATGCAAACACAGCTAACCGCGTTAGGTAATTTTTACCGAAATCTCAACCACTGAACGTTTGGTAATGAATTTTAAACGAAAATCTGTAAAAAATATCAAATTTTGGTAAAATGTTATCGTTTTTCTGTCAAACTCTAACGAATTTCGGTAAAAGTTGCTACATTTACCGATTTTTCCTGTAAAACAAACTTAAAGGGTGAGATTTCGATAAAACATTACTGAAGTCGGTGATTTATTCTAACTGTGTATCGAGAGCATATTGTAAGATACAGTGGTATATTGAAAGATAATAGATCAGTTCCACCAGATCTAGATAAAAACTGATAACGTAAGAATGTTGTACTAACCAATCCAAAGTTTTTTGTCGAGAACACTACACAGCTAATCTCGTTCGGTAATTTTTACCGAAATCCCAACCGCTTAGCGTTCGGTAATGGATTTTTAATGAAATTCTGTAAAAAATAACAAATTTCGGTAAAATGTTATCGTTTATCTGTCAAACTCTAACGAACTTCGGTAAAAGTTGCTACCTTTACCGAATTTTTCCTGTAAAACAAACTTAACGGTTAAGATTTTGGTAAAACATTACCGAAGTCGGTGATTTTTTCTAACTGTGTAGAGCATCGCATTGAACGATAGAAATTTTCTAGATCAGTTTCAGCAGATCTAGATCAAAACCGAAGACATAAAAGCGTAGCACCAATCATTCTTGACAACTTTGCCAAAGAGCCTATGCCTTATTAGCAGAAAACACGTTTTGCAGTAATTTTAAGTTGTCACGACTTAAAATTGGCATGTAAAAAAAAATCTAATTTTTGAAAACGTTTCTTACTTACGCTATTCTGGAGAAAAAATGAGCATCCCTAAAAACATGAATTTTATATAAAATAAAAGTGGAAAAGTTGGGTAAAGAACGAACTGCTCAGAGATGAAGTTCCCACTTTTTCTGATCATGGTATTTCGCGTAAAGTTTTTTATCACAGTATTTGGAGTGTTAAATCGTCTGTTTTATTGGAATAGGATGAACATGGGACATTGGCTGAATGGTACACGTACCCTATGTCATGATTTTATTTTTTTTTAAATTTAAATAATAGATCTAGGTTTTAATATGCTATACCAAAGCTGTTTGCCTTTACTCCACAGTGCTTGGGGTCCAAATGGACCCCAGGTTACCATTAGAGGGTTAAGGAGTGTTTGGATTGGACTTCAAATTCTTTTAAATTTCGATTTAATATGCTATATTTCATTCTCCTGAAACTCTACTAACAAGTTTTCCATGATGCCACGAGGCCTTACCTACCTGGTATTATTCTTAAACTTCTCCCAATGTAGCATGGTTTACAAAAGTTTGTCCAGGTATATTTTCCGAATATCTTCCATGGATTCCATTGATGATTTTTCAATTTAAAACAATGTAAACAACATGTTAACAAACATTTTTTTTTCTTTAGCAGGAAGTATGCCACAAATTCTTCCAGAAATTTAAAATTTCACATGTAATTCCGGAAATCTACAAAGTCTTCTTGTACCAACTTTTCGAGCCCTCTAAGCAGAATACCCTCTTCGAATGAGTGTAATCAGTTTCGTACCTCTCAATTCCACCCTAATTGCCTATCCTTTGACAGATACGCGTATTTCGACTACCACTTGTAATCTTCCTCAGTGTCAGTTATCCACTAATTAACTGATAACTGACTAACTAACTGATAACTGACACTGAGGAAGATTACAAGCGGTAGTCGAAATGCGCGTATCTGTCAAAGGATAAGCAATTAGGGTGGAATTTAAAGGTACGAAACTGATTACACTCATTCCACAAAGTCTTCTTAAAACTCAAGAACATGCACCAAAAGGTTTTCCAGAATTCGTTGCTTCTGGAATAATTGAGAAAGGAAGGAAAGGAATAAGGAAGGAAGGAAGGAAGGAAGGAAGGAAGGAAGGAAGGAAGGAAGGAAGGAAGGAAGGAAGGAAGGAAGGAAGGGAAGGAAGGAAGGAAGGAAGGAAGGAAGGAAGGAAGGAAGGAAGGAAGGAAGGAAGGAAGGAAGGAAGGAAGGAAGGAAGGAAGGAAGGAAGGAAGGAAGGAAGGACGGAAGGAAGGAAGGAAGGAAGGAAGGAAGGAAGGAAGGAAGGAAGGAAGAGGAAAGGAAGGAAGGAAGGAAGGAAGGAAGGAAGGAAGGAAGGAAGGAAGGAAGAAGGAAGGAAGGAAGGAAGGAAGGAAGGAAGGAAGGAAGAAGGAAGGAAGGAAGGAAGGAAGGAAGGAAGGAAGGAAGGAAGGAAGGAAGGAAGGAAGGAAGGAAGGAAGGAAGGAAGGAAGGAAGGAAGATAGGAAGGAAGAAATAAATGAAAGGACTGAAAAGCGTTACAGCATGTACAGCAGGAACAGAAGAGTGATCATCTAAGCGATTGTAAAAAAAACAGAATTGCTGCACACGCTAGTTATTGGCTACCTTAAACAATTTAGAGATTGTAAGGCATATGTAGAGTACCTGGGTAATTACAAACAGGCAGTATATCATTCACTACTTTCCATCACTGTTTATCTACCAGTTTAGTGTTTAGCTATACGATTCACCTTATTCCTTCAGCACCAAACCAAAATCATGCATCTGAACTTTGTTCCAGAAACATGAATCCCATTCCGACGGCGATGGTTGGCTTAACTATGCCGTAATGAAATATGGCAATAAAGTTCATCGTTCTGGCATTTATCGATCTTATCGGAAACAATACATCATCCTGGAAAGCAAACAATCAAGCCATATTGGGTAGTTTATTTATATCGTCGGCACTACATAACGTTCGTCCGTATAAGCCCCTAGTAGCTAGCTACAGGATGACATACTGCCACCTGTCTACCGGAGAGGGGGTTCCGTTTCGATATACATAATATATGTTCGGCGGCGGCTCATACCTATCGGAAAAATGTTGTGGCCCGCATTGACCTCCCACCCTCGGCTCGGTTCTAGAACGAATGGTTCGTGATAATTTTGATTAATGAAAGTCTGCTTATCCATCCACTCACTGGAATGGTTTCGTGCAGCACGAACCGTGCGACGGTTTTGATTTGTCATGGCACATACCTCTAACGTCACCTAGGAGTTCATTTCACTATGTTATGGGGCGTTAACAACAATTCGGTGGTGTGCCGATTCTTCCGATGGGACTGTGGCTGTGACCAGTCGGTCACAGTCGTGGCTTATCAGGTGGTCAAAATCGAAAACAATGGCTTGGTTTGATTTCAGATGCCATTATTTTTTAAGCCCAAGTTCAATTTTTGTTTATTTAGTCACTCAAAGTAGGCATCCCTTCTTCCAAACTTTTTGTTAAAAATAAATATAAAAGTTCAATTATCAAGTCGAAGCTTGAAAAAAATGTTTTTAAATTCATCTCCCACATCAGGAAGTAAATTTTAATGATTATCTTCCATTGTTGTCCTTTCCATTTGAACTTTCCAATATTTCGTTTTTTGATCTTTCGTCTTTTAGATCTTTTGTTATTTCGACTTTTTTTGGCCTTGTTTTGTCTTTCGACTAATCGCTCCTTGTTCATATTTTTGAAACACCACACTCCTCAAATCACTACTCTCTATTATGAATAGGTACCTCGACAAATAATTGAATATCTTTATGTTCTCTGACCTTTCAACATCTTCTTTCATGTAACAGCGTCCGATTGGAATGCGGTCTTCAGCAAAGTTGTAGCTGATAGAGTAGCCTAGTATTACCAAGGGTCGACTAACCCAATAGGGTACTTGTGGAAATGCTACGGTCGATTGAATGAAAAACATCGTTTTCCCATAGTAATTCCCATACAAACTTTGACGGGCTTGTGCAGTCTCAATTTTCAACCAAATGAGCTCAAATTTTGTGAGAAGGCATATAATCTGGTTAGGAATCGAATAAGCGGTGTGGAGCAAAAACGATTTTTTGAACCACGCTAATGAAGGTATGTGGCTGGAAATCAGCGGGTCTCGAGTTCGAATCTTAATTTAGGTAAATTTATGTACAGTTATTATTTCAAAGTTGTTCAAAGCATAAGTATCAATCATGAACTCTCGTGAAAATTTAATTTTTTTACATTTTATTTATTTTTAATAATTTTTGCTAAAGCTGAATAACAGTATTACTATATAATTGTAAAACACTTTTTACAACAAACAGTTTGGTTGGTACACAACACTGTGCTTTATAATTTCTCAAAATATGTGTGAACAAAACCCGAACAAAGGCTGTACCAGAAAATTATCCAAATGCTATTCAGCATCATGCTGAATTAATTCGTCATAGATGAGCTTGTTGAATGAGTGATTGTTAGTTGGGCAGGTCCTCGGCGTAGTTGTCACGTGTTTTACCCATAACACCAGGTCCGCTCTACATTCCTTTCCTTTCCATTTGAACTTTTCAATATTTCGTCTTATTGATCCTTTGTCTTTTAGATCTTTCGTTATTTCGACTTTTTTCGGCCTTGTTTTGTCTTAAGACAAATCGCACATTTGCTCATTTTTTTGCCAACACCACACTCCCCGAATCACTACCCTATATTATGAATAGGTACCTCAACAAATAATTGAATATCTTTATGTTCCCTGACCTTTCAACATCTTCCTTCATGCAACAGCCCCGAAAGAAGACCCAAAAACTAGAAAATTTGTCTTCCATTCTTCGGCAACCGTGCTCAGAGAACCTTCCTAGGTATTGCGTTGGCAGGTTGCAAAATTTAATTCGCGGCCTATTCATCCCCCATCAGGTGCAACGACTTTCTGATTTTTGGGAAATATTAAAACATTTTTCCGTTTTCTTTTGTGGGGGTTGACCTTATTTCTTTTTGCTCGTCGCCTTCATTGTTGTCGTCTTTCCCGGGCGAGAGAACGGAGCACATCTTCACAGAAGGACAACTTTATTTCTCCGCCGTTAGCACTGACCGGGTTTCCATGGTGGAACTGTTTTTTTTCTGCTGCTGGATGTTTGCCTTTCGTAGTGAAGTCACCAACCAGCAGCGCCCCAGGCCGATTTGAACTGTTTAACTATACATGGGAAAATTTTCGCCTCAACACCCACACATTGCACTCTCTTTTAAGGGGGAAGCCTAAAGAGGGATCGCTGCTGTTTGAGGCTGAGGTAGGAAGTGAAAAGTTTTACTTTGAAATGCATACTTAGCAGGGGATGAGGGCACAGCATGAGCATGGTGGACTTCCAGGTCAAATTCCTGGAAAACTTCGTGGAAGTACGGAAGGATGTAGGGAAGGAAGGAAAGCAAGAAGAAAAGAAGTTAGTTGGGAACGATGGAGAGGAGTAATGAAAAAAGAAGCAAAGTAGCAATCAAGAAAATAAGGAAAGAAAGAATGAAAGAGAAAAGGACGGATGAAAAAACGGAAAGAATAAATAAATGAAGTGAGTAAGGAACAAAACAGAAAGAAGGTAAGAAAGAATTAATGATAGAAAATAATAAAGAAAGAATGTTAGTAATTAAGGAAGGAAGGAAGAAAGGAAGAAAAAAGGAAGGAGAGAAGGAACGATTTTTTTGTCTTTATTAACGAGATTTTGAACACAGGGCTACGGGCGGGAAAAGAAAAAAAGAAAACAAAATCTCTCCAAATAGTTTCTGTAGCGTTCTGCAACATTCGCTCTTAACCATGTCACATTACCTCGTCGGTATTTTTTTTTCCATCATGACACCCACGAGGGTTATTTCCTTCGGCTGTTTTGGCTTGCGTTTGGTAGGAGGTGGTCATCATCGTTCATCCATCGCCCCCTTATTTGTAAACTCGATTACCAGTGAGTTTACAGTTTTGCACTTTGACGGCAAGGCTACGTTCGTTCAAAACAGGCCAAGTGCAATCGTTTGTTTGGTGGTCACCAACCACCGGAGTTGAGTTTATGGTAGTTTCCAAACATTACGGGGACGATAACTTGTGTATTGGGCATCCATTGGTCCGCAGGTGGGTGGTGTCTCCTATTTGGTTTGATTTATTTTCCTGTATAGCAAAACTTTGTTTTTGAGTCACAAAAGTGAAGGTTAAAAGTGGAGTTTAGTTTATTTGTGGCCAGGTAGTGTCTACCACTCCAGGTCAGTTAAAAAAAATGTTTTTGATGTTACGGCAATATATTTTGCTACAATACTGTTTCAATGTTTAGAGTTGGTTTCATTATTGTATTAACTTCTTTACTTTTTGGTCCGTGCTACGTCTGATTGACACATCGCATAGGTTTTACGTTGTTTGTAGACATCATCAGTTGTTTGTATATATTATTAAATGTTAATTGTATCCTCTTATCTTATTTTGATAACTAGCTTGTTTTAGAGCCAATTCTATCACGTCATATCACCCAGTCGTATACTATTAAGGACAACCTCATTCAAATCCCAAGAAGACCGCCACAATGGCCGACTTGAAATTAGTGCATAAAACTGTCGAAACCTGGAATTCGTATGATTTACTGAATTCAAATCACATAAATAGAGAAATTTCTGAGCTTGTGCCAAAAGTATTTAGATTTATTACTATTTTTTCAGTAATAAAGTATCTTTTTCTTGAGAAGTGTCAAAATTTTCTCAATTTTCGTCTATTTTTTTTTATTTTTTATGAGTTTTTTTTTAAATTTATTTTTAAATAAACTTGTAGAACATTTTTTCACGCATAATTTAAGTTTTTTTTTTAAGATTTTTTTCCTTTTTTACTAACACTTTTAACGTTGGGGCACGATAACTAATCAACTGCTTGACCAATTTCAAATCTTTTATTGTTTTTTTTGCAAATATTTTTGTTGCCTAAAAATGTTATGAATAACCTGTTTCCTTTGGAAATTTTGCTAAAATTTTACATGAAAAAATCAAGTTTTTAGGCATGTTTTGACATTTTTTTTTGGTGAAAATTATCATAAAAATAAATATTTCAACGAATACTTTGTTCGAAATATTTTGGGCAACATATTTATCAGCAAAAGCACGCTTAAAGATTAGAAAGTGGTCAATCAGTTGAAAAATTACCGGGCTCAACTTTTAAAATAATAATTAAAAAAAAAACTAAAAAACTCATATTTTGCGTGGTTCTGAGGAAAAAATACAATAGGGGTAGTCACTAAACAGATTAAATTTACTAGATTTTCTGCTTATTTGAAATGTTTCATGATTTAGCGTATGAAATAATTCAAGATTGCCTTGGCGATCGCGACGTTTAATCAGTTTAATCAGTTTACGCTGTTAAGTGGATCCCCTTAATATTCTACAATTTTGTTCGAAAAGATTTATAAAAAAAAATGAAAATCGGTAGAAATTTGGAAAAAAAATATAAAGTACATTGGAATTCATAAACCCTAAAACCTTTCCAGATTCTACAGACCAGATCTCATTGGGTTTCTAGCAAACACTATTTAGAGATCTTTGCCTGCGCGTGTATAGAACACTACAACTGCACATAAGGATTAAGATCATCTGAGAGAATACCCGAATGATCTGGAGGGATTCCATAAGAATCTACATAAAGTGCTGGAGGAACTTCTGGAAGGAGTTAAAGTAAGAATCCTGAAAGAAGTTCCCGGGGGAACCTCAGAAGAATTTCTTGATGGAATTCCGCGACGATTACCGGGACAAATCGCTGAATGAATTTCTAGAGAAATCCCAGCAGGACCTCCTGGAGGAATCTCGGAGAGAGTTCTTGGAGAAATTCAGAAGAAACCCCGGAAGAAGTTCCTGAAAGAACCCTGGAAGAAAACCCGGTTGAAATTCCTGGAAGAATCCTAGAAAGAAAACCTGGAATAATCCCATCAATGAACCGATGAAGGCACTTCTGGGGGATAGCTATAGCTATATATGTACAGCCATTCCATAGAAAAACGATATAGTGCATCTCCGATTGTCGTGAAACTTGGTGGGCTTGTAGTTCTTCGGAAATAATTAGACCCGTATTTTTTTTATTTCGTCATTGTGGTGACCAATTTTCAAATAGGGTGGTCCAAAAAATCAAGGTTTTTCAAAACTAAAAATCATATCTCAAAAACTAAAAAACATACATCTCTTATTTTTTGATATGTAACGCCAAATTTTCTGAATTTTCTGATAAAAATATAAAACCAGGGTACCTCTTTGGTCCCGAAACCATGAAAACGTGAAAAAACTAATATATTTGCATATTTTATAGTACTCTTTACATTTCAGCCCGTTTAACGTATTTTTCCTGAAAACTACAACGCAATAGCTTTCAAACAAAAAAAAAGAAGTTTAAAATCGGTCAACTGGTTCAAAAGTTACGTTTTTTAAAATTAGTTTTGAAGAACCTTAATTTTTTTGAACCACCCTATATGAAAATTGGTCACCCTAATGACGAAATAAAAAATACAGGTCTAATTATTTCCGAAGAACTACAAGCCTACCAAGTTTCACGACAATCGAAGATGCACTATATCGTTTTTCTATGGAATGGCTGTATAAATACACCTGGAGGCATCCAGGAAGAAGTTACAGAGATAATCTCGAAATGATTTCCTACATAAATCTCAGAAAGAACGTCTAGAGGAAATCCAGAAGGAACGTCTAAAATGATCCAGGAAGGAATTCCAAAAAGAACTGCTGGCGGAATCCCGGTTAGGGCTCCTAAATTAATCACGGAACAAAATACTGACAATTCTTAGGAAGATATCCTGGCGAAATCTAGAAAGGAGCTCCGACAGGAACCGGTGAAGTAGGGGGTCCCTAGAAGGAACTAATTTCCGAAAGGAGTTCCTCCTAGAGCAACCCAGAAAGAACTCAGAAGCTACCGCTAAAAAAACTCCTGAAGGAATCTCAGAGAAAAGCTCCTGGGTAAACCGCAGGAGAAGGAATCTTTCAAAGGAATCACAACAGGAACTCTTTCGAGAATTCCAAAAAGGTCTCTTGAAGGAATTCAAGAAGGAACTGCTGGTTTATTTTAGGAGAAACTCCATGGAGAATCTCAGAAGGAAACCTGAGAGGAACTCGTGAAAGAACTTCTAGAGGAGCCCTCAGAAGCTAAGAAAAATCCTCAGAAGGAATATCTGGAGGAACTCTTTGGGGAATCCCTAACAGAGCTACATAAGAAATACCAGAAGAATCTTCGAAAATAACCACAGAATATTCCTCTTGAAGGATTTAAAGAAAGAATCTGTGAAAGAATTCTTGGAGTAATCCCAGAAGTAACTACTGGAAGATTTTGGATGAATTCTGGAAGGGATTGGGTTTACAGAAGACAATCGTGGAGAAAATCTGAAATTCAAGAAGTTCCTTCTTCGTTTCTGCAATTTCAGCAGATTCTCCTTCAATTTCTCTGGAAGTTGATTCAGGAATTCTCTCAGAAGTTCTTAATGTAAATCCTCTAGGAGTTTCTTATGAAATTCCTTCGGGTGTCTCTAAGGAATTCCTTATGAAATTAATCCAGGTGTCCGTAAGGAAATCTTCCATGTGTTTTTTTCTTTTATAATATTTTCACATTTTGAGTAAATTATTAAATTTTCCATGAGCAATTACTTCAACAATTTCTTAATTTTTTAATTAACCTTCACATACCCGCCCCCCGACAACTCATTTTGAAAACGCTGGCATTTCGTCAATTTTCATCCGATTTTTTTGAAGTCGCCCTCAATCGATCATAAATTGGTCCAAGTTTATTACACTCAAGTGGTCATGTAATATCCGGAACCATTCCGGAGATATTCTGGATTGTACTGTGGTCAGGGGGTGGGGAAGTTGTCTGTTTTGCATAATGCCCAAAACTCAGAGGTTCCCAAACTTTTTGCTATCGCGGCGCCCTTTGAAATTTCCAAAAATGTCGCGGCGCACCAAAGTTTTTAACGAAGTTTTTTTTTTAATTTTAAACAACTTTCACTTTAAAATGTCAAAGGCAACTTTTTATTCCATGTTTTTTTAGAATTCTGAGAAAATTTGGAAAACCAATTATTTTTTTAAAATAAATTTCACAAAGATAAATTAAATATTTGTAAGATTTTAAAATTTTTGTTGATTTCATCATAGAAGCTTTATAAATAAGAAAAAAAACTCAGACGTACAGGTAGAACAAGCTGCTGATTTTAAATAATTTAACCAAAATCTCTAAAGCGTTTGCAATAATTAAAGAATTCTAATTGACTTAAAATGATTTCACAGAACTAGACCAAAATTTTATTTTTTTTTTGCGGAAACACACTTTCCATTTAAGACACATGAAGAGATTATAAAGGACCTACCAGGTGGGCTGTGATTGAACTTTCTACATTTTCATAAATTTCAACTTAACCCTTTGGGGCCATATCGAGGGCCATATATAACCCCGATTATACCGAGCATACAAACTTGTTCGAGTTCAGCGAGGTTGTGGCAGTACTGATGAAACAGTCCGGTTCAAAAAGGTTAAAGCTAGCTCTGCTCACTATCAGACTGGAAAACCTGGCAAATTTGGTTTCAATTGATATATAGAATATATATAGAGAGGACACCAGAAATCCTATGGAACAATCGAAGACTGAGGGAAAAATTTTAAAAAAGATGTGACGCGGTTCTAGGTAGTTTTACTGAACAACAAAATTAAAAGTGTTTCGAAACACAAATATAGAGTTTGTTCTTTTGGTTTCGTCACAACACATAGGCCTGCGGCGCCCTTGGGAAAGGTTCGCGGCGCACCAGGGCGCCGCGGCGCACAGTTTGGGAAGCACTGCCCAAAACTGATTATTTCGTGTGTTATTGTGTTTGAGAGGCCCTCGCGGAACCTGTTTTAGGTGTTCCGGAGCGGCCATATCAGTTGCTTCATACTTCAGTCAGTTTTTTTCAGTCCCATTCTCTTGAAATCATGAAGTTTGGTAAGTCGCACGGCATGTTTTAGTTGCAAACCAGAAATGTCCCCGATGTCACCCCCGTGGAACCTATGGTAGGTGTTCCGGGGTGGCCATATTAGTTGATACAGACTTCAGGGTATTGTTTCTGACTCAGTCATTCGAAATCATGAAGTTTGATATGTCGTACGACATGTTTTGGATGAAAACCAGAAGTGACCTCAATGAGCCCCCCGCAGAACCTGTCACGGTGATCCGGATGAGTCAACTTATTCAAATCTGATTATCGCAGTTGTGTTTCATTGTTCGCAATGAAAATTCTACTGAAAATCGATGGTTCAAACACAATAACTTACGAAATAAACATTTTTAACCATTTCGGCACCCTCCCTGACCCCAGTAAAATCTGGAATATCTCCGGAATGGTTCCGGATAATGCATGGCCACTTGGGTGTAATCAATTTGCACCAATTTATGATCGATTGAGGGCGACTTCAAAAAAGTTGAATAAAAATTGACGAAATGCCAGCGTTTTGAAAATGAGATGTTGGGGGTCGGGTACGTGAAGGTTAAAATACACGGACACGTTCAATGCTTCCAGTGAGCTATTCGTTCTTTGAAGGAAGCACGACACTAGACAACGGACTAGCATGCAACGTCCAGTGGCACAGCTGAAAACTTTACCTGACAGATGCAGCAGGAATCAAACCCGTGCTCCTCAGTACGATGCGTTTAAATGCTTGGTGACATTAGCCGCACGATCTCAAAGCCACACGAAATATTTCACTTTTTGTAAGGAATTCCTCCAAAAGTTTCTTCTGGGTTTTCACAAATAGTCGTGCCAATATTTCCATCTGAAAATGCATTCTGACAATCCCAGAAAAAAAAAACTTCTGAAGGAATCCTTGAACTTCTGGAGGAATCTTAGAAGACATTCCTGGAAGAGCCTCGGAATGGATTCCTTTTTTTTATCTGTATTAACGAGATTTTTAGCCCTAGGCTAGTTCATCTCGGGACCCACGCTTTACTTCCCTTCCGAAGGAAGAACTCACATTTTGAGAGTTTGTCGGGAGTGGGATTCGATCCCAGGTCCTCGGCGTGGTAGTCAAATGTTCTAACCATCACACCAGGTCCGCTCCACACTGGATTCCTTGAAGAATATTGTGAGGAAGTTCTGGAGCACTCTCGGAAAGACTTCCTGTAGGATTCCAAGAACTCCTGGAACAATTCCGGGAAGAATAAAGAAATCCTGGTACAAACGTATGACGGAATCCCGTTAGAAGATTCTGGATGAACTACGGAAAGAACTCCTGGAAGAATCCCAGAGGAAATTTAGACTAACACACCTAAAATATATTACACCCATCAACATTAATCAATTCCAATAAGCTATTCGCTCTTTGAAGGAAGCACGACTCTATACAACGGGCTAGCATGCAACGCTCAGTGGCACAGCAGAAAACTTTTTCTGACAGCTACGGAAGGCATCAAAGCCGTGCTCCTAAACGATTGAAAGCTTGGTGACACTAGCCGCCCGACAATGAAGTCACATGAAATATTTTATTTTGATAAATAATTCCTCCAAGTGTTTCTTCTTGGTTTTCACAAATAGTCGGCCAATATTTCTATCTGAAAATGCATTCTGGGAATCCTAAAAAAAACAACTTCTGAAGAAATCCTTGAACTTCTGGAAGAATCTCATAATAAATTCCATGAAGCATATCGAGAGGTACTTCTGGAGGAATTACGAAAAGACTTCCTGGAGGATTTCAAGAGCCCCTGGAACGATCCCGGAAGGAAAAAAAAATCCTGGAGAAGCCTCTGAAAGAGCACCTGGAAGAATCCCAGAGGAAATTAAGAAAGACTAATTAATCAAGAATGTTTCACCTTGCTTTGTAGAACCTGTTAGGATGGTTTCGTTGGTCATGTGCTACAGTCGATCTATATATCTTTGTATAACCTATTTGCACATGTCTTGTTAACGCAGCGAATAGAGAAAGCTCGTTTAAAGTATCGTTTGACCAGAACTTTCGAATAATAGTAATGGACCTTAAATATATGTACAAATGTGAAAGCTTTGGATTGATCTTAAAGATCACTAGGTCTGAAGATTCGGATGCAATATATAGTAGCTTTTAATAGGGGTCGCTTCCCGAGCAAAGGCGGGTAACTAAGTGATATCACTTTGATAATAAACTATGTTATTGGTATTATCATTTTGTTATTTTTGTTATCATCTTTTCCAATTGATGATAATCAGATGATAACAATTTTAGTTATCAATAATTTTGGACTGTCGCGATAACATAAAAATACTAAATGATAACAAAACATGTTATCATTTTCCAAACACACATTTCAAAGTTTTCCCAAAACTGAGGGTCTGGTGGACCTCGAATCTAAAAATAGGTCCCGCTTTCCATCTTCAATGCGACTGCAGTACGAAAGCGCAGTTTTCAACTACTCTCCCTCTCACTGAGTCCCGTTGGTATAGGGGCTATCGGCTGCGACCGGTAATCACTCGATCAGGGTTCGAGACCCACTGGGCGCAATAGTTGATAACATGTGCTATAATTATAAGAATCTTTTTTCAACTGCTAACTATGTCGGTAAAGTAGATTTTTACTATTTTGGTCGATAAAATAGCCCTGAATGATAACTAAATGATAACAAAGCCTGTTATCAATCAGCTGTATTTTTTCGTGTTGATAACTAAATGTAATATTGAATAAAATAGTGTATAACACAATTAGTTATCAACTTGAACTCAATGATAACTCGACTTCTTATCATTTTGGTATTGGTGGAGTTAATTTGAGTTATCATTTTTGTTATGTTGGCTCTTAATTCAACCTAAATGACAACAAACTCAATTATCAAATGAATGATAACCAGGTAACAGAACTTGTTATCATTTTGATATCCGCCTTTGCTCGGGTTGCGTTTTATTTGAGGTCTCGAGGTACAATAATGACAATTGTTGGTTTCTAGCTACCTACTCTATTCTCACTCATTTTCTTGGGTTTGTGCACACGTAAGAACTATTAACACCCACATGACGCGACAACGAGAACGGACACACCACATTTTGTTCTTACTAACGATTAAAAAGGATTAATAATTACCTTTTTTGCCGACCGGTTTCGGGCTCGACGCAGCCCATCGACGGGACGATGTCCGACCAACAAAATGTGTTGTGTCCGTTCTCGTTGTCGCGTCTCGTGGGTCTACTCTATTCTCATGTCTATTTTGAGTCATAAGCATCCCAACAGTTGTTATGGATCATAAATTCAACTAATAAAATATAGGTCTTTAGGAACAAATGTTAGATTGATACATATAATTAGAAAACTTTTTATATGCAATGCCACAATAGTCCTCTCTTTACAGAAGTCACCATCTCTTGCAATAGCAAGAAGACACATGGCATTTAGTAAAACATTCAAAAACTTATCGTTTTTTAACGAAAAACACAAACAAAAGAAATTATAAATGGCATGTCTCAACGACAAAAACGTATCTCTAACTTCTGAAAAAGCCATTTTCAAGTTATATGCAGAAGGTCCTGGGTTCAATCCCTGGCCCGTCTCTTTTTTCTACTTTGTATCTTTCTATCCACTTTCTCCATACTCTCCTCTATATATACAACTAATGTATATTCATATGTTCTTAGCCGTTGCTAGAACCAGGAACGGTTGAAAAGCCGTTCCCCTTGCTACCAACTTTCACAGGACTGTGTCAATCTATTAGATAACGCCTACAAGTTATGCAATCAAGTGAACTGTGGCGCATTAGCTTCACAGTAATAATCGCATTAATCTATCATCTTACGCCTGGCATTCACGCACCAATGTGTGAACCCTCTGCCAACCATATCCCACCAACACTTCTACATCCGCATGAGTTTGTGCAGACGCGGAGGTATATTCGGTCTGATGCAAACGATTACAATAATCACTTTCTTCCTCTTCCCCACATTGACCTGCAACCTGTTGGTCAGTCTGAACCGGTCAATTTGATTACTCTTAATAGTAACTGTGAATAATATACTTGTTTAAAATTAAAGCCACTCAGATACAATTGACACTCAATTTTTTGCAGAATTTGAGGCTTTAACATGAAAACTCATCCTACAAAGGTAGTACAGTCACTGTTTACAATTAATAAATTTTTATCTTTCTTCGAAACATAAGAACTTTTACATTGCTCCACTTAAGTTCCTTAACATCCCATTTTCATATTTTCGAAAAAAATGCACATTTTGTTAAATATCTTTAGATTCCCTAAAAAATCGTAAAATTTTATAATCGATTTGGCGCAGTATCATAACGTCCGAGGCCATAAAGTCCCAGGACTTTATGGCGCATTTTTCCGGGGCATAACGTCCGAACTTGCAGATACGCCACGAAGTCCAAGGAAAGAAGGCACATAGGATATTCTGACGCATCCAAACTTTTGGACGCTATTTCGCAAAAAAAACGCGACCTAATGTCCGGGACTGTATGGCCTCGGACGTTGTGAGCCAGCCCCAATCTATGTGCGTGGCAGGTAGCAAGACAATGATCAGAAGCATTTCCTGAAAGTTTTGAGAAATACAACCCATGAATTAATGGGGTCGAAAATGTTTCGGTCACTTAACACCCCATTTTACGGTACTTATTCCAAAGTTATATTTTTTTTTTTTTACTTGGAGGTTATCGATGAAAACAACCAATTCCCATCATTTCATATAACGATAAAAACCATAAACATGGCCCGGAAGCACTCCAATATCTTCAAATTTCTTACCCTAACATCGTTACAACAAAGTGTAGCTAATCCATCACTCCAACTTCCAAGTGCAGTTTTGACCGTGATGAATGACACGCGGGTACTCCAGATAGCATCCACAAAAAGTTGGTCTGTTCCGCCTTTTTGTCTTTTTTATTCGTTCTCGCTTCCATCCGCTTCCCAAGTGTCTAAAAATAGATTTCCGAGCTGCCACAGTAGCTGCCGTCACCAACACAATCACATTCCGGCATTGTTAGTGGCAAAAGTGCAGTCGTTTAAAACAATCCGTCATTTCATGTTGAAACTACCAAATCTCATCGAATGAGTGTAATCAGTTTCGTACCTTTTAATTCCGCCCTAATAGCTTATCCTTTGACAGATACGCGTATTTCGACTACCGCCTGTAATCTTCCTCAGTGTCAGTTATCCACTCGATCCACAGTGGATTCTGCTTAAAGGGTTCGAAAAGTCGGTATAAGATGCCAAATCTCAGTTTCTTCTAACAAACTGTCAAAAATTTCGACAAATGAAAATATTTGTATTATCAAACAATGGAAAAGTTTGATTAAAACTAGAAATCAGTTTGACGCTATAGTAAACTGAAAATTAGGGTGATGTGAACTAGAATTTAATTGTGTTTACAATTTATTTTTCTCCGTGTATCTGATCTCCGGGATGATTTGGAGAACTTTAAATATCTAATATGTTGGAAATTGAATCGATTGTATTGTGTGTAGTAGCCTCATAGAACCTAACTAGAAAAATGAAATCGTCAATGATACTACCGACACCTTGGTCTATTTGATAGACCATTTTGGTCTATCGAATGATTTGGAGAGTACAGAACATCTCATAACCACGTGACTACAATGTTCATGATAGACATTGTTTGATAGACCATAATTAGATGCATGTACACTCTCGATCAAAAGTTTTGGGGTCACCCCCTCAAAAACATGTCATTTTTTTCGCCAATTTGCGTCCGATTTCAAAACCCTAGGTCTCATTCAAAAGATAATAAGTCAAATAAACTTTGAACATGATTTAAAAGAAACCTTTTCAAAAAAAAAATTGTATGTAAACTTAATCCAAAGTTGCCCAATTTTCTAAAAAATGAATATAAACTTACGGCACTGCACAGAAAAAAATATGTAATTAAAATTCAGCGAGAAATCATGCACATAAGGGGAATGCTAGAATTAGTGCATATTTACATGAGATATCATGTAAAATTACATTACTATCGTGTAAATTTCCGCCAACCGTCGCGTAAACCATCATGGACTCCTACCGGTTACGTGACTATTAGCGGAAATTTACACGATTGTAACGTAATTTTACATGATATCTCATGTAAATATGCACTAACTCTAGCATTCCCTTTATGTGCATGATTTCTCGCTGAATTTTACATGAATATTTTTTTTCTGTGTGTCGCTGGAAATTGGGTCGACCATGATTGCGCAAGATTTTTTTCCAAAAATGTTGTATGAAAATTTTCTTTAAAGTTGCAGCATTTTTCAAAATATAAATTAACATTTAGGCAATAGACCAAAGGCCTGTGATCACTTTAGTGAAACATGAAAAAATAGTTTGTTTTTAATATTAACAAACCCCCTTTCTATGATTTTGCTGAGAAAACAACATCGACGAAATCTGTGAACAAACCTAGATTACTATTTTTCTAGATTTTTTTGCAAAGTTCTGGAAAATGCAGCTGAAATCTGATAGAAAATAAGTTATATTGCTGCATTCATC
This sequence comes from Aedes albopictus, assembly GCF_035046485.1. NCBI lineage: Eukaryota > Metazoa > Arthropoda > Insecta > Diptera > Culicidae > Aedes > Aedes albopictus. The sequence goes on from NC_085138.1 coordinate 168,304,124, forward strand.
TGATCTTCCCAGTTTAAGCGGAACTACCTTACAAATGAATTTATATTTTGGAAAATGTTGCACCTTTGCAGAAAGTTTTCCTACAGAATTGTTAAAAAAAAGTTGATCAAGGCCAAAGTTTATTTGACTTATTATCTTTCAAATGAGGCCTAGTTTTATGCAATCGAGCGCAAATCGGCAGAGATACAGGTGTGAAAAAGTACCATTTTTTTAAGGGAAACCTCAAACTGTTGATTGGAAGTGAACATATTTTGCTTAAAGCCCTTCAATCCGGATAATATTGTGATCATGCACATGTTTACTAAGCAGAAAACCAGTTCAGTGTTCACCAAATCGAAAATAATAATTAATGTCAATTGCTTAGTTACACTTGCAAACGTTCATGCAAATCTATGGAAATTATTTTCACGGTTTGATAGTTCAAGATGTATCGCGCCGCCACTACTGACTGCTAGCTGGTTGCATACTGTTAGATATTCTCCCAGAAACTTACTTCAAATGCTTCCGCTTATGCATCCTTTCATCGGAACAGGTTTCACAAACAACTCAACCCCCTCCTGTATGAAGCATTTCAATGAGTCAAAACAGGCACTTTAGATGCACCCGGACAGGGGGTGGTTCAAATGTTTCATATATCTATTCAAATGCAACAAGCTTGCTGAGTAAACAATCCACTTCTCCGCTAATCCTCCGCCCACCCATCACTGCTGTATTGTGGCACTGACAAAAAAAATAATAAAAGAAAACAAACACTTCCTTTTACGAGACGTGTTATAGTAAAATGGATTCCTTCACTGCTGATTCAACAGTCGACACAGTTGGTAGGTGCTCGATGTTGTTGGCGATTTTTGGCAGAAGAGTTTTGCGACAATTGAAAAAGTTTAATGAACGCTGTTACCAGCTTAACAAATTTTGTAGGAGTTCCCTAAAAAATTGCGGCCAAAGTCCCAATAGTCCTTTTAAAGCGTGACAATTTTGACCAACAGAATCGTCCAACACGGAATACTTCTTGCTTTTGTCGGAAAGTTTCGTCAATCTGTTGTCGACCGGTCATCGATGAAGCCGGCTTCATAACTTTCCACGAACTCATTCGTTTCATGTGATAGACGATGGAAGATAATCTGGTATGGCAATTTGTAGGCAGCTTTCAACATGGTGATCTCTCTGAAGCTCTTACATTCCAAACGGTCGCCTTACTTATGAATGGGGTGTAGACTACCCTTTTCTTCCACTCCTCCGGTTTCTATTCGGTTTCCCAGATTCTTGCTATCAACCGGTGCAGACAGGTGGTCAACTTTTCTGGGCCCCTCTTGATGAGTTCAACTGTGATACCATCCTTACCAGCTGCTTTGTTGGTTTTGAGCTGGCGAATGGTATCCATAACTTCCCGCAGCGTAGGAGTTGAATCATTTCCGCTACACTGGCATAGTTCTTTCCTCCGTTACATCGGTCTCCCATGCCTACATTCTCCACGTTATTCCAGTGCTCCAATGCAGTTGGCGATTTTCCCTACGAAAAAGGGTCTGCTGCTTCCGCTTCTGATTGTGACGTTGCACGTTCTGCCGGGTTCCTTGCTGCATCATTACCGCCCGCTCTGCGTTCTTCTCTTCCGAAATTGCTCAGCACTCTTTCGTTGCGTCTACTCTGTTCCACATACCCGGTGGTGTTCTCGGCTGCGTCGTTGATGGATGCTTCTACTGTACTCAAGCAGTCCTCTAGAGGTGTGACATGAGACTCGCTCTCATCTGGCAACGCTGCTTCGAGATTCTATGCGTTTTCTGAGGCGACATCCGCTTCCTTAAGCCACTCTACTGTATCGTGGCGGCCGCCGGTTCCGTACATTGTTGATGACGGATAATTTTAGGCGCAGTTTGACCATCATCAGATAGTGGTCGGAATCGTTGTTGATGCTACGATAGGTCCTGACGCGACGTCGAGAATGCCGGAAAAGTGCCGTTCATCAATCAGATCGTGGTCGTTGTGCGATCCAGTCTGCTGCAGTGATCTCCAGATGTAACGATAACGGAGGCTGTTTTGGATAAAAGGTGCTACGCATGGCCATGTTTATGGAGGCGGTGAAATTGATGAATCGTAGGCTGTTTTCATTCGTCAGCTGTCTGAGTTCCTGAGCTTTTCTATCGTCGGTCTGAATTTCTCTTCTTGACCTATCTGAGCTAGACCTGAAACGAGACGTGACAAACGTAGCTCGATTTGGGGCCAAAACGGACCAGCTGCTGATTGGTTAATTTTGTGGTGTTAGAAAAAAGCAAAAAATTCAAACTACCGCCCGACCGCGTGTGGGCAGTGTTGTCAAAAGCGATTGAAAATACGAGTCGCGTACATTTTCATTTTGATATAATATTTAATTATTCAATATTTTGAACAAGTAAATGTATGTAATTATTCGTAATAATTAGTTAAATTTATTGAGAATAAAATTAGAAATTCTGCTGACAGAAACTGCTGTTACGGAGACTGTTTCATCTGTTCAGAAGGGTGCTACTCAGTACTATCAATTTAATCCTACTCAATATGAAGGATTGATAAGAGACGAACCAGCCAAAGGCTGAAAGTCTCTATAATAAAGACAAATCAATCAATAAAGGATTGTTGAGCGGATTGTTTATTGTTTTTGTAATTTTTGTTTGAATTAGAAACTTATGATCACAAAAAAGAAAATAATCAGTGCCTTATTTCGAATAGGATTAATTCGAGAGTGAACCTATTTGAACAAACAATTTAGGCTCAATACTGTTTTCTTGAACACAACTATACGTTTGGAAAAATCCTAATACTAAATAAGACATTTTCACCTAAGAAACATACATGTTCACAAATATCATTTAAAACTAAGCCATCTTTAGTTTCGATTTACGAACACTCTAAATTATAGGAGTTATCGGCGGAGGCCGTCCCCTGAAACTCATGGCAAAATTTATGGGCTCTCCTCATTTATGTTCCGTTTATCCTATATTCCACATTAGTTAAATAAAATCCTACAATAATGATTATGGTAAAAAAAAACTTTCACCTTGAAGCAACATGAAATGTTTGGCAACACTAGCCCGAACGACGATTGTTGCGAAATCAAAATAAACAACAAACATATTGGAAGAGAAGAAGAACAACAAGAAGCCAGTTGTCCGGTCTCGTCTCAGAGCTAGATGTGTGTGCCGCCGCGCCACGCCGACGTTTTTTTTCACACCGCCGCCAGTCAGGTTGACCCGGCGCACCGCTGTTCACATTTTTCCACGACGCCGAACAAAATTTCCCACGTCGATGAGAAATCGACAAAGATTTTTTTTCGTCAGCACACACGAACAACCTGTTTAGACCTGATAGCAATAATAATTGTATTTTCTGAAGAGTTTGCATTTTTTCTTGTAAAATTTTGTCGTACTTTTTCTTGAGATCTCCGTCCGTATACTTGGTGCCATTTTTACAATTCCTTTGTCAGATTTGCGGTTGACTTTCGTTAGCCTATTGGTTGAGGCTTTGAATAGTCTATCCAACGCGCGACGATTCCCGATCCTACATGAATATTCAATATTATAGGGAATCGCGCCACTTGGGCGGTGGCTTCTATATTCGTCTGTTTTCCACTATAACTCAGTCAAATTTTAACCAATTGACACAACTTTTGGAATGTGGTGAGATAGGTATAGTATCTACCCGTGTACAACATTTCAAGTCAATTGGTTCAAAATTGACTGAGTTATAGTGGAAAACAGACGAATATAGAAGCCACCGCCCAAGTGGCGCGATACCCTACCAGTTTTTTTTTCAAGAATTCTTCTAGAAATTCCAGAATAGATTTCTTTTTGATAATTTCCACGGATTCCTTCAGAAAATTTTTCACGAAAATCTTTAGAAATTCCTTCCTCTAGAGGAACTTCTAGGAATTTCACCAAGAATTTTTCTGAAAAACTTTCTATCTTCAAAAACCTTCTCCATGGATTATTTCAGAAAATTTCCCGGGAATTCTTTCAGAAAACCATTCACGGGTTCCAGACATTTTTACAGCGTTTTTTTGGATATCAAGAATTCAACATTCTTGCATAAATTACTCCAGGGATTCCTGCAAGAAATCTTCCAAATATTCTTACAGAAATATTTTTCAGGGATGCCTTAAGATAATTGACCAACGTTTCGTTAAGAAATACCTCTCAAGTTCTTTTTGGAAATTCTTCCAGAGATTTACTTCGATTCTTTCAAAAATTCTTCCAATGGCCAGGAACCCCTTGCCAAATTTTGCCAGGAGTTTCTGAAGAAATTTCTACTGCTCCGGTTCCTTCTGAAATATTTCCTGGGATTCCTGCAGAGATTCCTCCAGGAATTCGTGAGATATTCCTTCACGGATTTCATTGCATATCCAGAAATTTACTCTGGGACATGTTTTTGACGATCAATTATACCTTTTTTGTTATTTTACCATAACATGTCATTGTGTGAAGAATTAGCAATAAGTTAAAATTCACAAATACAAAGAAATTAAAAAAAAAAAAAAAAATAACATGTCATACTGAAAATTTGATTGACAAATTTTAGCACGGGGTGGGTATGTTAACCCTAAAACCAACCCGGCCTGTGGCTACGCCAGTGTATTATACATAAAAAACTGGAGAAATTTGTGAAGGATTCTCTGAAGCAATTTCTAAAGGATTTCCTGAAGATTCTGAGATTTTTTTTTGAAAATTTCCTGAAGAGTTTTCCTTAAAAAATTTTTGCAAGAATTCGAGCAGAAACAGAAGGTTTGGAGGAGTTCTTGAATAAATTCACATACAAATTTCTGAAGGGATTCTTGAAGGATGTTCTGGAGCAAACCCTGGAAGATACTTCTGGAGAAGTTCTTAGAAGAATTTCTTGCAAAATTTCTGCAGGTATAAGTGGATAAAAATCCCTGAAATTTTTTCTAGTGAAATTTTGTAGTTAACCCAGCAGAAATGTATAACCAGTCTGGAAAAATTCCTGAAGAAATCACTAAACTATGTTTCTTAAGAAATTGATTTTTTCGAAATAATCTCCAAAGCAATGCCTGGATAAGTGAAGATTGCTCTGCAGTTATTTTATGACGAAGTTCTTGAGAAATTCTTGGAGAAACGAAGCGATTACTGAAATAATCTTTGAAATAATTTGATCGTAAACCGGGGTCAAATTGATCTTCGGGTCGAAATTAATCAGACGTTTTTCAGTTAGGTTGAGCATATGTTACATAGTTTCTTTTTATGTATTGTGCTGTTGGAAACAGATACTATACGATATTTGCATCAAAACTATTTAAAGTATACTTTATCCAATGGAAAAACGTCTGATCAATTTCTACCCGGAGATCAATTAGACCCCGGTTTACGATACCTGAAAAAAAAAAATCTGATAGAATCCCGTAGGAAGGTCTCAATAAATTCTAAGAGAAGTTTATGGTGAAATCTCTGGAGAAATATTTGAGAAACTTCTGAGACGAATCTCGTAGATATGAGTTTCTGACACAACGTCTGAATCTACGAATCTACGAAGGGATTCCAGAAAGGAACCTTCTGAAGAGCTCCAGCAAAAATTTCAGAAAGCAATTCTGCAAAAAATCTGAATTTCTGAAGCAATGGCTGGATAAGTTGCGGGATGAATGCTTGGAGGAACCCCTGAAGAATTCCAAGAAACACTTGAGGAATAACTGAAAAAAGCTGGAGTAATCTTTGATGAAACTTCCGAAGGATTCGCTAGAGGAACTCCTCTACAATCTGTTAAGGATTTTTTTTTGTAGAAAATGATTTTTTCGAAGGAATGGCTGGGTGAAACGTAAACGTAGAAAAACGCCAGAAGGAATATCTTGGAGAATACCTGGAAAAATCTCAATACAAATCCTGAAAGAAATTTCACAGGAATTCCTGGAGGTATCTTTGGAAGAAGTCTTGAAAAGGGTTCGAGCAACAATTTCAGAATACTTATGAAATTATTGGAGAAATTTCAGAAGGAATCTTCAAGCAAATCATAATGGTAGACTCTTTTTTTTTAACAACTATGAATGTTGAGATTCCGAACGAAAACAGCATCAGGTGTTCTAGAAATTAATCGGAATAATCGGAATAATCGGATTATTGGTCCATAAACATGCTGGTTCTTGGATTGATGGCATACTTAATAGCTGAAGAAATATCGTCTTGATTAGGAAAAGTCATCCAAATAATGTGATTTTTTAAATAATGTCAAAACACGCCGATTACGCCACCGTGTGCACCGCTGCCTTGAATTATTACCCAGGTAATGCGAGGTATGCACTTCAAACGGAATCGCTCAAGTGTAATAGGATCCGGAATTAGCGACGCTTTCTCATTTCTTGAGCGATTTCTTGCCTGAATTTCCCATGCATCGAGATAGGCCAAGGAATGTTTTGCGATCTGCGTACTACCCATAACCAAAAAGCAGTTAAAATGGCATCAATTCGGCACTAGATGCTCCTTTACAGCAGGTCATTAAATTCTAATCTGCCGTATATGCGCCATTAGTGCTAATTAAATGCAGATTTTGGCCCGATATACGGCTGATTAAATGCCTATCCCTCCTACCCCCCAGATTGTCAAAAAATAAAAACAAAATATTTTCCCTGCCCATTTTACGGCTTCCCTTTCTCTTCTTTTTCTCACTCTCCTGCTGTGGAGCGTTTGAGGCTTGGAGCACGTCCTGAACTGCTGTTGCTGTTTTTTTGTTGCTTTCGGTCAAATTGGGATTTGATCCCTCGATCCTCGGGTTGACGATGGTGCTGAACCGCGCTACAGGGTAAGCTATAGACGATCAGATAAAGCGCGTTGGTTTTGTGATCTATTTAAGGCATGAGTATTACATCGGCAGTTGCTTCGTTATGCTATGAGTACAGCAGGTGCTGATAATAACATCGATCATTGAAAACCATCCATGGAATTATATGTGCCAATGCATGTTTTCCTATTGATTTCATTTGTTGTTAACTGTGATTGACTGGACATGATGACTTCTATCTAAAGCCGTGGCACGGAAATTAGAAAGTGGAAATGTGTTGTGGTTTAAGCATCACGCATCTCTCTTAGCAGTTTAATGGCAATAAAGTAGCAGTTATGATGCCTGTTGACCAAAATATACCGTGCATTTGAAATGCTACGAAACTGCTGTCAGATTTTAAGTAGCAGAATGCAGATATAAAACAGAAATACGGCTTATTCAAATGCTTATTGGTTACCTGGGATATACGCCGCCACCTGTGGAATGTGATTCGGCGCATACGTCTTATCTGAGCACTTAGATCGCCTATGATGATCTTGACGTGGTGCAGGATGCAGTAATATTCCATTGGAATATATAGTGTATTCTATGGGTGTACGAAAAATTCCATCGAGCTTCCAGTACTTACTGAATGTTGCTCTCTGTTCCAGTTTCTGTTTACGGCTGTCGGTGGTGGTGATGATTACCCGCTCAAATGTGAAATCGTTTGTTCATCTACGCCCACTTCCAATGCAGGGATTTCATTTTCCCACCAGCCGGCAGCCTGTGTGTCTAAGTACTTGTTTATGCGGCGACAAATGGTTCCAGGAGGAGCCCCAGTAGGAAGCATGGTAAATAAACTGAAATGAGCATTGCCAGAGTTGGCAGCTCACGGAATGTACCGTCCCACCCACAGGATACAGTAGGTATTTGGTTTGTTATTGTCAGACAGCAGCAGGATCCTGGCAAAGATTGGCAGACCACGCCAGACTCAGACCAAGCAGCCAGAGAGCGACCGCCTCCCGTACATTAGCAACACAGAGGCAAACAATAGCTATAGCAGCACCATCAGGATGTTGAGGGTTGTTTGCATTTCTGGTAGGTGGAAGGATTACTGCTAAACACGGCCCACAGTTCCTTGGTTTATCCATGATAGGGGACATCCATGTAAAATGAATTATTCATCATTTTTTGAAGATTTTCTTTAGTTGAAACAGATGTTTAAAGTTCATCACGAATAACACTAACCAGAAACCTCCAAGATTTCGAAATTATCGACACCACGCCTCAAGTGAACTGTTTTCCTCACGTTTCCCCTACAAACAATTGCTGGCAATTGCAAGGGTGAAAGCACACCTGATTCATTGACAGCCGGTTCCTGTGAAATTTAGTTGTACTGGTAAACCAAACGTAGGTACAACCAGCTGATTGTACAACCGAACAAACACGTTGGAAGCAATCAGTGGGAATGTGATTAATTATTTATAGCTGCACTTCCTCTCCGGCGAATATCGGTTGGAGCAAAAAAAAAAACTGCAAAGCGATCGATATTCATAAGAACGCATAGAAACATAATAGACCTAATTTTAAAGGAATTGTATTGAGTATGAAACATGTAATGATTATAAGGGGGTTCGTTTTTGGCTCAATGACAATCATGAATCCGCTGGTATACTTTGAACATCACTGGAACCCCATGGAACGACCCAGAAACCCCTTGAAATCCCTAGAACGCTCTTGAAAATCCCCGAAACCCGCTGGAATGTCCCTGAAACCTCATAGATCCCCCTGGAACACTCTTGGAACTGCCATGGGACCTCCTGAAACCCCTGTAACTCTTTGGGACGCCCTAAAATCCCTTGAAAACCCCTGGAACACTCACCAAACCCGCTAAACCCACTGGAATACTCTTGAACGTTCCCTGGAATGTCCCTGGGACCGACCCCCTTAAATTTTTTGAAATCCCTGAAGCCCATTGAGACCCGCTGGAACACCCTAAAACCTCTGGAACACCTGGGACGCCTCTTGAACCCCCTGAAACCCCGTAGAACGCCCATAAAATACTATGGAACGTCCGTGATATTCCCTGGAACGCTCCTGAAACTTCTTGAAGATCCTTGGAACGCTCCTGAAACCCCTTTTGAAACCTTCTGCAACACCCTTTGAACATCTCCAAAACCGCATTATCCTCCAGAGCCCCCTAAAACCCCATGAACCGCTCATGAAACTTCCTAATGCCCCGTGGGGCCCTTCGAAAGCCCCTGAAATACCTCTGGAATGCCCGTGAGACCCCCTGAAACCTCTTGACCACCGCTGGTGCGCCCCCGCGTGCTGTATGATTGAAATTGAAAACAACACTGGCAGTCACGCTAACAGATTAGGTTATGACAGCGTTCAACAATTGGATCATGGATGCATACGGTTTTCAGAAACTGTTCAAAATTTGGGTAGTTTTCAACAATTGACGAATCACCCTATAGCGAAAACAATACACGCCATGCAGAAACACGAGGGAAATATTCTGAGCTGCCACGGGCCGAGGGGCGATCCGATCGGTACCATAATTGGGATGTTTGCTTTGCCATTCCATATTTTATTATTGCAACCAAACTGGATACAAATAAGTGATGGTCGGTTGCACGCGATCGTTCATTTAGCATGGAATGACCCATATCGTCGTCGGTTTCCTGCATTAGGGGCAAAACTCAAAATTTGTCATTTTCGAGATTTTGATGACAAACGACGAAAAACTATGTAAACTTTCATCTCACAAAGACCCGTTCCGAAATTCGAGATTTTGGCATTTTTAGCAATTTTCTGCAATAAAGGCACAACTCAAAATCAGTCATCTTTTTCAATAGTCGTTGAAAAATAGTCATCCGAAATTCATAAAATAGATAGTCCTCCAGTCCCTTTCCATGATACAACAATAGAAATTAGTTTATTTTTGACAAATGATGAGTGAAATATGTGAAATTGTAGGAGGTGCTTTAAGATTCCCAATTTTCAAACACTTATTCTGAAAATTCACATTTTTTGAGTTGTGCCCCTATTGAAGGAAACCGACGATATGTCCTGAACCAGTGAAAGAGGGTATGTGTTAGGTATGATAACTTTATTAACAGATACCTTAATATTCATTATAAAGTTACCCATAATATTTGCATTGTTGTTCTCCGGTTGTAGCGAATTGATGCTATTGACGCCCATAAAAGTGCATTTCTCCAATGTAGGAATGTAGTTTCTACCCAAAAGTGGCATGAAGTTGTTTCAGTAAGTAGCTGACATGTTTCTCAATGTTCTTAATTTTGACTACAACCTGTGGTTTTCCATATATTTTTAATCGCTAACCATTTACTACAACTAATCGACTAGCACAATCAACGACTTCAACACTTTCAACATATTTTTGTGGGTGGCCAAGTTTATTACGGACACTGCTGCCCCGCATTAAACCTCCATGCTAAAAATATTGCCTTCTACAACAACTTCTACTACACAAGGGCCACCATCTCTAATTCCGTATTTTATCATCATACATGCAAAGGGACTGTCCATTAATTACGTAAGGGAATTTTTGCGATTTTCCGACACCCCCTCCCCCCTTGTAAGATTTTTTGTGTGAGAACCCAAAAATTTTTGTATGGCGCGTAAGATTTCTCAAATCCCCCCTCCCCCCAAAAACCCTTACGTAATTAATGGACGGCCCCAAAGTTATAATCCAAGTCCTCCGCCACGCTATGTCCAAAGGGAAGTATTATGAAAATCCAATGTACCTCAAAATTTGTTCGCTTGAATCTTATTTTTGGACCTCTAGCTTCAGAAAATGTGTGGTTTAAAATAATCCATCTTGGGTTTTTTCCCATACATTTTTATATGGGACGAAATTGACATGAAAATGACTTGTTTCGATATTTGTATGGGAAAATAGGAAAAAAAAATCAAAAATATAAAAAAAACCCAAGATGAAATATTAAAAAACCGCACAGATTCTGAAACTAGAGGTCCAAAGATCTTAGGGAATAACATTTGAGGTACATTGGCTTTTCATAATACTTCCCTTTGGACATAGCGTGCAGTGCCAAATAAAAGGCTTGGTGTGAAATATGTCAGATACATTAGTAGTGGTAAGGATTCTATAACATTTACCCGAAAACCATTTACCCGCAAGACGTTTACCCGAAAAACATTTACCCGAATGTAACATATACCCGAATGCCAAATACCCGAATGCGACATTTACCCGAATGCGACACTTACCCGAATGCAACACTTACCCGAATGCGACATTTACCCGAATAGTTTATTACTATGCACAAATTATGATTTTGTGAAAAAAGTTCATTTTTTTTGTTCAATTCAAAAAGTACATGTATTATTTTGTGTTGTGGATCAGAAAAGCATTTTGAATATCAAATTCCTCAAGAACCTATTTCATCAATTTTTTTCTGAAACGATCCACGATAGGAATTTACAGGGCATATGCTTGAATCAAACTAATCCCTGCAGCTTACATTGTTTTTGGGTTAACGCTGTTAGCATTCACTCTAGATATTTACCCTTCTTTGATTCATAAGCTGTTCTTTTGATAAGGGAAGAACAATTTATGATTTAAAAAAGGGGAAATCTTTTTTTGTAGGCCAAATGGTCATAAGCTCGAAACAATTGGAAAACAGCCCTCGGAAAATCAACATATCATTAGAAAAAAACTTTGATAAAAAAAAGTTTGCAATTTGTTCACGATACAGAACATCCTGTTATTAAAAGAAGAGAAAATTCTTAGGTGTGGACTTGGAATTCATCACTCAATCCTGTAAAAATGTAATTTAAAAGAACATCCTATGATCGAAAGAAGAAAAAAACTCATGTACAGTTAGTAGTTCGAACGCCATAAAAATATGCAGCAGTACAACTCGAAACAACAGCCTTTGAAGAGAAGAAGGAAAAATCTTCGAAGGATAGGAATAGTTTGGCCACCAAACTTCTAAGTTGTTAACACTATGTATTTCTTTAAAAGAAAATCTACCAAATTACCCGAAATCCATAATTCCGAATAGGCCTTTATCCCAAAATCCATTACCCCGAATGGGTCATTACCCCGTTATAGGTAGAGAAATGGATAGTAAGCCCAGCATACTAACCGAGTGGTCATTAGGCCGAAACAGTGATAGATCGATCGATTAGCAGGCCTCGAAAGAACAGTCTATTCTAAAAAAAAAAAGAAAAATATCTGATCAAGTTGCTAATTTGACCACCAATCAATTGTGTACATCTTAACTGAAAGAACAGCTTATTATTCAAAGAAGGACAAATCTTTCATGGAGTTAGAAGTTCGTCTGCAAATAAACTATATAACATTCCAACTCGAAAAAAATTGCCTCTATTTCCAATTTGGTCGACCAACTCAGCCACAGTACACAGTTGGACACTGCAAATTCAAAAGAGCAGCCTATTTTAAAAAGAAGGCAAATATTAGAAGAAGTGGATACTCGCAGTATGGCTGCAAAATTGTGACCGAGTGTATAATAATGTAATACACTGTATATATGTATATAAGTAGCTCAAAGCAGCCTGTGTTGTTAAAATGCAATAGCTTGTAAAAGTCATTACAGTTATGATAAAAACAGTTCAATTTATCCTAAACTTTTTGGTGACAATTTAGCATTCATCCTTATGACTTTCGGCATGAATGTTTTTTAGCCGAATGGCTCGATGTCTTTTCGGGCATTCTCACTTATCAGAAAGCTAGCCATTTGACAAGGTCTGGGGCATGAATTCGGTATCAAATGGATTATAATGAAAACGAATCTCGCGGGGATATGGTTATAAGATCGTCTATTTGAAAGAACATTTAACATTTAAAAGAAGGAAACATTCCAGATTAAAATACTTATAGCTTTCAAAGGAATAGCTATAAGTTCGAAAGAACAGTCATAGCTTGAAATAAAAAGAATTATCAAATAAGAACTTCAACAACTATAATGTAACAGCATTTTACAGTTCCAAAGAACAACCAATAATAAAAAAAGGGAGAATTATTTATTAAAATATGAAAGGCCGGTTAGTTAAGCATACTGAGCTCTTCGTTCAGGATCCATATTTGAATAGACAAGTACATCATCTTCGGCCATCGGATATGTACACTGAATATCAGGCAAATTAATTGAATCAGCAACCTCTCCCTTCGTCACAGTTTTCTTACTTAACCCTTCATGAATCACAACGTTGTTGAAGATTGCCCAAGGATTACCCATTTGTAACTGATTAAGTTTTATCAACTTCTAATCAATTGCCCACAGTGGACAGTTTTTGGACGACCTCCTGAAGGATTCAGGTTGGCGTTCGGGCTTGTGATGTGGAGACGTGAAAAAAAAAAAAAACAAAATATTAAAAAACCCTCAAATTAAAATTGCATTTTGACCGCCAGTTACTCCTGTACCAGAGTGCTTGATGATCACTTTGCCTGATGATTATTAAGTCTAACGAAAGCCGGCTGTATAACATCGGGTCATAACATATATTATTGACAAATCATATGGGGATCAAGTCCACGGTTTTTTTTTTGCATTTTTCGGCTATTTTTGCATTTTTGCTATTTTTCGGGTAAATTTCGTATTCGGGTAAATGTCGTATTCGGGTAAATGTCGCATTCGGGTAAATGCCGCATTCGGGTGAATGTCGCATTCGGGTATTTGTCGCATTCGGGTAAATGACGTTCGGGTAAATGTCATTCGGGTAAATGTGTTTCGGGTAAATGGTTTTCGGGTAAATGTTATAGAACCGTGGTAAGTGGGTCTCCAGTTAGCCTAGTGGTTGAGGCTATGGATCACCAATCCGTTCCAGTCGGGAAAAAAATCTCGACTCCCTGGGCATAGTGTATCATTGTCCTTACCTTACAATATACAAATTCATGCAATAGTAACTGTGGAAGTGCTTAACACTAAGTTGAAGCGAGGCAGGCCAAGTCCCAGTGGGGACGTAGAGCCATAAAGAAGAAGAAGAAGAAGAAAAATATTCAACGCTTGTTTGCTTATTCAAAATATTTAGAGTTGTGCGCCTCTTTCACGAAAATAAAGATGCATGAGAATTTTATTAACCCTTTGGAGCCGGATTTTTTTACCGATGCTGGCGCAACCGCGCTGGTGTGGAACACGTTTGTTATGCTCGGTTTCAGAGCCGGGGTCATATTGACCCCTTCGGCTCCAAAGGGTTAAATTGATAAATCATCTCATCTGAAACACCCTTGAACATTCACAATCCTTTAGCTGTGATGATGAGCTTACGTAATGCTTGCATCGTTCAGCTTGCCATGACCTATGGCCCATCGCCACCCGAGAAAATAAGGCTTCCAGTTCTAGTAAGAAAAGAATGGCTCTGCCGAGATGAGGCAGAGATGAGGCTGCATTATTATAGAAACATGACACCCGTCGTCCCCGAGGGACTTTGTTAGCGCCCGCCGTCGTCGTAGCCGTCTCGCATTATATGCGGCTTGATGGGCTTGACGGGGCTGACTGGGAGATATACTATGGCACACCGTACATCGGGGGTAAATTGATTAGAAAATCTATCATTATAAGACATCTACTTGGACGTATAAGATCAGAATTAATGGTATGATAAGGCACAAATTTTGGTGGAATTTCTTGATACTAATATTACATGAGATATATATGGTTCAAAAACTATAAAAATGATTCTCTCAAAATTCTGAATTCAGAGTAATTTGTAAGGAAATATTTTAAAATGTGCTGAGGGTAATAGACTAGATTCTTGGTGGTCCATGAACTTTTCGTAATGGAAGTTTCTTAGATCCTTGGCCATGAGCAGGCTATGGTTGAGAAGCAGTCTTTGTTCCAATTTAGGCGTTACGCCAACAAGCAGGAGAAAAATATGTTAAAACTGCCATACCGTTCTCAAATTAGCCCCAGTTTCCGGTTGCGATAGCATACCCTATAGTCAGTAAAACTGCCAGCCGGTGCGACGCGGAGCTTCTGCGTGGGATGTGTGCAGCTGCAAACGATTGCGATGATGATCCCAACCTCACCACCAACAACAGCTGGATCGCGAAGATTGAAGAATGACGAGCCGGAGCCCTTCTCCTGTCCGGCGCACCGGGCGGCGCGGCATTATCATCGTGCCAGCCAGCAGCACACACACGCGCTCGCTCGACACGACCAACTTGTTTTGAGGCTAGAATCGATTGTTTTCCGCTGACTTTTGAGGTTGATTGACTTGGCCGCGGCACCGGCAACCGGCAACGATGCTGGTGGGTGAATGTTAATTGATTTCGTTTAGCCGAACCGTCCCTGGTCTAGGCGGAATCGTTAGGGGTGTTGGGTGGTGAGCTCAGCAGATCAGCTCGGCTATGGTTCGCGCTCTCACGATGCTGGAACGACCCAAATTTGGGCTTGATTATTGACCTTGATACTGGAGAAACTGCATGCGGGAGAGGTTTTTGTCTGGCGAAAACAGTAGCGTAGTTAATGCTAACATTGAATGTTTACCCAATTAGTTGGCATAATTTTCGCAACTATTTTGGCAACAGTGGTAGCACGTGTGCCTTGGCGAAATAATGGGACAGACGAGAAGAAAGATTCATCAAACAGTGCCGACAGTTTTTGGCTGTTTTAGTGAACATTTAGGGTGTAGACAGGGGGCGCTACTTCGGCCATTTTCCACAAGAGTTAATTAACATAAGTGCATTTAATGCAAATGATTGATAAGCACCGTCCTCATGCAATAGTCGTCATAAGTTATGAGACACATTTTAATAAATTCTTTCTAACAGATTTTTTGGAGCAGAAGTTTTCAGACCTATTGTGGCAGTTTTTGTTTTTTCTACACGTTCATAGTTTTCAAATGTAGCTTGTAAAGAAAATAACTTGTAAATTTCCTTTGCGAAATCTTGGTGAGATCGCTTCTGTTTGTATGGTTTCACGTTCTGCCTGGTTCCATGCTGCAGCATGGACGTTGCTCTCAACTACGTTGTTTTTGACTACTTACTGCATGAAATTCTCTCATTCTCTGTCACTCTTACAAAAATTGTGTGAACAACAAGGCCAAAAAAAACGTCAAAATCCTATACTAAGTCAAAACAATGCAGTGCCGTTGAATTCTTTGTTTATCGAATCCAAACAAACTTTTTTCATGTCTACATTGGTAAATATTGTTCAGCGTGTCTCGCGCCAACATAGACTCAAATAATGAAACTTTGCCCAGGTAACCAATAAACAGTTAAAAAGGAATTAATTCGGCACTATATGCGCAGCAGGTCATTAAATGCTAATCTGCCGCCATAAGTGTTAATTGAAAGCAGGTTATGGCCCAATTTATGGCTGATTAAATGCTTATATGTATCTCCTATCAACCAAACTGTCAACAATAAAACACGTTTTGAAATGCTGCTGTTATTTTTGCTGATTTCGACGAAATTGGGAATCGATCCCTCGATTCTGTTGGATTGTAGGTACATCCTTGGAGGTGCATCACACAGCTCAGTGAGGAGCTAGGTATCAACTGGTAGGTATGGTGGAAATGAATTGTAAATAAGTTATACCTAGATTGAATAAAGGAGAGACACTGTGCTGGTAGCGATATCAGTCAGTGCCTGGGTTTTAAAAACAAAGCCTCGCCTGTGTTTTTATTTCCAATAGGTTATGGGCCCAGGGACGCCCTGGCGGTTCGGGAAGCGAGGAGACCAAGATGCGGTACCATCCAATATCCGATGAGATATCAAGATGCGATGAGGCCTGGTGCCAATAGTCGTTGAGATACCGAGAGGCGGTGAGGATCTAGTATCTTGAGGGACCTGCGCTGGAACCAGGAGATCGAGGCAGAGGGTGCTGGCTGATCGGGACGCTGGAGCTGGATGGCGGGAAGGTACTCGGATGAAGCTTGGAGCCAGGAGGAGCTTGGAAGCAAAGGTAGCTCGGTAGTTAGAGCAAAGGTGCTATTAGGAGCTCGGCGGGATTTGGATCCAGGAGGAGTACGGTGACCAGATATGCTCGGGACGCGTCGGAGTGTGAGTGTGTGATGAGGAGGAGTGTTGGATTGTAGGTACATCCTTGGAGGTGCATCACACAGCTCAGTGAGGAGCTAGGTATCAACTGGTAGGTATGGTGGAAATGAATTGTAAATATATACCTAGATTGAATAAAGGAGAGACACTGTGCTGGTAGCGATATCAGTCAGTGCCTGGGTTTTAAAAACAAAGCCTCGCCTGTGTTTTTATTTCCAACAGATTCACTGGTTGACGATGGTGCTGAACCGCGCTGCAGAGTAAGCTATAGATGATTAAATAATGTGTCTTGAATTTTTTTTATCTATTTAAGGCTTGAATATTACACCAGCAGTTAGTTCGTTATGCTATGGGCTGGGCATGTTCTGATAATTAAATCTTGCATGGAATTCTTTTGCGGAATTATCTTTTTCCAATGATTTCAGCAAGCAAAGCAAGCAAAGCAAGTAACCCAGTTTCGGAAATAATACCAGCTTTCGACAGTTCAGCCAAAGCCCTCTCTCGGGCGTATTCCTGGTTTTCGCACAGCACTCATGAAACATCTTCATCTCGGCCGGCGATGTTCACTGCAAAACAATTCCTGTAGTTCGCTATCACCTGACACAAACGCGAATTGTACTCATCCCATATGATCCCTTACTGTTGATCTGATCCTTGGTGAAAGCTTTCTCTTTCGAGTCAACATCTATCGCATGCATATGAGTAATCACCGATTCTACACTGCTATCTTGATGACGACGTTCACGAGTAGGTCATTGTTGTTTTTGCGGCGCTTCTCTTTTGAGCTCCAAATCTCACTTGCGTTTAACCACTGAGGATGATATCTTCACCCAAATTCATCGCTGTGTCTTGGATCCAGGTTGGCATGACCTGCAACTCCACTGGTAAGGATACCCCATGAACCTGTAACTCAGTGCACAATTTCGAGGTCACGTTGATTTCGTTTTTTCCCGAATCCACGTAGAATTTCTGGAAAGAAATTTGACCTCTCCTACGTTCTTCGCAAACATTTCTGGGATCGTAGAAAACATCCCAAGTAATCATATGCTACTATTATTCGCCATGCGTGCCAATACAATGCTAGTGGAGAGTGACCTGCTCTAAAATGGACGTATAATAGCTATACAAGGCCACATAAGCGAAATATACTGCCAATGGTTACTTGGGTTTCCATCCGTATCTACTAGCGCTCTTATCGATACTCTAATCGCACTAGCACGTTCTTTACGAAAGAACTTTTCTGACACCCAAATCGGTAGGCATGTGAAAGCTTTCACATCACGTTAAGGGCCAACATTAAAGTTGAAGGAGTCGCCATTGATAAAATCGTCATCTCTTAAAAGTCGAAATCAGTTTTCTCATTCAGAACTGAAATGTTTACATTGAAAATGCATTCACTGCACAATGGTCCATGAAATAGATTTACGAGGAAAGATGCATTCAGCGTATTAGGGTGGTCCATATTTTCAAAGAAATTGGTAGCCAAACTTTTTCATTTGCAAGAACAACAAAATACATTCTTCGGAATAGTTGTAGATCTATCAATTTTGAGCAAGTTTTCTGAAGACACTTTTTATGTTACTTTAAAATTGACCGATCTAGAGGTATTTTTCTGAATAATGGTGGTTCAAGAAAAACCGGTTATCTGGCGTTAACTTTTCAGTTTTGATTTTTCGTCAAAGTCGCCCAAGAAACACTTGAAGAGCATTTGAAGAAGCGTCGTTTCGTGTGCTGAGATGGTCGTTATCTCTTTTGGTTCAAAAGTTACAGGCGTTTTCTTAAAAAATCATTGTTTTTTAAAAAGGTGTTTTGATGGGTTGCGGCAAACATAAAAATATCTTTTGCCCGCATTCAAAAGAAGAAATGTTGTTATAAAACATATCAAAAAATTAGAGGGGTGTTATTTTTGTAACTCAAGTGAAAAATACTTGAAAAGTGCCTATTTTTTCTAGAAAATCATCAATATCTTTTGAACGGAGTGACGTAGCAACATTCTCAGCGCACGAAAATGTGCGTTTCTCAAAGCTCTAAAAATAATTCTTAGACAATTTTGATGAGAAATTTGAAAAAAAAAAAGATAAAGCGTTTAAACTGTTTTGACCAAATTTGGAGCATTTTCCCATAGTTTTCATAGGGTGACGCTAGAACAAATTATTTTATTGCTTTAACTTTTATGTTTCAAATTTCTCGTCGAAGTCGCCTAAGAACGAAGCATCGTAGGCACATCTTGTTCTCAGATATTAAAAAAAAATTTTCCACAAAATTTTCCACTGTTGAGGAAAATTGGTTAAAAAAGTCGGAAAAAGTATTTTCAAAACTCGGAAAAATTCAAAAAAAAAATTGTTTTTGAAAGGAAATTGTATAAGCTATATTCTGTAAAATTTTCAAGATGTGGTTTTTCTTCGTTCATGAGATTCATCTCTGACTGCTTAACATAAATGTTATCATTCATTGAAACGATCCTGGAAAATGATAGAGTGAACTATTCGACTATCATTTTTCCTGCCATTTTTGATACTTGCAGTACATTGGAGATGTATTACAAGTTTTAAAGCAATCAGGCATACTGTGCAGCGTTGCGATACATTCTGTAGATATCAATGAAAAACTTGAGCCCACATTGAAGCAATGGAACGGGGACATCTCGTACCAACCGCTCAGATTTATAAACACAAATCACGTGAAAATTGGTGGAAGCAGAGATGGGAAATGTCATAAAAATGCCATTTTGTTATTTGCTAATTTAACTGCATTTAGTCGGAAATGTAAATCGACGACATCATTGATTATCCATAACTAATCAGCGTTATGAACTGGTGCTGCGTACGAACAGAAATTTACATCGAAAGTGGTGTAAATAAAAAAATGACATAAATTTTTTTTTTCATGATATTCCGCGACATTTTCCATCCCTGGATGGGAGTGACGTTGCCACGAAAGTGAAAGTCACTACTTGGCCCATGCTGTCCAGAGATGGAACACAGGTATTTAACTTGTGTGTCCTGACACGTATGCCTAGGATTGAGTGGTACATTTGCTCTCTGAAACGATAAAACACTGATCCCTCCGCTTATTCTGAAATTCACATTTTTGAGTTGTTCTTCTATTGCAGGAAACCAACGATATTACCAAACATAAGAAAATTTATGCCGCCATTTTTTGATTGAATTGCAGTAATAAATGGAACAAATTCAACAAAGTATTATTATCTCAGAAGCAAAATCAAACAGAAAAACTTTGGAATCTTTAGATAAATTGACAACCTCTATGTTGAGACCCACAAAGGTATTAAGTACTGTAAAAGTGCTTCCTAGGATGGTTTGATAAGAAACTTATGGAAAAAAAGCATCAGGTAGCATGAACATACATCACCATATTCGATCATGTTACAGCAGTTACAGCTGGGACTCGTATACAACGGTGCCACCCTCTTCATACCCACTACTATGTTTCAGCTGTCTTACACCCAATTGAACTAATTTTCTTGTAAATAGTTGAATCTTAGAAAAAAAAATAGCTAAATTGCTCAAAAGACAGCTGAGAAATTACAGTGGCCGTGTAAGGTAGGTTGCACCGTGTCAAAATAGTCCCCACAGTATTGCTTATTCAATATGCCCAGGGGTAACAAATGGAAATATTCATTATTGTTATTGCTTCGGATGGATACAACGTGGACAGTAGCGTAACAAAATAATTAAAATTCTTCCTTCCGCGAAGGATTCAACGCTTCGAAATGTAAATGAATGGTTGGAATAACGAGAAAGAAATTACGCACCTACAGTCAGGTTTTTTTTTACGCGGGGGATACGTACCGCGTAAAAAAAAAACTCAGTTCAAAATTCGAAAAACCGCGTAAAAAAAGTCTCACCATTTCTCGACGAATCATGCAAAAATAAGACGATGAAATTTTTTTTTATATGGAGTTTTCATTTACGCGGCCGCGTAAATGAAAACCGCGTAAAAAAAGACCTGACTGTACCTTCTTGCTGTTGCAGGATTGGAATCGTTGTGAATCTATTGTGCAGTACTTCCGCAAAATTATTGGAGCAAAAGAGATGTGGTTTAAACATTTTTGAATTATTGTTATCTACATGATTAATTATGCATTATGTATCCTTTGACTGAAAATATATTATTTTCCGGTATTCATTTTGTCATTACAAGTGAATTTGCAGTAAAGTTGCACTCGCAAATTAAATAATCATAAATCAATTTCATATCAATAATAAAACATGAAGCGAATCGACCGGAACAAAAGCCGAACGAATCTGAATAAATTTATGCAAACTCATCGTTCACACATGCCCTACTTCTCTTCACCTCTATATGTAGGATGCCTGCCTACATGCATGCAGCAGCTGACTTGAAAAAATAAAGCTGATATTTATATCAATATCGATTCCACTTTGACTCGGTGCGATGCAAAGCTTGAATAATTTAAATCCCAGCTCCAATCATCCTTCGAATGGTTGATTCCCACTACAGGATGCGGGCGGATGGGAGGAGGAGCAAAAGGGCATGCACGCAGAGAAATGAGAAGCAAGTGGCAACATCAACGTTTTACAAAATGCTTGATGTTTATTTGGAGTCGGCAACAATCTCCACAGCCCTCAATCAAAATATACATTAGCTGTCCATGATGATTTCCTAAACTTATGAAAAAATTATTATTTCCACCAGTTACCCATTTTGATCTAACCATATTTTTGAGAAGGGCTCTTTGGAAATCTTTGAAAATTTTCATAATTAAATTAGTATTTTGGAAAAAAAATAAATAGACTGTACAATAGTTTTTGATTTCCTTTTGTTTTGATTTGGTTATTTGATGTTGTAATGGATCACAAATTCAATTTATTGCACTGTTTGCCAAGATGGATAAACAATAGACAAAGCAGTATTTTTTTTTTACAAAAACTTGAAAATTGTGAAAATATTTCTTGTTGGTCATGATTCAAAAGAGTGAAAAATTTTCAAAAAACCTTAAAAGCAAAATTTTAGTTTTTTTTTAATTTTTGGAAAGTCTAAATTCTACGAACTTTTCTCAGTGCTTTACTTGGCATGTTTATCATTCATACAAACAAGTTCATTGAATTAATAATGCTGGTTGTAAATTGAACATTCATTATTTTTTGTATTTTTAAGTTTTATGTTTTTGTTTTCTTTTTTTACTCCTGAATACTTGTTTAAGATACATCAAATCATTAATTTCTTCCCGTGCTCTAAACGGGCATTGATATCTGCGCCCCGTACAATTCGATCAGCGTAGATTGCAAACCTTGAGCCTGACCGGCTCGGCGTGACATTGTAGCCGAGAAGTATCGTTGTCGTCATCGTCGTCGGTCATCTGGATCGAATATGTAGAGCTAACCGACGACCAGGCGGGCAAAACAGTGCCAATCGATTACGGTTATACTATGTGTGTGTTGTTACGAGTGCGAGCTGACCGGTAGGTTTGAAGAATATTGTATAGATTGGATGCTTTATGCGGTTTCTGGGAAAGGTTCTGGCTGGAGTCGAGATGGGGAATAATTTACATTTTGCGTTTATACAACTGGGACGTTTGAAGTCAGCAGATGGGAATAATTTGAATAATCAACCGGTACCAAGAGAATAATTCAACTGCAAATCAGTTAGTTAAATCTTGATGGCCTTTGATGTTGGATGTATATTTAACTAGATGGAAAGGCAAGTTGACAGGAAGACAAGCCAGACAAGCCAGACAAGCCAGACGTACCAGACAAGCCAGACAAGCCAGACAAGCCAGACAAGCCAGACAAGCCAGACAAGCCAGACAAGCCAGACAAGCCAGACAAGCCAGACAAGCCAGACAAGCCAGACAAGCCAGACAAGCCAGACAAGCCAGACAAGCCAGACAAGCCAGACAAGCCAGACAAGCCAGACAAGCCAGACAAGCCAGACAAGCCAGACAAGCCAGACAAGCCAGACAAGCCAGACAAGCCAGACAAGCCAGACAAGCCAGACAAGCCAGACAAGCCAGACAAGCCAGACAAGCCAGACAAGCCAGACAAGCCAGACAAGCCAGACAAGCCAGACAAGCCAGACAAGCCAGACAAGCCAGACAAGCCAGACAAGCCAGACAAGCCAGACAAGCCAGACAAGCCAGACAAGCCAGACAAGCCAGACAAGCCAGACAAGCCAGACAAGCCAGACAAGCCAGACAAGCCAGACAAGCCAGACAAGCCAGACAAGCCAGACAAGCCAGACAAGCCAGACAAGCCAGACAAGCCAGACAAGCCAGACAAGCCAGACAAGCCAGACAAGCCAGACAAGCCAGACAAGCCAGACAAGCCAGACAAGCCAGACAAGCCAGACAAGCCAGACAAGCCAGACAAGCCAGACAAGCCAGACAAGCCAGACAAGCCAGACAAGCCAGACAAGCCAGACAAGCCAGACAAGCCAGACAAGCCAGACAAGCCAGACAAGCCAGACAAGCCAGACAAGCCAGACAAGCCAGACAAGCCAGACAAGCCAGACAAGCCAGACAAGCCAGACAAGCCAGACAAGCCAGACAAGCCAGACAA
This sequence comes from Aedes albopictus, assembly GCF_035046485.1. Taxonomy (NCBI): domain Eukaryota; kingdom Metazoa; phylum Arthropoda; class Insecta; order Diptera; family Culicidae; genus Aedes; species Aedes albopictus. The sequence goes on from NC_085138.1 coordinate 168,327,413, forward strand.
GCCAGACAAGCCAGACAAGCCAGACAAGCCAGACAAGCCAGACAAGCCAGACAAGCCAGACAAGCCAGACAAGCCAGACAAGCCAGACAAGCCAGACAAGCCAGACAAGCCAGACAAGCCAGACAAGCCAGACAAGCCAGACAAGCCAGACAAGCCAGACAAGCCAGACAAGCCAGACAAGCCAAACAAGCCAGACAAGCCAGACAAGCCAGACAAGCCAGACAAGCCAGACAAGCCAGACAAGCCAGACAAGGAAATCAGAAGGAGCTTAGAAGGAGCCCAGAAGGAGCCCAGAAGGAGCCCAGAAGGAGCCCAGAAGGAGCCCAGAAGGAGCCCAGAAGGAGCCCAGAAGGAGCCCAGAAGGAGCCCAGAAGGAGCCCAGAAGGAGCCCAGAAGGAGCCCAGAAGGAGCCCAGAAGGAGCCCAGAAGGAGCCCAGAAGGAGCCCAGAAGGAGCCCAGAAGGAGCCCAGAAGGAGACCAGAAGGAGCCCAGAAGGAGCCCAGAAGGAGCCCAGAAGGAGCCCAGAAGGAGCCCAGAAGGAGCCCAGAAGGAGCCCAGAAGGAGCCCAGAAGGAGCCCAGAAGGAGCCCAGAAGGAGCCCAGAAGGAGCCCAGAAGGAGACGTAACAACGAGGGTAGTAAGTATTATTATTTTAAAAATATCCTAACTCATGTACCCGTGTGTAATGAAATCATATTCAGTTGATAGGGCTCGTGGTCCACGTGCTATCACAGCACAGATTTTCCCACCAAAAGCATGTTGTGTTACAAAAACACTCAACACCGCTACACGACGGCCCATCACACATCCCCTTGTCCCACAAAATGACCAAGCCTCCGAGCCGAACTTTCGCTCCTAGATTGCTTTATTCTGCATAGAAACGACCGCCTATATCCGTTCCACTTTGTGTAGGTATATTGTGATAATCTAGCTCTCCTCTGCCGTACGGTGCTATCCCTTTTGGCGGCGCGGTGAGACCCGATTACTCCAGCGAAGGCCAGCAACAGCAACAGCAGCAGCAGCAGCAGCAGGGGATACCAATCGATAATCTATTTTTGGCAGATTATTCACAACGGAAAATGTGAGGGCACGTTTGGAAATTTGTGTCCTCTCCGTTTTCCTCTCCGCGTTCCTTTTAGGTATGTACGCGGGACTGTCGTCGTCGTCACCACATCAACGGGAACAATACACTCAATAATTGCTGTGAAAGGACCGCTTCACAATGGGGGACACTTCCCCGAATCGGCTTGGGGGAGCTGAAAATTACTGAACCACGAGGAGATGCGGTGCAGTCAGATGCACCGGAAAGATCCTGGCAGTCAACGAGACAAACAAACTTTTCTATTTTCCGGCTGCGCGCTACAGTGATTCTGTTTGTTATGCGTACCGTGCAATGGTTTTAATTTGTTTCAGTGAATCAGGTAAAAACTATTTGAATTGACACATTTTTCCATTTCGTTTGATGCATTAATGATCAGATTTTTTACTATAACTCCTAAAAACGACCGAAGACGTCAGAATATGGTTTCATTCATTGTAAAATTGGCATTTAATTTTACATTTTATTTTTAAAAAGTTGTTCAAATATTCCTCTATGAATCAGATTTGGCTCGGAGGACCACATTATTACTATTTCCAGTATCATCTTATTACTATTTCGATCGTAATCTCACAGATCGAAAAAAGAGTGTAAAATTCTGTGACATATGATGCAAATAATTGGAACGTGGGATTTCACAGAAGTTTACATGACATATCATGTAAAAGCCATAAATATCATGTAAACTTCGATTATAGGTCATGCAATTCAGCATGACTCTGAGTATTTACATGACATACAGGGTGTTGGGTTCCTTACCCAGAATATTTTAGGGGGTGATTAAGGATGATATTTGATGAAAAAAATTGTTCTACGCATATGGTCAAATCTCAACCATTACGGAATTATTGAACTTTTCATGATTTTGACAATGCTTTCAATAAAATGGCTATAACATGAAAACGGTTAAACTTATTTAAGATCTCTCAGCACCGTTCGAAAGATTATGAAATTTGCTATTGAACGTCATCTTCGAACATGCAAATTTTTGTTACTTACTCACTTTTTAAGAGCAAATAAGTGAAAAGTAAGTGGTTTTTTATCAGTTTTTGTCGATTTACTCGAAAAAATGCGTAATTAACTTAGTTTTTCCCTTAGACAAAGTTGAGCGCCTTGAAATGCTCTACAATTCGTTCTTTGGCACCAAACTCCTAACTCTTGTCATTTTCCCGCAATTTTGATTTGAATGCACTGTTTTGCATCATAAATTTGCTTCAGCAAGTGCATCAGATATTAGCTCTCTTGACCCCACTGTGACTGCGAAACTAGCGTCATGTTTACTTCGCGCACACGACTACTTGATTCCCCGCGCCGAACAACAACAGAATGGCGCGCTGGCGCATGAGTGAAAAGAACGACGCCGCTGCGTGTTCGGCAAGGTGTTCAGTTGAATGCTTTTTGTAGTTCCAATGATTCTGGGAAGCTCATGATAATCCCGGGAAGAGGGTTCGATTTTGGTAGACAGTAACTGAGGCAATCAGCCTGTGAGGCTTGGTTAGAGTGTTTTATTATTCCGGCATCGTCTTGGGGGATGGGAAACACCGGAATAAAACTGTTGTTGTCGATATCTGGAGGTTCGCGATGGTTTTAATAGTGAGCTGGTGATCCCGGAAGTAACTTTGTTGGCTATAAAGTACCTAATAAAGCTTTAAGCGTCATTCCTTGCTGAGCGCTTGCATGAGTCGGTCGACAGGCTCCCGGTCTCGTTACGTGGCACTTGTGCAGTTTAATTTCAGTCGATTTTTTCTCCCACCGACCGTGTGGGTTTTATTCGATTAGTAAATCGTGATTAGATACAGTTATTAGTGCATCAAACAGTGTCCAAGGTAACCGCGCTCTTCGAAGGAAGTGAACTAGGCATCTAGTATCATTCCACCATCGAAACGAATCGTCATAACTTGAGTGACGCCAACCAACATCAAGGGAACGATTCCGAATCTCAAACAGCCGCAAACAACAAGCAGCAGTGTGGCAGTTTTTGTCTGCTTTGCTACGTACGGCTGTGATCTGGCTACCTGCAGTCGTTTCAATCCAGTGTGAACGGATAAGTAGCAAACGTTTTTATTTTATATTCACTCCCCTTTGAATTGCTTTTGCATCTCCGAACAGCTCGATTTTCAAGGTCGTTTTTTTCAATCCTCTTCGTTGCTCCTCTGTCTCTCTCCCAGTAGTACAATAGGGTGCGCCAAAATAACTACCGTGCTAGAACCAATAAAGTTTTTTTTTTGTAAACTTATTTGATAAAATCCAAACAAGGTGCGCTGAAATAAGTATATGTAGTTTTTTTTTTCATTCTTTTTTTCTGCATTTTTTTTGCTATTGTTGAATAATCCGCGGTAGACTTTTCACCGCATGGATGACCCGAGAGGGGGCGAAATGCCTCCCAAAGATATCATTGCGCGAACGCGGTTCTACCAGCCATCTTCGCCTGGGCCTTGGGTTGTCTATTTCCGGCGCAAATGCAAACCGTTGAATGTGCTCTCGATCTCTAGAGAGCTGACGCGTAAGTATCCCGGGACTGTTATTCACCAAGTGAAACAGTCCAAGCTGCGTGTAACCGCACCTAGTTACAAAGCAGCAAATGAAATTGTCCAGCACGAGTTGTTTTCATGTGAATACGCCCTATACATAAATGCACGAGAAGTGGAGGTGGAGGGGAAGATCCTCGACGAAACGCTGACCTGCGACGACATCAAGACCGGTGTAGGCCGGTTCGAGAATAGGTCGATCGCTGATGTGAGTATTCTTGATTGCAAACCTCTTCAAAAGGCATCCATGGAAGGTGACAAGAAAGTTTACTCACCGTCAGGGTCTTTTCGAGTGACATTCCCAGGCTCCGTCCTCCCGGAATTTGTGGTAATTGATAATGCTTTTTACACAGTACGTCTTTTTAGGCCGAAGGTTTTTAATTGTACCAAATGCAAGCAGTTTGGTCACAGTGCTAGCTTTTGCGACAACAAACCCCGTTGTGGCAAATGCAACCAAGCTCATCTCGACGAGTCTTGCACACAGGAAGCTGAAAAATGTAGCTACTGTGGTAAAGAACTACACGAGTTGCAAAAATGCCCGGCATATAAAAAGCGTATTCAAAATGAGAGTCGCTCAATCATTAAGCGCTCCAAGAAGACTTATGCGGAAATGGTGAAATCATTTAATTCGCCCGCTAATATGTCTGAATCAGCTGTCCCAGTTGAGAATCCCTATCAGGAGTTGTCTTCCGATGATCAGGACGATGGCGAAACTGATGAGGGTGGATCCTTTTCGGAGGTACACGCATCCGGAAAAAGGAAGTCACCATCTTCCCCGGGATTGCGCCGAAAGGTTTTCTTAAAGTCTTCCCTCAAAAGTTTGACAACTACTAAAGGAGGTGGAGGGTATTTAAAAACTCCGAAGAAGCAGGTCTCTGATGGTGCAGTTCCTTGCTGCAGCAAGGACCTAGAACCTCCGCCTCCAACTGTTAAGTATACTTCAAAAAGAAGTTCTCGACAAGGTGGCAAGAAAAAAGCCACAAAAGCTCCTCGCATTTCAGCAAAACCTATCAAGCCCAAACGAGGACTGTTCACTTTTAGGGCCCTTGTGGATCGCTTATATGATGCCCTCGGACTTTCCGACTCCTTCAGAGGCATACTAGACATTTTTCTCCAAGCAGTAGAAGAGTATCTTCGGAATTTGACACAATCATGGCCCCTCCTTGCTTCGATCATATCTTTTGATGGATAATTCATCAACCGAGGTTCAAGATATGATCACTGTGCTACAGTGGAACTGTCATAGTTTAAAACCTAAATTGGACCTGTTTAAATTTTTGGTTCACAACTCTGATTGTGATATATTTGCACTTTGTGAAACATGGCTTTCTTCTGAAGACGAACTCAACTTCCACGATTTCAACATTATTCGCCAGGACCGAGTTGATCATTATGGAGGGGTACTTTTGGGGATTAAAAAAAGTTACTCATTTTATAAAATTCCAATCCCAACTCATCCTGGCGTAGAAATCGTCGCTTGCCAAATAAACGTAAAGGGTAAAGATCTTTGCGTAGCTTCCGTTTACATTCCTCCAAGAATTTCAATTAACCGCCGTCATCTTTGGAATGCGGTTTCTGCACTATCACATCCAGTTTTAATTCTGGGTGATATGAACGCACATGGTACAGGGTGGGGCGAACCATATGACGATAATAGAGCGGTAATTTTCTATGATTTGTGCGACGATTTCAATTTGAACATTTTGAATACAGGTGAAGTGACACGTATTGCATCTGACGGCAAGGAAAGTCGTCTCGACCTATCACTGGGATCAAGTTCACTATCATTCGATTGCTTGTGGAAGGTAATCGAGGATCCTCATGGTAGTGATCACTTGCCCATTATAACCACCATAAAGCATAACAGTGAAAGGTCAGACCAACCAATTCAGGTTCCTTTTGACCTCACAAGGAATATCGATTGGAAAACATATGCAGAAGCGGTATCTTTTGGCATCGAATCATTCAATCCCCTCCCACCTTTGGATGAGTATCGATTCCTGTCTGAACTGATATACAAGAGTGCATTAGAATCACAAAAACGACGTGTTCCAAGTGCAACCTTCAAAAGAAGACCAGCCACACTAGGCTGGGATGATGATTGCACCCAGTTGTATCTTAAAAAATCTGATGCTTTCAAAGCTTTTCGTAGGCAAGGTACTTCAGATCTTTTTCAAGAGTACGCTAAGCTCGAAAAACAGCTGAAGAACCTGCTGAAAGCGAAAAAGCGTAGTTATTGGCGACACTTCATTGAGGGTCTCTCAAGAGAAACTTCGATGACAACGCTTTGGAGAGTGGCTCGCAACATGCGAAACCGCTCATCCTTTAATGAGAGTGACGAATACTCCAATCGCTGGATATTCAACTTCGCGAAAAAGGTCTGCCCAGACTCGGTCCCAGCTGAACCGCTCTCTTGGGAAACTTCCTCAAGAGACGGTTCTCTGGACAGACCCTTCACTATGCTGGAATTTTCTATGGCTCTTCTTTCATCAAACAATTCCGCTCCGGGACGCGATATGATCAAGTTCAATCTTCTTAAAAATCTCCCAGATATCGCGAAAAGACGATTACTAGACCTGTTCAACTCATTCATGGAGAACAACATTGTTCCGCCTGAATGGAGACAGGTCAAAGTAATAGCTATTCAAAAGCCTGGTAAACCAGCGTCTGATCATAATTCATACCGCCCAATTGCTATGTTATCATGTTTAAGGAAATTGTTAGAAAAAATGATCCTATCGCGACTCGACCATTGGGTTGAATCGAATAATTTGCTTTCAAATACACAGTTCGGGTTTCGCAAGGGCAAAGGAACAAACGATTGTCTAGCGTTGCTTTCAACAGATATTCAACTGGCCTTTGCGGAAAAGGAGCAACTGGCTTCAGTTTTCTTGGATATTAAGGGCGCCTTTGATTCAGTTTCCATAGGAATATTGTCAGAAAAACTGCACAATAGTGGACTTCCAGGACTTTTAAATAATTTCTTGTATAATTTGTTGTCAGAAAAACACATGAGCTTCAATCTCGGACAACTGACAACTTCCAGAATTAGCTACATGGGCCTACCCCAAGGCTCATGTTTAAGTCCCTTGCTTTATAATTTTTATGTGAAAGACATTGATAGCTGTCTGGAAGGACAATGCACGCTACGACAACTTGCAGATGATGCTGTGGTTTCTTTAAAAGGCCCACATGCAGAAATGTTGCAAAGACCATTGCAAAATTCTCTAAATAATCTGTCAATCTGGGCAAGAGATTTAGGGATCGAGTTTGCTCCGCAAAAAACTCAATTGGTCGTGTTTTCTAGAAAGCGGAATCCAGCCCAACTGAAACTCAATCTTTTGGGAATAGAAATTGACCAATCTTTGATTTCGAAATACCTTGGGGTCTGGTTTGATTCAAAAGGCACTTGGGGTACCCAAATCAAGTATTTGGTGCAAAAATGTCAACAAAGGATCAATTTTCTACGCACAATTACCGGAACATGGTGGGGTGCTCACCCGGAAGACCTCATAAAACTTTACAAAACGACGATTCTCTCTGTTATTGAGTATGGCTCTTTCTGCTTCCACTCAGCAGCAAACTGTCACCTAATAAAGCTGGAACGAATTCAATACCGTTGTTTGCGTATTGCCCTCGGCTGTATGCACACAACGCATAATGCGAGCCTAGAGGTTCTGGCAGGAGTGAAACCGCTCCAGAACCGCTTCTGGGAGCTCTCGCTAAGGTTACTTATCAAGTGTGGAGTGAGCAACACACTTGTTATTGAAAACTTCGAAGAAATGCTCAGTCTGAACACCCAGTCAAAATTCATGAGAATCTATCATTTCTACATGTCATCTGATATAAGCCTCCCAGGTTATAATCCTCCTCGTGTACACTTCACCAATGACAGTTCCTCTGTTAAATACGATCTGTCCATGAAACAAGCTGTTCAGGGAATACCAGATCAACTTCGATGTATATCTATTCCTCGCATTTTTAACGAAAAGTACCAAAATGTCAATTCCGGTAAGAGATTTTTCACTGATGGGTCTCGCATAAATGGATCCACTGGTTTCGGTGTCTTCAATGAAAACTCCACCGCCTTCCGCAAACTTCAGGAACCTTGTTCGGTTTATGTTGCTGAGCTGGCAGCAATCAACTTCGCCTTGGGGATGATCTCAAACATGCCCGCAGACCATTTCTTCATCTTCTCGGATAGTCTTAGTTCTATTGAGGCACTCCGGTCGATGAAACCTGTAAAGCATTCATCTTACTTTCTTACAAAAATAAGGGAGCAGATGGGTGCACTGGTCGAAAGATCATACAAGATTACCTTTGTATGGGTCCCCTCACATTGCTCAATTTATGGCAATGAGAAGGCGGACTCTCTCGCAAAGGTGGGCGCACAGGAAGGTGAGATCTATGATAGAAGAATTTCACACGATGAATTTTTCCATTTAGTTCGTCAGAGTTCTCTTCAAAGTTGGCAACGTGATTGGCGAGATGGTCAACTGGGACGGTGGTTACATTCTATTATTCCTAATGTTTCTTTGCGAGCGTGGCATTACGGTTTGGACGTAGGTCGAGACTTCATACGCGTGATGTCAAGACTCATGTCCAACCATTACTCGCTAGGCGCGCATTTGCATAGAATAAACCTCGCGCTCGACAAGCTTTGTACTAAATGTGGTTCCGGTTATGATGACATCGACCACGTAGTTTGGCAATGCCCGGATAATGACGCCTCCAGAGCGCTACTACTGGATACCCTTGAGGCCCGAGGTAGACAACCCTTTGTTCCAGTTAGAGATGTGTTGGGAACCCGCGATCTAATCTATATGCGGTCCATTTATGAGTTTCTTCGCATGTGTTGTATAAAGGTATAATCTTCTGTTTTTTTTTTCGCTTCAGTTTTTTTTCTTTGTGTTTGTCTTTTCTGTGTTATATGTTCCTGGCCATCCGGCAGACGAAAACCCGTGACAAGCCCATGCCAACTCCAGAGGCGACGCCAAAAGCCAAGATACCTCCCGGATGTGCTACAGAGAACCCTGAAACCTTATCCTCACCATGCCTTTCCTTGAAATTTTGTGACCCGCTAACCTCGAGTAGCCACGAGTACCCTGGCCTCCTCCCAGTACTAACCATGAGTACCTAAGAAAAGTATGTAACTGTATACAATGAATGAACTTCGGCTCCGTAAAGCGTTACACGCGATTGAGCCATAAATAAATGAACTAGACAAAAAAAAAAGCTTTAAGCGTACAGCACAATCTTCGTCGGGTTTGGACGCTGTTCCTCGTGGTTCTCCAAACACTTCATATTCTCATGTCTTTTTCAACCACGTGTAGCCAGCGCGTTCGCAGACGTCCATGAAATCACCGACCATTAAACCTGGTTCCATGCTGAATGTTGTTTTCGTTATTATTCTTTCTTTTGATAATCGCACTACGTGCCCAGCCCACTGAAGGCTGCCGTAATTTATTCGTTTCAAAATAGTGCTTTTTGACGATGTAGGTTGATCCTGATCGAAGTTTGCTGCTTTCTGCTCTTACTCATTCGCCAACGAATAGGTAAGAGCAGGATTTAGCAACTTCGATCATGGTAAATCTATCTCATTGAACATGACTAATATTCGCAGCACTTTGTGCTCTGTCTCTGTCTCCACTCGGGAGCTTGTAGTTTTGTAATGTTTCAAAAGCAACAGCGCCATACTCAATTAGGATTTCTGAATGAAATTAAGATTTTGAGAGTAATTCCTCCAGAGATTTCCATAAAATTTTTTCCATCGATTCCTCCAAAATTACTTCGCAGATTCTTCTAGACTACTTCCAGAGATTCCTCCTGGAACTCCTCCAGAGATTCCTCTAGGGATTCCTCTAAGAATTTCTCAAAGGACTCCAAAGGACCAACCATTTGTCCAGGGATTATTACAGGAGTCATTGCAGAATTTCCTCCAGGAATACGTCTAGGGATTGCTCCACAGTTCCTCTAAAAGCTCCTCCAGGAATACCTCTAGGAATTCCTCCAGTAAATTCTTTAGGTTCCGGTAGTATTTCCTCCAGGAATGCCTTTAGAGAATCCTCCAGAAATTCATCCAGGGACTTTTCCAGGAATACCTTCAAAAATTTCGTAAGAGTTTCCTCCAGGAATACCTTCATTAATTCTTCAAGAAATTCTCTTTAAAAGGAATTCTTCAGAAATTTCTCTAAAGGATCCCGCAACGATAGCTCCAGAAATTCTTCAGTGATTTTTCAGCAATTCCTACATTAATTTCTCATGTGATACCTCCAGAGATTTTGTTAGTAATTCCTGCAGGCATTTTTCAAGAAATTCCTTTAAAGATTTCTCCAGGAACTCTTCCAGGGATTACTTGAGGAGTTACCTCAGGAATTCCTCTGGCGATTTCTATTGGAATTTCTCTAAGAATTCCTTCAGGATTTCTACCGAGAATTGCTCCAGGAATTCCTTCAGAGTTTCCTCCAGAAATTTCTCCAGGGATTTCAACTAAAAATCGTCCTACAGGGATTCTATCAGGAATTTCTTCACGGATTCCTTCAGAGATTCTTTTACTAGTTTTTCCATGGATCCCCCAAAGAAATCCTCCGGGAATTCCTCCAGGGATTCACTGAAGAATTTCTCCAGTTTTTTTTTTCCATAGTTATCTCTTAAGGAATTCTTGAAGAAATCCCAAGAGAAGTTCTTCGAGGTATCCCTGGAGGAAACTCTGCAGGAGTTCCTTGAAGAATCTCTGAAGGAATTTCTGGAAGAATTTCTTCTGGAGGAATAACCGAAGTAATCTAGTAATCTCTGGAGCATTTCCTAGAAGAACCCCAGGAAAAACTCCTGAAGAAACCCCAGAAGGAATTCCTGAAGATTTCCTTGAAGAAATTTTAGAAGTAATCCCTGGATGAATCTCTGGAGAAATCATTGGAGGAATTCCCTGAAGGAATTTTTGGTGAAATTCCTGGAAGAGCCTCTGGAGAAATTTTTAGCACAATTGCTTGAGGATTTTCTTTAAGAATCCTTGGAAGAATGCGTCGAATAACGTTTGGAACGAACGTTTCCTGGAGCAATTCTTGGACACAACTATGGAGGAGTCTCTGGAGGAGTCTCTGGAAGAATTCCTGGAATAATCCCTGACAGAATCCTTGAAGGAATTCTGGAGAAATCCCTGGAGGAATCCTAGAAGTAATCCATGGAAATATTCTTGGAGGAATCCCTGGAGGGATTTCTGAAGGATTTTTTGTTTAAATTTCTGAAGGAATTTGTGAGGACAACTTCGGAGGAAACCTTGGAAGAATCCCTGGAGGAATCCACGGAGAAATTTCTAGTGTAATCACAGGAGGAATGCCTGAAGAAATCTCTAAAGAAATTTCTAGACGAGTCCTTGAAAGAATTCCTAGAGGAATCCTGAAGAATTACTGTGAGCATTCTCTAAAAGAATACTTGGAGGAGTTCCTAAAGGAGTCCCTGGAGGAATCTCTGCAGGATTCCCTGAATTAATTCATGGAGGAATTCGTAGAAGAAATCTTGGAGGAATCCCTGAAGGAATCTCTGGAGGAATCCCAGGAGGAGTTCTGGAAGTATACCTGGAGGAGCTCCTGGAGAAATTAATCGAAGAATTCGTGGAGGAATCTCTTGAGAAATTACTGGAGGAAACCGTGAAGGTATTAACCAAGAAATCCTGGAAAGAAACCAGGAAGAATCCCTGGAAAACCTTCTGGAGGTATCCCTGAAAAAATCCTTGGAGGAATTCTGGAGAAATCCCTGGAATCCTAAAAGCAATCTCTGGAGCAATTTTTGGAGGAATTCCTGGGGGGATTCCTGAAGGATTTCTTGGAGATATTCCTGAAGGAATTTGTGAACCCATCTTTGAAGGAAACCTTGAAATAATCCCTGGAGAAATCTTTGGAGGAATTTCTGGTGTAATCACCTGGAACATCCTCCTGAAGTAATTAATATCTGGAGCATTCTCTGAAAGAATACTTGGAGGATTCCCTGAAGGAATTCCTAGAGCAATCCCTGGAGGAATATCTGATAGAATCTTTGGAATTTCTGGAGGTATACCTGGAGGAGTTCCTGGAGGAGTTTGTGGAGGAAATTACTGAAGGATCCCCTGAAGGTATTAACAAAGAAATCCAAGGAGGAAACCTGGAAGAATCCCTGGAGAACCTTCTGGAGGAATCCCTGAAGGAATTCTTGGAGAAATTCCTGGAAGAATTTGTGAGCCAAATTTTGGAGGAAACCTTGAAAGGATCCCTGAAGAAATTTCTGGTGTTTCTTATAAAAATGAAACAAATTCTGGAGGAAATTGAGAAAGAATTCCTGGAAAATCCCTGAAGAAAGTCTTGGAAAAAATACTGAAGGAATTTGTGGAGGAAACTTTGGTAAAATCCCTGGGAGAGTTTCTGATTGAATCCCTGAAGGAATTGCTGAAATAATCCCAGGTTGGAATGTTCCTAGAGGATTCGAAGAATTTGTGGAGGAGTCACTAGAGGATTTTCTGTGGGAATAGTTGAAGGAAACCTTGGAATTATCCCTGGAAGAATTTTAAGTGGAATTTCTGGGGTAGTTCCTGGAGGAATCCTTAGTGAAAGTTCTGGAGGAATTCCTGGAAGAACCCTTTGAGAAATCCCTGGAACAATCCTTGGAGGAATCCATGGGGAAATGCTTCGAAAAAAAAAACCCTGAAAGAATTTATACAAAATAAATACTTTGAGGATTTTTATTCGAAAAATTCTACAGAAGTTTCTCGGAAAATGTCTACAAAAGTTCAATCAGGAATAACTTCATGAGTTTCTTTGGAAATTCCTGCACGAGTTCCTCCTGAAATTCTTCCAAAGTTTGCTTCAAGATTTCTTCCAGAGATTCCTTTAAGAATTTTTGTAGAGATTCCTTCAAAATTCCTCCAAGAATTTCTCCAAGGATTCCAACAGCTATTTTTTCAGGGATTCCTTCAGAGCTTCTCAAAGAATTCCCTTCAGAGAATCCTACAGAAATTCCTCCAAGGGTTTTTTTTTTCATTCTTCAATCACTTAACCTAATTTACAGCTCTATTGTCCACTAGGGCACTGCGTGAGCGATTCCAATTGGCAGCTGTACACTTTGTACAGCGCCTAAATGTATTCTATTCTAATTCGAACTGGTATCCTTTGCGCTGCTGTCACTTTTCTACCCTGTCCTTGGTTGAGTGATGAGCACGATGTTGATGTGTGGCTCTTGTTCCATTTCCAGTCCGATTGAGGGTCCATTATGAGTTGCCGTTAGCCGATATCCAAGTTTCCGGGTCCGTTAGAGCAAATGCTCAGAAGAGGTTCAGGCGTCAGCCGCTCTCGGGGGGAAAAGTAACTGACGAAAAATTGCAAGTGCCGGAGCTGGGATCGAAACCATGACCATCAACTTAGGAAGTGAACGTGTAGCCACCACGCTACGGGCCCCGGCTATTGCAAGGGTTGCCCTAGAAATTCCACAAAGACTTCAGGAATTCCTATATCAATTTCTCCAGTGATGCCTTAAGGTGTTCCTCCAGGAGGAATTGCTCCAGGTATTTCTTCAGGGATTCCGCTACAAATTCCTGAAAGAATTTCTCTAAGGATTCCTCCATGAATTCCTCAAAGGATAACTACAGGATTTTATCTAGGGATTGCTTCAAGCATTCTTCCAGAAATTCCTCATACTACTCTTCTACTTAATTCCCATAACATTCCTCCAGAAACTTCAACAGAAATTCTTCAATGGTATCTTCCAGAATACCTCCAGGAAATCTGCCAAAAATTAATGTTCCTGAATTTAATTCCTCCTGAAATTCCTCCAAGGAATCGTCCAGGAATCTCTCCAAGGATTTCTCCGAGGATTCCTCCAGAAAAGTTGTTTCGCTATAAATTTCTGCAGGGATTCCTCCAGGATTTTTTATTAAGGATTCCTCCAGGGGTTCTTCCATGGATTATTCCAGGAATTCTTCGCGAAATTTTCCAAAGGATTCTTCCAGGAATCTCCCCTTAAATTCCATTTAGGCTGCTTCCAGGGAGATTCCTCCAGAGATTCCACCGAGGAGTCCTTCATGAACTCCTCCTGGAATTCTCTATAGTATTCCTCCAGGGATTCTTCCAGCAATTCTTCAAGGGATACCCCCGTGAATTCCTTTAGGGATTCTTTCAGGGTTTCCTCTAGGTGCCCTCCAGGGATTCTTCGATTAATTCTTTCAGGAGTTTCTCCAGTTATTCATCGAGAAATTTCTCCTCAAATCATCCGGTGATTCATCCACGTATTTCTCGATTAACTGCTTCAGGAACTTCTCCAGGGGCTCCTTCAGGAATTCTTCCAGGGATTCCTCCAAGGATTTCCTTTAGAGAATCTTCCAGAAATTCATCCATTGATATCACCAAAAATTCCCTCAGCGATTCCTCCAGGAATTCTTCAATGATTACTCCAAGGTTTATTGCACAAAGTTCTCCAGGAATTTCTCCAAAAATCCTCTCAGGGATCGCTCCAGGAATTTCTCAAGAGATTCTTATAAAGTTTCCTTTACCCAGCTTGTGCATTAGGATCATGATTGACCCCAAACTACGTCAGCGAGCTGATTCCAACGTACATTAGGAAGGTTGACAAATTCTTCCAGGAATTACTCTTGGGATTCCTCCAGGGAATTCTCCAGGTTTCCTCCGAGGATTACTTGAGGAGTTTTTCCAGGGCTACCTCCAAGAGCTCCTTAAGGGATAACTATGGGAAAAGGGAATGGAGGAATTCCTGGAAGATTTCCTTGAGGGATCCATGGAAAGCTAGTGAAGGAATTTCTTGAAGGAATTCCTGATAGAATCCCTGGAGGACGAATTTTCTGAAGCAATTCTTGGAAGAATTCCTGAAGAAATTCTTAGAGAAATTTCTATAGAAATCATCAGAGGAATTTCTGATCGAACTGCTGAAGTGGTCGGCGTAAAGTTAGACCGGACCATCTGTTTTTCAATGATTTTGGAAAAATGTTCTGCAAGCACATGGAATATTAAGTGAAACGCATTATTATTTATCTCTGGAAGAGTTCCTGGAGAAATCTTAAAATAAATTTCTATAAAAAATGCCTACAGGAATTACGGATAAAATCTCTAGAGCAATCCCAGGAGGAATACCTCGAGGCATCACTGGAGAAATTGATGTAGGAATTGCTGAAAAATCACTGTTGAATTTCTGGAGCAATCCTTGCTGAAGTCCGTAGTGAAATTTCTGAAGAATTTCTCGAAGAGAATTCCTTGAAGAATTCGTACAGGTATTCCTGGGTTAATCTTTATGAAATTTCTGGAGGAATTCTTGAAGGAATTTGTGGGGGAGTCCCTGGATGAATTTCTGGCGGATTTGTAGAGGCATTCCTGAAAGAACTTTAAGGGGAATTCTGGAGAATTCCCTAGAAGAATTCCTGCAGGAAATTTTTCCGGAACTCCTGGAGGAATCCGAGAAAGAATTCATGTAGTAATCCCTAAAGAAATTGCTGGAGGAATCCTTCGAGGAATTCCTAGAGAGTTTCTTGAAGGAATTTTTAGGGAAATTCCTGGAGGAAGTTTAGCAGGAATTCGTGGAGGTTATTCTGAAGGAATTCCAGGACTAATCCATGGATAAAAAAATCTAATAGAATCCCTGGGGAAATTCTTGCAGGAATCTCTAGAGGCATTCCGGGAGAAGCTTTCAGAGGAATCCTATAGGAATCCCTAGACGTATTCCTGGAGAAAATTTTGCAGGAACTTTTGGAGGAAATCTGTAGGAATTCCTGTAGTAATCCCTAGAGAAATTGCTGGTCCATTGGAGTCTTTTGAGAAATTCTTGGAGGAATCTTTAGAGGAGTCTCTGGAGGAAATCTCTGAAGTAATTTTTGAGGAATCGCTGGAAAAATTCTTATGGAAATCTCTGGAGGAATTTCTGGAGCAAAGTTTTTTCTTCCACGAATTCTCCAGTGACTACAACAGAAATTCCTCCAGGAATTCTTTACAGTTTTCCTCCAAAATTTTCATCACAAATTCCTCCAGCAATTTTTCCAAGAATTCCTTCAGGGTATCCAATAGGAGGTTCTCCAGGGATTCTTCCAAGTTTTTCCCCTGGATTCCTTGGTTAATACCTTCAGGTTTTCCTTCAGTAATTTCTCCAGAGATTATCTTTATTTCTGCATGAGTTCCTCCACAGATTCCTACAGCGATTCTTCCAGGGATTTCTCTAGGAATTCTTTCAGGGAATCCTTCAAGTATTCTTTCATGTACTACTTCAGGATCGCTCTAGGCGTTCGTTCAGGGATTCCTCTAGGAATTCCTTCAGAGATTTTTTCAGACATTCCTCCTGTTTTTACTCCAGGGATTCTTCAAATGTTTCCTGTAAAGTTGTCCTGACAAGTTCCTTCGTGGATTTCTCCAAGGAATCCTTCAGGAATCCCACCAGGAATTCCTCCAAGAATTCCTCCAGGAATTACTTCTAGGATTCCTCCAAGATTTCTATCAGGGATTATTCCATAAATTCCTCAAGAGACTACTGCAGAGTTAACTCCAGGGTTGACATTTCGTTAACTTACTTCATGCTTTGCTTCAGGATTTTTTCCTGGAATTGCTCCTGGCATTCTTCCAGATGTTTTTCTACACATTCTTCCAAGGATTCCTAAAAAATCCTCCAAAAATTCTGTTATCGATTTCGCCAGAGTATCTTCTAGGAATTTCACCAGAAATTCCTTCAGGGATTCCTCCAAGGATTTCTCCAGAGATTCATCCAGGGATTCTTTCTAAGATTACTCCAGGGAAATCTTTAGAAATTCCTTCTGGTGGTTTAGGAGATCCTTCAGGATATTTTCCAGGAATTCCTGTAGTAATTCCTATAGAAATTTCTGGTCCTTTGTAGCTCTTTGAGAAAGTTTCGGTGGCATCCCTAGAGGAACCTCTAAAGGAGATTCTGGAGAAATCTCTGAAGGAAAGCTAGAAGAATCTCCGAAGCAATTTTGGAGGAATCGCTGGAAAAATTCTTATGGATACCTCTGGAGGAATTCCTGGAGCAATTTTGGAGGAATTCCAGGAAGAATTTCCGGAGAAACTCCTGAAAGAAGCTCATAAAATTATCCCTAATTGGATTTATGTAGATACTTTCGGAGAAACTTCTGCAGAATGTTTCAAATAGTTTCTGGATAAGTTGTTTAAAAAACTCTTTAAAAAAAATTCCGGAGGATGTTCTGCAAGAAATTCTTAAGAAATTCACAGATGAATATCCAATTGATCTATCTGAAAAATGTTCTTAGAAAAGAAATCCTGAAGAAACTTCGAATAAACTCACGAAATAATTCTTTTTTTTTTAATTCCTTCAGTACTTTTCCCAAGAATTTATTCAGGGATTTTTCCATGAATTCCTTCTCAATTTCCTCCAGAATTTCCTCCTGTAGGGATTCTTCCCGGAGCAGCTCCAGAGAATACTTTAGTTTTTACTGAGATTATTCTACGAATTCTTTCAGAGATTCCTCTATGAACTTCTCCGGAGTTTCCTACAGGAACACCTCAATGAACTTCTCCTGGAATTCCTCCAGCAATTCCTGTGAGGACCCCTGGAGAAACTCCTGGAGGATTTTCTCGAGGAATCCCAGGAGGAACTGATGAAGCAATTCCTGGCGAAAATTTCCGAGAGAATCACAGGCGGCATTTCTTGATCAATTCTCGCAGGAAACCTTGGAGGCAATCTGGAGGATTCCCTGGAGGTATGCTTGGATCATTTGCTGGAGAATTATTTGGCAAAATCTCGAAAAAATCACTTTATGTAGGAAAATCGGCAGGGTTTCTTGGATGTTTCGCTGGAGGAATTCCTAAAAGAATCACCAAAAATAAAACTTGTTCCAAAAATTCTTACCAGGATTTTTCTAGAGATTTTTCCTAGAGCTACTCCAGAGATTCCTCTAGCTACTACTCCAAGAATTTCCATAAAAATTCCACTTTCAATTTTTCCAGGGATTCCTTCAAGAATTCCTTCAGGGCATCCTGCAGAGATACCTTCAGGAATTTATCCAGAAATTTCTCCTGCGATTCATTCAAGATTTCCTTCAGAGATTCCCCTAGAAAGTATTCCTGGTTTCCTCCAGGGATTTCTTTAGACATTCCTCAAGCGATTACATCAGAAACTCCCCCAACGATTTCTCCTGGAATTCTTCCAAGGTTTCCTCCAACGTTTCCTTCACAAATTAATCCAGTAATTTCTCCAAGAATTTCTTCAGGGATTCCTCCAGAAAGTCCTCCAGAGATTCCTCCAGGTTTCCTCCCTGGATTCCATAAATCACTCCTACATGGGTTTCTCCAGTAATTCGTCCAGATATTCCCCCACGAATTCTTCGATTAATTCCTCCAGGAAATCCTCCAGGGATGTCTCCTGAGATTTCTTCTGGGATTCCTTCAGGAATTCCTACAGGAATTCCAAAGCTTCCTCCACGAATTCTCCCAAGTTTTCCTCCACGTATTTCTCCAACAAAACCCCCAGGGATTCCTCCACATATTCCACCATGAAATTTTCTAGGAATTCCGTCAGGTAATTCTCCAGATATTCCTTCAGGGTTTTCTCCAGGCATTTCTTTAGTGATTACACCAGAAATTCCTTCAGGGATTCTTTCAAGGTTTCCTCCAAAATTTGGTTCACAAATTCTTCCAGGAATTTCTCCAAGAATTCCTTCAGGGATTCCTGCAGAAGGTTCTCCAGGGATTCTTCCAGGTTTCCTCCTTGGATTTCTTTGTTAATACCTTCAGGGGATCCTTCAGTAATTTCCTCCACGAACTCCTCCAGGAACTCCTCCAGGTATACCTCCAGAAATTCCAGAGATTCTATCAGATATTCCTCCAGGGATTGCTCTAGGAATTCCTTCAGGGAATCCTCCAAGTATGCTTTCAGAGAATGCTCTCTCTCTCTCTTCTTGGCATAACGTCCTCATTGGGACAAAGCCTGCTTCTCAGCTTAGTGTTCTATGAACACTTCCACAGTTATTAACTGAGAACTTCCTCTGCCAATGACCATTTTGCATGTGTATATCGTGTGGCAGGCACGAAGATACTCTATGCCCAAGGAAGTCAAGGAAATTTCCTTTACGAAAAGATCCTGGACCGACCGGGAATCGAACCCGTCACCCTCAGCATGGTCATGCTGAATACCCGTGCGTTTACCGCCTCGGCTATATGGGCTATATTCGTCCACTACCATAGATCACAATAAGGGCGATAGTACTCCTCCTTGAGGACAGCCCTTCACAGATCTTACTGATAGTTGCACACCTCCAAGAACAGAAGAGATTTCTCGATCTTTAAGCAGCGATATTATCCATTCGATTAAGCCAAGGCCCTTTGCTTCCATTGCTGAACGCATTGAGATGTAGGATGTAGGAAACATTTGAAGAATCCCTGGAGTAAAAACAGGAGGAATGTCTGAAAAAATCTCTGAAGGAATTCCTAGAGGAATCCCTGAACGAACGCCTAGAGCGATCCTGAAGTAGTACATGAAAGAATACTTGAAGGATTCCCTGAAAGAATTCCTAGAGAAATCCCTGGAAGAATTGCTGTAGGAATCTGTGGAGGAACTCATGCAGAAATAAAGATAATCTCTGGAGAAATTACTGAAGGAAAACCTGAAGGTATTAACCAAGGAATCCAGGGGAAAAACCTGGAAGAATCCCTGGAGAACCTCCTATTGGATACCCTGAAGGAATTCTTGGAAAAATTGCTGGAGGAATTTGTGATGAAAATTTTGGAGGAAAACTGTAAAGAATTCCTGGAGGAATTTCTGTTGTAGTCACTGGAGAATTCGTGGAGGAAAAAACTTTGCTCCAGAAATTCCTCCAGAGATTTCCATAAGAATTTTTCCAGCGATTCCTCAAAAATTACTTCAGAGATTCTTCTAAATTTCCTCCAGAGACTCCTCTAAAGATTCCTCCAAGAATTTCTCAAAGGACTCCAATGGACCAGCAATTTCTCTAGGGATTACTACAGGAATTCCTACAGATTTCCTCCAAAAGTTCCTGCAAAATTTTCTCCAGGAATACGTCTAGGGATTCCTATAGGATTCCTCTGAAAGCTTCTCCCGGAATGCCTCTAGAGATTCCTGCAAGAATTTCCCCAGGGATTCTATTAGATTTTTTTATCCATGGATTAGTCCTGGAATTCCTTCAGAATAACCTCCACGAATTCCTGCTAAACTTCCTCCAGGAATTTCCCTAAAAATTCCTTCAAGAAACTCTCTAGGAATTCCTCGAAGGATTCCTCCAGCAATTTCTTTAGGGATTACTACATGAATTCTTTCTCGGATTCCTCCAGGAGTTCCGGAAAAATTTCCTGCAGGAATTCTTCTAGGGAATTCCCCAGAATTCCCCTTAAAGTTCTTTCAGGAATGCCTCTACAAATCCGCCAGAAATTCATCCAGGGACTCCCCCACAAATTCCTTCAAGAATTCCTCCAGAAATTTCATAAAGATTAACCCAGGAATACCTGTACGAATTCTTCAAGGAATTCTCTTCGAGAAATTCTTCAGAAATTTCACTACGGACTTCAGCAAGGATTGCTCCAGAAATTCAACAGTGATTTTTCAGCAATTCCTACATCAATTTCTCCAGTGATGCCTCGAGGTATTCCTCCTGGGATTGCTCTAGAGATTTTATCCGTAATTCCTGTAGGCATTTTTTATAGAAATTTATTTTAAGATTTCTCCAGGAACTCTTCCAGAGATAAATAATAATGCGTTTGACTTAATATTCCATGTGCTTGCAGAACATTTTTCCAAAATCATTGAAAAACAGATGGTCCGGTCTAACTTTACGCCGACCACTTCAGCAGTTCGATCAGAAATTCCTCTGATGATTTCTATAGAAATTTCTCTAAGAATTTCTTCAGGAATTCTTCCAAGAATTGCTTCAGAAAATTCGTCCTCCAGGGATTCTATCAGGAATTCCTTCAAGAAATTCCTTCACTAGCTTTCCATGGATCCCTCAAGGAAATCTTCCAGGAATTCCTCCATTCCCTTTTCCCATAGTTATCCCTTAAGGAGCTCTTGGAGGTAGCCCTGGAAAAACTCCTCAAGTAATCCTCGGAGGAAACCTGGAGAATTCCCTGGAGGAATCCCAAGAGTAATTCCTGGAAGAATTTGTCAACCTTCCTAATGTACGTTGGAATCAGCTCGCTGACGTAGTTTGGGGTCAATCATGATCCTAATGCACAAGCTGGGTAAAGGAAACTTTATAAGAATCTATTGAGAAATTCCTGGAGCGATCCCTGAGAGGATTTTTGGAGAAATTCCTGGAGAACTTTGTGCAATAAACCTTGGAGTAATCATTGAAGAATTCCTGGAGGAATCGCTGAGGGAATTTTTGGTGATATCAATGGATGAATTTCTGGAAGATTCTCTAAAGGAAATCCTTGGAGGAATCCCTGGAAGAATTCCTGAAGGAGCCCCTGGAGAAGTTCCTGAAGCAGTTAATCGAGAAATACGTGGATGAATCACCGGATGATTTGAGGAGAAATTTCTCGATGAATAACTGGAGAAACTCCTGAAAGAATTAATCGAAGAATCCCTGGAGGGCACCTAGAGGAAACCCTGAAAGAATCCCTAAAGGAATTCACGGGGGTATCCCTTGAAGAATTGCTGGAAGAATCCCTGGAGGAATACTATAGAGAATTCCAGGAGGAGTTCATGAAGGACTCCTCGGTGGAATCTCTGGAGGAATCTCCCTGGAAGCAGCCTAAATGGAATTTAAGGGGAGATTCCTGGAAGAATCCTTTGGAAAATTTCGCGAAGAATTCCTGGAATAATTCATGGAAGAACCCCTGGAGGAATCCTTAATAAAAAATCCTGGAGGAATCCCTGCAGAAATTTATAGCGAAACAACTTTTCTGGAGGAATCCTCGGAGAAATCCTTGGAGAGATTCCTGGACGATTCCTTGGAGGAATTTCAGGAGGAATTAAATTCAGGAACATTAATTTTTGGCAGATTTCCTGGAGGTATTCTGGAAGATACCATTGAAGAATTTCTGTTGAAGTTTCTGGAGGAATGTTATGGGAATTAAGTAGAAGAGTAGTATGAGGAATTTCTGGAAGAATGCTTGAAGCAATCCCTAGATAAAATCCTGTAGTTATCCTTTGAGGAATTCATGGAGGAATCCTTAGAGAAATTCTTTCAGGAATTTGTAGCGGAATCCCTGAAGAAATACCTGGAGCAATTCCTCCTGGAGGAACACCTTAAGGCATCACTGGAGAAATTGATATAGGAATTCCTGAAGTCTTTGTGGAATTTCTAGGGCAACCCTTGCAATAGCCGGGGCCCGTAGCGTGGTGGCTACACGTTCACTTCCTAAGTTGATGGTCATGGTTTCGATCCCAGCTCCGGCACTTGCAATTTTTCGTCAGTTACTTTCCCCCCCGAGAGCGGCTGACGCCTGAACCTCTTCTGAGCATTTGCTCTAACGGACCCGGAAACTTGGATATCGGCTAACGGCAACTCATAATGGACCCTCAATCGGACTGGAAATGGAACAAGAGCCACACATCAACATCGTGCTCATCACTCAACCAAGGACAGGGTAGAAAAGTGACAGCAGCGCAAAGGATACCAGTTCGAATTAGAATAGAATACATTTAGGCGCTGTACAAAGTGTACAGCTGCCAATTGGAATCGCTCACGCAGTGCCCTAGTGGACAATAGAGCTGTAAATTAGGTTAAGTGATTGAAGAATGAAAAAAAAAACCCTTGGAGGAATTTCTGTAGGATTCTCTGAAGGGAATTCTTTGAGAAGCTCTGAAGGAATCCCTGAAAAAATAGCTGTTGGAATCCTTGGAGAAATTCTTGGAGGAATTTTGAAGGAATCTCTACAAAAATTCTTAAAGGAATCTCTGGAAGAAATCTTGAAGCAAACTTTGGAAGAATTTCAGGAGGAACTCGTGCAGGAATTTCCAAAGAAACTCATGAAGTTATTCCTGATTGAACTTTTGTAGACATTTTCCGAGAAACTTCTGTAGAATTTTTCGAATAAAAATCCTCAAAGTATTTATTTTGTATAAATTCTTTCAGGGTTTTTTTTTCGAAGCATTTCCCCATGGATTCCTCCAAGGATTGTTCCAGGGATTTCTCAAAGGGTTCTTCCAGGAATTCCTCCAGAACTTTCACTAAGGATTCCTCCAGGAACTACCCCAGAAATTCCACTTAAAATTCTTCCAGGGATAATTCCAAGGTTTCCTTCAACTATTCCCACAGAAAATCCTCTAGGAATTCTTCGATTAATTTCTCCAGGAGCTCCTCCAGGTATACTTCCAGAACTCCTCCTGGGATTCCTCCAGAGATTCCTTCAGGGATTCCTCCAAGATTTCTTCTACGAATTCCTCCATGAATTAATTCAGGGAATCCTGCAGAGATTCCTCCAGGGACTCCTTTAGGAACTCCTCCAAGTATTCTTTTAGAGAATGCTCACAGTAATTCTTCAGGATTCCTCTAGGAATTCTTTCAAGGACTCGTCTAGAAATTTCTTTAGAGATTTCTTCAGGCATTCCTCCTGTGATTACACTAGAAATTTCTCCGTGGATTCCTCCAGGGATTCTTCCAAGGTTTCCTCCGAAGTTGTCCTCACAAATTCCTTCAGAAATTTAAACAAAAAATCCTTCAGAAATCCCTCCAGGGATTCCTCCAAGAATATTTCCATGGATTACTTCTAGGATTCCTCCAGGGATTTCTCCAGAATTCCTTCAAGGATTCTGTCAGGGATTATTCCAGGAATTCTTCCAGAGACTCCTCCAGAGACTCCTCCATAGTTGTGTCCAAGAATTGCTCCAGGAAACGTTCGTTCCAAACGTTATTCGACGCATTCTTCCAAGGATTCTTAAAGAAAATCCTCAAGCAATTGTGCTAAAAATTTCTCCAGAGGCTCTTCCAGGAATTTCACCAAAAATTCCTTCAGGGAATTCCTCCAATGATTTCTCCAGAGATTCATCCAGGGATTACTTCTAAAATTTCTTCAAGGAAATCTTCAGGAATTCCTTCTGGGGTTTCTTCAGGAGTTTTTCCTGGGGTTCTTCTAGGAAATGCTCCAGAGATTACTAGATTACTTCGGTTATTCCTCCAGAAGAAATTCTTCCAGAAATTCCTTCAGAGATTCTTCAAGGAACTCCTGCAGAGTTTCCTCCAGGGATACCTCGAAGAACTTCTCTTGGGATTTCTTCAAGAATTCCTTAAGAGATAACTATGGAAAAAAAAACTGGAGAAATTCTTCAGTGAATCCCTGGAGGAATTCCCGGAGGATTTCTTTGGGGGATCCATGGAAAAACTAGTAAAAGAATCTCTGAAGGAATCCGTGAAGAAATTCCTGATAGAATCCCTGTAGGACGATTTTTAGTTGAAATCCCTGGAGAAATTTCTGGAGGAAACTCTGAAGGAATTCCTGGAGCAATTCTCGGTAGAAATCCTGAAGGAATTCTTAGAGAAATTCCAATAGAAATCGCCAGAGGAATTCCTGAGGTAACTCCTCAAGTAATCCCTGGAAGAGTTCCTGGAGAAATCTTTAAAGGAATTTCTTGAAAAATGCCTGCAGGAATTACTAACAAAATCTCTGGAGGTATCACATGAGAAATTAATGTAGGAATTGCTGAAAAATCACTGAAGAATTTCTGGAGCTATCGTTGCGGGATCCCTTAGAGAAATTTCTGAAGAATTCCTTTTAAAGAGAATTTCTTGAAGAATTCATGAAGGTATTCCTGGAGGAAACTCTTACGAAATTTTTGAAGGTATTCCTGGAAAAGTCCCTGGATGAATTTCTGGAGGATTCTCTAAAGGCATTCCTGGAGGAAATACTACCGGAACCTAAAGAATTTACTGGAGGAATTCCTAGAGGTATTCCTGGAGGAGCTTTTAGAGGAACTGTGGAGCAATCCCTAGACGTATTCCTGGAGGAAATTCTGCAATGATTCCTGTAATAATCCCTGGACAAATGGTTGGTCCTTTGGAGTCCTTTGAGAAATTCTTAGAGGAATCCCTAGAGGAATCTCTGGAGGAGTTCCAGGAGGAATCTCTGGAAGAAGTCTAGAAGAATCTGCGAAGTAATTTTGGAGGAATCGATGGAAAAAATCTTATGGAAATCTCTGGAGGAATTACTCCCAAAATCTTAATTTCATTCAGAAATCCTAATTGAGTATGGCGCTGTTGCTTTTGAAACATTACAAAACTACAAGCTCCCGAGTGGAGACAGAGACAGAGCACAAAGTGCTGCGAATATTAGTCATGTTCAATGAGATAGATTTACCATGATCGAAGTTGCTAAATCCTGCTCTTACCTATTCGTTGGCGAATGAGTAAGAGCAGAAAGCAGCAAACTTCGATCAGGATCAACCTACATCGTCAAAAAGCACTATTTTGAAACGAATAAATTACGGCAGCCTTCAGTGGGCTGGGCACGTAGTGCGATTATCAAAAGAAAGAATAATAACGAAAACAACATTCAGCATGGAACCAGGTTTAATGGTCGGTGATTTCATGGACGTCTGCGAACGCGCTGGCTACACGTGGTTGAAAAAGACAAGAGAATATGAAGTGTTTGGAGAACCACGAGGAACAGCGTCCAAACCCGACGAAGATTGTGCTGTACGCTTAAAGCTTTATTAGGTACTTTATAGCCAACAAAGTTACTTCCGGGATCACCAGCTCACTATTAAAACCATCGCGAACCTCCAGATATCGACAACAACAGTTTTATTCCGGTGTTTCCCATCCCCCAAGACGATGCCGGAATAATAAAACACTCTAACCAAGCCTCACAGGCTGATTGCCTCAGTTACTGTCTACCAAAATCGAACCCTCTTCCCGGGATTATCATGAGCTTCCCAGAATCATTGGAACTACAAAAAGCATTCAACTGAACACCTTGCCGAACACGCAGCGGCGTCGTTCTTTTCACTCATGCGCCAGCGCGCCATTCTGTTGTTGTTCGGCGCGGGGAATCAAGTAGTCGTGTGCGCGAAGTAAACATGACGCTAGTTTCGCAGTCACAGTGGGGTCAAGAGAGCTAATATCTGATGCACTTGCTGAAGCAAATTTATGATGCAAAACAGTGCATTCAAATCAAAATTGCGGGAAAATGACAAGAGTTAGGAGTTTGGTGCCAAAGAACGAATTGTAGAGCATTTCAAGGCGCTCAACTTTGTCTAAGGGAAAAACTAAGTTAATTACGCATTTTTTCGAGTAAATCGACAAAAACTGATAAAAAACCACTTACTTTTCACTTATTTGCTCTTAAAAAGTGAGTAAGTAACAAAAATTTGCATGTTCGAAGATGACGTTCAATAGCAAATTTCATAATCTTTCGAACGGTGCTGAGAGATCTTAAATAAGTTTAACCGTTTTCATGTTATAGCCATTTTATTGAAAGCATTGTCAAAATCATGAAAAGTTCAATAATTCCGTAATGGTTGAGATTTGACCATATGCGTAGAACAATTTTTTTCATCAAATATCATCCTTAATCACCCCCTAAAATATTCTGGGTAAGGAACCCAACACCCTGTATAACACAAATTTACATGATACAGGTCGGACTCGATTATCCGGGGGTTCAATTAACCGGGGGCCCGATTATCCGGGGCTCGATTATCCGGAAAAAATGGCTCGATTATCCGGGGAAAAACTTGTTTTTGCTTTGTTTACAAGTTTTTAGATTACAATATGTAAAAAAATGTCATAAACATCAAATACAACACCTGTAAATAGGATTTAGCCTGTTTGAAAATTATTTTTATTTTTCACTTTTTTTCAGCTAAAATTTTATTTTTAAAAAACATGGTTATAACAATACCAGACGTTAAGTTTAGGCACTACGACGTCATGTATGTTAGCTTCTATGTTTAGCGAACAGTTTTTGATAGAAAAATATCAAAAATAAAAGAAAAGAAACATGGTTCGATTATCCGGGTGATTCGATTATCCGGGGTGAAATAATTTTGGGGTCACCCGGATAATCGAGTCCGACCTGTATATCATGTAAACCATCGTAACATTAAGTTTACATGACTAAAATGAAGTTCACATGACGTGTAAATCTCATTTTTTTTATCTGTGGCTGCCACAGTCAAACAGACGCTCGGAGATCGGTAATGAAATTTACCGGATAAGATCGGTAATTCTGAAAGTAGCTGAGCGTTCGGTAAATTTCTGTAGATTCACCGAAAAATGTAAACAAAATTACAGAATTTCGGTGATTGAGACCTGATTTACCGAAATCGGTGATATTTTTTACCGAAATTATCTGTAAATGTGCTCCAACACTGAATTCGGTAAAAAAATTAACGAACGTTCAGTAGTTTGTGCTTTGAATTACTGATGTTTCGGTAACTTGTTGTAAATGTCAAAATGGGCGAGTGTCGAGTTAGTGATCAGTATTCCTCTTCAATACGTCAGAGGATTTTATTATTCTCCCAGTGGATTTATTTTCTGTGCGAAAGTGCATATCATTATGTTTAAGCGTGGCGATTTGGATGGCGTATTCGAGTTCTAAAAGGAAACAGCGAAACAGGTAGGTGAACCAAAAAGTATCACCGTGTCAAACTTTCAGTTTCCATGTCATTTCAGCTTCAAGTGCAGTCAGCAGCAGCGTGCGGCCCGGAAGCCCTCTGGGATTTCACTACTCAGTTTGATTCCAGCATGCAGCAACCTAATGTGAATTTAATCAGTGATGATGTAATATAACATAAATAAAAAATAAAGATATTTTGAAAACGTTTTTTTTTTCAGCTGTTGAGATTTCGGTAAATAATTTACCGAAGTCGGTGATCTGATCTAAGTGTATATAGCTCGTTTATCTACAAGGAATCGTTCGGCGCCTTGAACTCAATAAGCAAAGGATGGATTGGCAAGTTG
Source organism: Aedes albopictus (assembly GCF_035046485.1). Classification (NCBI taxonomy): domain Eukaryota; kingdom Metazoa; phylum Arthropoda; class Insecta; order Diptera; family Culicidae; genus Aedes; species Aedes albopictus. The sequence goes on from NC_085138.1 coordinate 168,354,884, forward strand.
CATTCCTGAAGAAAAAAAATAACGAAAATCTGCTGCTTGGTGAACATGGGATCCGTCGTTGATTGACCCTGACGAAAACCCATTTGATATTGGCCGAGCAGAAGAAAATAACAGGTGAATAACATATCAAGGTATATATCTTAAATACTACCATACCTTGATATACCCTTCGTTAGGTCGTAATAAGAGGCAAAATAGCAAAAACGAATACCAAAATTCAGTATAAATAACACCTAGAAAATAACAAGTCTAGTTATTTCAATAATGAATGCATACCTAAAATTTCAAGTGCTGTATTTGTTATCTCAGTTATTGAACAAACTAATAACATTTTTTGTTATTAAATGTTTCATTTGTTCGATGACTTCATGTAATGGCTAATGGCTAATGGCTAATCATGTGTTTCGATTATTTTCACTGCTAAACCAACAAATACTACATCAATACCAAACTCTGATCAAATACCTCCAACAGTTATTGTGATGTTCTCATAACACTTCGTATAATAACGCAGCAATAACCATTTTAGGTATTAGAGCACATGTTGCTCTTCGCATGGTATTTGTAAGGTATGCCCCTCTGCTCGGGAAGGACTCCTCAATCATCCTCAGCCACAATCCCGGACAAAATGTTAAGCCCTCCAGTCGATCCAAAACCAAATGCATGTAGTTCTTCCTCTTCCCATATCTTCAGTACAATATGGTGTAAGAATTGATACCGCTGCTTACCACCATGTTTGAGAAGATCAGTCGGGAGTACGCCCTTCTCAGCTGCCCTGTTGTTCTTCAGTCCTACAATTACTATCTTGACCTCGCCTAGCGTTGGAGGCCTGTCTGAGCAAAGTTGAATAACATCCCCATAACAAAATGATAACTAGTGCTCACACCAGATCAACACTAATTTAAGAATTTTGTGCTATCACATTGATAACACAGCGCAACATTTTTTGTCTCAAGAGCAAACTTATATGTCTCCGAAGGATTTTGGGCCGCTGAATCCGAATCTGGGCTCAGATTTGCTCCAACACGTCACAATTTTGAGCTATACCTCAATTTATAGTGCAAAATATGCGATTTTGGGCTTTTTTGACTGCACGCCATTAAGCAAGGAAATATTTTTTTTATGCAATCAAAAGGTTACTTGGTCAATTAACATCTAAATTAACGACTCATGCAAAATATTTCGTTTTACCTAATCAAATTTGATAGATTTAAGCATTTTATGTTAGTATGAAAACTTGCATGCAACTTCTGGAGGATGACTTGTATGGGAAATATCGTACCTAACATAAATCGCTTAAAACTATCGAATTTGATATGGTAAAACAAAATATTTTGCATGAGTCGTTAATTTAGATGTTAATTGACCAAGTAACCTTTTGATTGCATAAAAAAAATATTTCCTTGCTTAATGGCGTGCAGTCAAAAAAGCCCAAAATCGCATATTTTGCCCTATAAATTGAGGTATAGCTCAAAATTGTGACGTGTTAGAGCAAATCTGAGCCCGGATTCGGATTCAGCGGCCCAAAATCCTTCGGATACACATAAGTTTGCTCTTGGGACAGACAAAAAGCACCATTGTTTTATTTGTTAGCAAATTTCCATCACATTTGTCGCACATGACAGTAGAAGGCGCAGTTTTTCTCCCCATACCGTAAACTGGGGTGTAGTTGATCAGTGGGGTGAACCTGTAGCTGCAGATATTGACATTCGTGAAGACTTGCTAATCTTGTGTCGTGGTTCACGTCTGAGGCTCAACACAAAAGGATCAGAACCAAAGACTATCCTAGACTATTGGCTTAGAATGAAATCGTCCAAACCAGACCTTTACAAGCTGGCATCGGTACTACTTGGTATCCCGTGTACTCAAGTAAGCGTAGAAAGGGCATTCAGCGCATTAACCCTTGTACTGACGAAGCAGCGTACGCTACTAGGAGAGGATACATTAGCCGACATTCTGCTTATCAGACTGAACCAAGAATTATTCAAGAATATCGATTTCAAGAAAGTTTGAAAGACGATTCTTTATTTAAAATAGTTTATCAGCTGTAGGGCTTATTTTAAGTTAGTATGTATGAATCAGTAATTGTTAATATTGAATAAAAAAATGAATTCGATATAAAAGGTAAACCATTAATCAATGATGAAAAGTCTCCAATGAAATGATAACCAATACAAAAACATTGTAGTATGTAGTGGTCATGAATTTGTTGAACAATTTGGCATGCAATGTTTAAATTATGACCAGAATAGCTATTTTCACCCTTTGACATTTTGATAGTAAAAAAAACTACTATGGCGCCATTCACAAATAACGTAACGCTCAAAAGTGAGGAGGAAAGGACGACCAAACGTTACGTTCCATACAACAATTTTAGGATTTTCATACAAAAAAAGCGTTACGGAGGAAGGAGGGGGTTGGTTGAAAATTGTCGATTTTAACGTTACGTTTAACTTCTTTTACATGAAATTTTTGCACGGCAAATTTGCATACCAAATTATTTTTTAAATAAATAAATAAATAAATAAATAAATAAAATTTTCAGTATAAAGCGCTTTGCGACGAAAAAAAATTTCGGCTGCGCCGCTATTTTCAAACTACGAATACAATTGCTAATTACTGTTTATAAAATGTAAGTGTCAAATCAAAAAAGGTATCATTGACCGTTGAAAACCCCTCCCAGAGACAATTTCTGGCTACGCCACTGCCTCAAGATATCATATTACTGTTTTGCACGGGGAACCAGGTGTATTGTAAGTCCGTACATCGTGTATTGCACTGTCATATCTGAACAGTAGCTACTATACATTCTAATAGACCCAGTACTACTGATGCATCAATATCTCCTATGCACTACATACGAGCTTTAGTATGAATAATGTACATCAACAGCAGCGCATGAGACAGCACCGGGAGACCAGCGCATGTCTCATGCTCCTGAGATTTATGAAGAGGCACATTTGTAGCTCCTATATATTATTTCCCCATGTGCCTCATGCTTGCGCAGTACACTTCGATTACCATGTGCTTAGAGCTAATTTAGCGAGAGTCTCAGTAGCTCATTTTTGTACACAAGAGATCTATTAAACTCTGGTTGCTGGACTCATCGATCCAAGATAAATGTTTTCCAAGGGGCATTCGCGTGCGAGTGGTACATACTGAAAATGTCATTTAGACATATCTAAATTCAACCACTTACAGCTCATTTTAGAAGCTAAATCTGAGAATATGGTATATGAAAAAACATTTGTAGCTAGTCTAGACACGCTCTTTTTCGAATATTTAAGATAAATGTCACGGACTACCTTCGAATAATGCCAATTGATATTCACCATGAATTCCTCGATTTAGTGGACCCTCGATTCTATAGACCCTCGATTTTATGTACATTTTATCACGATTATATGAACATTTTCTAATGGTAAAATTTTTAATACCAAATCAGTTTAAATAAAAGTTGCAGTTTGTACTATGATGACTTATAATGTAGGGGTTTTCGACCTTTTCACACGCGGAGCACTTCATATCAATAAACAGTTTTGTGAAGCACCCATAATAGCACCCAAAGGATACCTCATAGCATACTCAGTTTTATATATTTATTATATTCTCCTACTTCCCTTTCTGACTTACTTTTTTAAATAAATCTTTCGCGCTTTTTCGACGGATTTTTGACAGATGCATGCAAACTGCCCATTCACCAGACTTCTCCTAAAAGCTTTCTAACAAACTTCTTTCAAAGATTTCTTATGACTTCCTCACCGAGAATTGTAATATATTCCTGATATTTTTGGTAGATGCCTTATATTTACTATTCTGACGTGTACTCAGCTGGTTGAATTCCAAAATTTGTAGCAAATTCCATAAAAAGGTCCTTGCAATGCTTCGGAAAATTACTGACAAGATGAGTGATAAATTATTTCCAGGGCTGTCATGTTAAAATTACAGCTAGTTAGGCAAGGGTCCTCGATTTCAGCGTGCCTACACTATTTTTTTTGTCTGAATTAACAGATTTTAAATCCTAGGCTAGTTCATGTCGGAGCCCACGCTTTACTTCCCCTTCGAAGGAAGAAGCCACATTTTGTGAGTACATCGGGAGTGGGATTCGATCCCAGGTCCTCGGCGTAATAGTCTTGTGCACTAACTACCACTCTAGGTCCGCTCCTCCTTTCACCAGTGGAGATGAACCAGCCAAGGGCTGAAAGTCTCTATAATAAAGACAAATCAATCAATCATCCTTCACTAGTACATTCCCATGGATGAATTCCTGGAGAAATCTCCCGATGGAACTGCTGGAATAACTTCTAAAAAAATGCAGAACATTTGAAGGAAAATCTGCTGAAATTTCGGAAGTGATGTTAGGTATATTGAAGAAGTCTCAAAAGGTGTTTCCGAAAACGTCGCTGTAGAAATTTCAAAAAAAAGCTAAAAAAAAAATCTGAAAAAAAGTCCAAATTAATTTCTGAAAGAATTTTTGAAGAAATAGGAAAATTTTCAGAATCCATAGATGGATTTTCCGAAGATTTTTAATTTTTTTATTTTTATTATTGTGTATTTTAACTAATGCTAAAATTTTCTGAAGAAATTTAAGAAGGAATGCCTGAAGAAACACCTGTAAACCCATGGAGGAATACCTAACAAAACCTCTTGAGATATTTTTGAAAGAAAAACCTGTTTAAAATCCTAAACAATTTTTTAAATGAGCTCTTGTGAAAATTTTTTAGACAGCATCTGTGAAAATTTTGAATTAATTCTTGATTTCTGATTTTTAACATATCCGTAAATCATTTTCTTAAAAAAATGTTTGCAGTATTTTAGAGAAAGTTAATGGAAGGTTTTCTAGATAATTGCTTTGAAAAATTTCTGGAGGAACATAAGAGAAAAAAAATCTAACAAAATTCGTGAATGATTTTTTGGCATAAACTATGAAAGATTTTTTGAAAGACATTTTTGAAATAATTTCTAAAGTAATCCATGCAACATTTTTGAAAGATATTTATTCGTGCAAGACTTTCTTAAGCAGTTCTTGGAGAAATTTATGGTGGACAATCTAAATTATAAAGGAATTCCTATAAGATTTTGTGACAGAATTTCTGACTGAATTTGCTGGATGATTTTGAAAAAGTAAGTCAACGAGGAGTTTCCAAAGGAGTCCCTAAAAGAATATCTTCAAGATTCCTTCGGAGATTTTTTCAAAGTAATCATTGGAGGAATTCGTAAAGAAATCTTTGGAGGAAAACCTGGAAATATTTCTGATGAAATCATTAGTCGAATTTATAATGAAAGCCATGGGAGATTTTCTGAAAGAATCCCTTGAAAAATTTGTGAAGAAACCCCTAGGGGAGTTTCTACAGGAATCCCTGCAAATTCTTGAATAGATCTCACTTTTTTCAAAGAATCCCTGGAGGAATTTCCATAGAAATCGCAGGAAGATTTTCTAACAGTAATTCAGATTAAAAAAAAACAGTGAAGCAATTTCTAAGACCCTGAAGATTGCTTTGGACTTATGAGAGAATACTTAAAGAAATTTCTTAAAAAAATTCCGAAAAAATCTGGAAAGTCACAAAATATGTGGAAAATCTCTGATGGATTTTCTAAAGAAATCCTTGGAGGAATTTTTGCTGAAACTCATACACCACTTTCTTACTTAACTTTTTGTGAAACTTCTGGAGGAATTCCAAAAGGGGAGCCTGTGGGAATTTCTGGTGAAATCATTGAAAAAATTCTCACAAAGTAACTCCAGTACATTTTTGACACATTTTCTGAAAAATCTGAAATCTGAAAGATCAAATTAAACCATACAACACGTTTCCGTCATTTTATTTTGTCAGAAAAATTACATAATGTCTTTTAAACTCCGCTGTGTTGAAAAAACCTTTTTTTGCACCCAATTCCACCGAGTAAATTAAATGCAATTAACTTCCAAATTATGCATAGTTTGTGTGGCGCACTTAGTTTTTGTAATTATCACAGTCACATTCACCACAAATTATCCGTGGCATGTCTCCTGACACGTATTAAATAGGAAAACAAATCTGAATTCCATATCTGCATCTTTCCAATTGATGCCTGGATAAACAACCAAGCATAATTTATTATAACGATCGAACATTGAGAGTGAAAAATAATCAAAACAATTATTTGACAAGTCAGAAGATGGTTTTATTTAGAAGATTGATAAAACTATGATACAACTCGAAATCCTAAGCTGGTTTGCATACGAAGTCCTGTAGACCCTAATAAGACTGGGCCAACTAGCCAGAACGTGGGCTTATTGAGGCATACAAGAACTCGAGAGCATTTTCAAGTCGGCATCAATGGTTTTATGTTTAGGATTTTTGAATCGCTAAAAAACTTTGATAAAATTAAAATTGTTACTTGGGCTGTTCTTATTCTGAAAATTTTCATTTTTTTGAGTTATTCCCTTATTCCAGGAAAACGACGATATACACTCCCGATCAAAAGTTTGGGGTCACCCCCTCAATAACATTACATTTTTTAGGCCATATCTTCGCCAATTTGCGTCCGATTTCAAAACCCTAGGTCTCATTCAAAAGATAAGTCAAAGAAACTTTGAACATGATTTAAAAGAAACTTTTTCAAAAAAAATGTATGTAAACTTAAACCAAAGTTGCCAAATTTTCTAAAAAATGAATATAAACTTACGGCAGTGCAGTGTCGCTGGAAAATGGGTCGACCAAATTTTAAGATGAGAGCGGTACTATAACCCATTTTCTATTAGTTTTCATCTGCTTTTTACAGAACTTAGCTAAAAAAATCTAGAAAAAAAATATTAAGTAAATTAACTCTTCATGTTATCGACCAAAAATTTGGGGTCACCCGTCAAAATGATGTATCGGCCAAAAGTTTGAGGTCACTATCGTAAAACATGGAAAAGTGATTTGCTGATATCTTTGTTATCTTTCATTCAATTTTAATTCTTCTTGGCTTATTTGAAACAAAATGAATGATACTTACTGCATAGACATTGAACCACACATGTTTGTTGAAATTTACATACTAAAACTTAACGTAAAGTTGCCTCATATTATGAAGTGTGTTGAAATGTGTTGACTTTACATAACATTTTTTATATACAAAAATCGTTAAATACGTTAAGTTAAAGACATCAAACGTAAATTTAGTTGATTATCTTTGAAATGAGCCAGAAAGAATTAAAATTGAACTATAGATGACGAAGATATCACCAAATCACTTTTCCATGATTTACGAAAGTGACCTCAAACTTTTGGCTAATACATCATATTGAGGGGTGACCCCAAACTTTTGGTCGATGAGTTAATTTACTTAATAACTTTTTTTCTAGATTTTTTAGCTAAGTTCTGTAAAAAGCAGTTGAAAGCTAATAGAAAATAGGTCATATTACCGCTCTCATCATAAAATTTGGTCGACCCAATTTCCAGCGACACTGCCGTAAGTTTATATTCAATTTTTAGAAAATTTGGCAACTTTGGGTTAAATTTACATACAATTTTTTTTTGAAAAAGTTTCTTTCAAATCATGTTCAAAGTTTCTTTGACTTATTATCTTTTGAATGAAACCTAGGGTTTTGAAATCGGATGCAAATTGGCGGAGATATGGGCCTAAAAAATGACATGTTTTTGAGGGAGTGATCTCAAACTTTTGATCGGGAGTGCACGAATTTGAGACTGATAATTGCTTGCAAATATTGTTGATATTTTTTTTCTTAAAATTTCTATTGTTTTGGATTCCCATATCCTACCAAACTCTTCCAGCGTCCTGTATGTATTTCAAAGTGAGTCACCATTGCAAATATAGCCGTCTCAGCGTGAAAAGCCTCACAACAGCAGAAAAGGAAATGCTCCCGCCGAGATCGAACCATGAAGATTGGCTTTTATTTGACATTCGCGCACGTGCTCTAGTTCACTTTCCAAATGCTACTGACTGACAGGGGGGGGGGAAACGGCCGACGGCTAGTGGAGCAAGGGAGCGGCAGTTGGCAACTAACTCCAATGGACCGGATGGAAGCAATTGGTGGTGGGGTATATCTATCGATGCTTAAATTTGGCTTCGGTGACAGGACTGGTAAAAGCGATATTGTATTGCATGGAAATCGAGAGGAAAATCGCCAGTTTCGTCAACCGTAATGCAACGGCAATTTACAACATTATCCCGGTCGCATGGGAGGACATTGATACGTGTCGCGTACCGCATAACTTATGTATTTACCTACAATCAATTGAAGTACAAACGGGGCAATTGATACCTTGCTGATTGCGGATTGCCTTTAGTTGTGGTCTGTTGTCTCTTCAAGTTAGTGCTTTCAAAAATTCTTTCAAGTGGTACCTTTAGAAAATTTGGTCGAATGACAGAAAAAAAAACAAAAAAAAAAAATGGTTCAAAAATGCCATTTGGTCGAAAGTTTGGTCTAAAAGTCATTTAGTCGAATAGCAATTTGATCTACAAAATAACTTATCAATAACAAAACAAGTTATGATTGCAAAATATGCCATTGGGATGTTATTTTACTTAGGATTCTCAGAATAAAATATTTTGCTATGGTTGAATATCTTGTTATTATTCAGATATTTATTGTTATTCATTAATAACTTAGAAATAACAAATTCTGCGGTGATATTTTTTTTGTTCTTTGCGAGTTATTTTGTGTTCTTTATAAATAACACAAGATTAAGAAGTCTTTGCCTCTACCCGGGTAGTTTAGGTTACTGTTGTCAGTTTGTGCTTGACAATTTTCATCATTTTAAAGTGTAGCTGTCGAGACCCTTTCTTTAATCCACCGTTTTTGTAGCAACGCGTGCAACCGTTCACTAACGGAATGATGACTTTTGCACTATCTTTATAATGATCATCAAACGCAGACTAAATTAGTTCAAATATGATGAATTTTTGCGTTCCACATTTTTTACAATATTTTTCTTTTTTCTGTTTCATTTTCAGGTACTGTGACGAAGAAGATCAATCAACATGAACCAAAACAAATAAATCACTAGCGCTAGTAAGGTTTTTAAATATTTCATACCACAGAACGAAGTTGTTGAAATTAATCTACAAAACAAAAAATAACCAAGGGCATCAATAATGTCATACATCTCACGCTGTGAGCGTCCAATTGTATCATCCTACATCCACCACCGAAATCTGATGCAGGACGATGAATTCCGCCCCATAACAATCATCATTACTACCGAAGTTAGTCATTTTTCTCGCAATTTAATTCGATGGTGGGCACACCCCCGCCGCGCCGATGCGTCGTCCCATCGTCATCATCGTCGCAGCAAATGATGGTCGGAAAGCTGTCAAAACAATGTTGGCATAATTTGTCACCAGGTTCTTTCGGCACACACCCGGATAGAAATTCCTACACTAGTGATTAAAGATACAGCAGTATCGTATTGATTACAAATTGTATGGTTTATGTATGGTAATATTAGACAATTTACTCTATAGAACTAAAAGTGCAAACTTTAAAATAACCATAACATGTATGGTTTATGGTTTTGATTAGTGAAAAAAAGTTATATTGTTACAAAGTACATTTACGATACACCGTATGGTGGTGAGAATCTTTCCAGGATTCTGGTGAGCATCCTACCAGGATTCTGGGGGAGAATCCTTCCGGTATTCTGGGGGAAATCTATCCTGGATGCTGGGGAGCATCCTTCCAGGATTCTGATGTTAATCCCTCCATGATTCTGGTGCGAATCCTTCCAAGATTCTGGTGCGAATCGTTCCAGGTTTCTGATGCGAATCCTTCAAGGGCATCAATAATGTCATACATCTCACGCTGTGAGCGTCCAATTGTATCATCCTACATCCACCACCGAAATCTGATGCAGGACGATGAATTCCGCCCCATAACAATCATCATTACTACCGAAGTTAGTCATTTTTCTCGCAATTTAATTCGATGGTGGGCACACCCCCGCCGCGCCGATGCGTCGTCCCATCGTCATCATCGTCGCAGCAAATGATGGTCGGAAAGCTGTCAAAACAATGTTGGCATAATTTGTCACCAGGTTCTTTCGGCACACACCCGGATAGAAATTCCTACACTAGTGATTAAAGATACAGCAGTATCGTATTGATTACAAATTGTATGGTTTATGTATGGTAATATTAGACATTTTACTCTATAGAACTAAAAGTGCAAACTTTAAAATAACCATAACATGTATGGTTTATGGTTTTGATTAGTGAAAAAAAGTTATATTGTTACAAAGTACATTTACGATACACCGTATGGTGGTGAGAATCTTTCCAGGATTCTGGTGAGCATCCTACCAGGATTCTGGGGGAGAATCCTTCCGGTATTCTGGGGGAAATCTATCCTGGATGCTGGGGAGCATCCTTCCAGGATTCTGATGTTAATCCCTCCATGATTCTGGTGCGAATCCTTCCAAGATTCTGGTGCGAATCGTTCCAGGTTTCTGATGCGAATCCTTCTAGGATTCTGGTGCGAATTCTTCCAGCATTCTGGTGCGAATCCTTCCAGGTTTCTGGTGCGAATCCTTCCAGGATTCTGTTGCAAACCTTTCCAGGATTCTGGTGCGAATCCTTCCAGGATTTTGGTGCGAATCCTTCCAGGATTTTTTTGCGAATTCTTCCAGGATTCTGGTACGAATCCTTCCAGGATTCTGGTGCGAATCCTTCCAGGATCCTGGTGCGAATCCTTCCAGGATTCTGGTGCGAATCCTTCCAGGATTCTGGTGCGAATCCTTCCAGGATTCTGGTGCGAACCCTTCCAGGATTCTGGTGCGAATCCTTACAGGATTCTGGCGTGAATCCTTCCAGGATTCTGGTGCGAATCCTTCCAGGATTCTGGTGCGAATCCTTCCAGGATTCTGGTGCGAATCCTTCCAGGATTCTGGTGCGAATCCTTCCAGGATTCTGGTGTGAATCCTTCCAGGATTCTGGTACGAATTCTTCCAGGATTCTGGTACGAATCCTTCCGAGATTCTGGTACGAATCCTTCCAGGATTCTGGTACGAATCCTTCCAGGATTCTGGTAAGAATCCTTTCAGGAGTCTGGTAAGCATCCTTCCAGGAGTCTGGTAAGAATCCTTCCAGAAGTCTGGTAAGAATCCTTCCAGAAGTCTGGTAAGAATCCTTCCAGGATTCTGGTACGAATCCTTCCAGGATTCTGTTACGAGTCCTTCCAGGAATCTGGTGCGAATACTTCCAGGATTCTGGTACGAATCCTTCCAGGATTCTGGTACGAATCCTTCCAGGATTCTGGTACGAATCCTTCCAGGATTCTGGTACGAATCCTTCCAGGATTCTGGTACGAATCCTTCCAGGATTCTGGTACAACTCCTTCCAGGATTCTGGTACGAATCCTTCCAGGATTCTGGTACGAATCCTTCCAGGATTCTGGTACGAATCCTTCCAGGATTCTGGTACGAATCCTTCCAGGATTCTGGTACGAATCCTTCCAGGATTCTGGTACGAATCCTTCCAGGATTCTGGTACGAATCCTTCCAGGATTCTGGTACGAATCCTTCCAGGATTCTGGTACGAATCCTTCCAGGATTCTGGTACGAATCCTTCCAGGATTCTGGTACGAATCCTTCCAGGATTCTGGTACGAATCCTTCCAGGATTCTGGTACGAATCCTTCCAGGATTCTGGTACGAATCCTTCCAGGATTCTGGTACGAATCCTTCCAGGATTCTGGTACGAATCCTTCCAGGATTCTGGTACGAATCCTTCCAGGATTCTGGTACGAATCCTTCCAGGATTCTGGTACGAATCCTTCCAGGATTCTGGTACGAATCCTTCCAGGATTCTGGTACGAATCCTTCCAGGATTCTGGTACGAATCCTTCCAGGATTCTGGTACGAATCCTTCCAGGATTCTGGTACGAATCCTTCCAGGATTCTGGTACGAATCCTTCCAGGATTCTGGTACGAATCCTTCCAGGATTCTGGTACGAATCCTTCCAGGATCCTGGTGCGAATCCTTCCAGGATTCTGGTGCGAATCGTTCCAGGTTTCTGATGCGAATCCTTCCAGGATTCTGGTACGAATCCTTCCAGGATTCTGGTACGAATCCTTCCAGGATTCTGGTACGAATCCTTCCAGGATTCTGGTACGAATCCTTCCAGGATCCTGGTGCGAATCCTTCCAGGATTCTGGTGCGAATCGTTCCAGGTTTCTGATGCGAATCCTTCTAGGATTCTGGTGCGAATCCTTCCAGCATTCTGGTGCGAATCCTTCCAGGTTTCTGGTGCGAATCCTTCCAGGATTCTGTGGCAAACCTTTCCAGGATTCTGGTGCGAATCTTTCCAGGATTTTGCTGCGAATCCTTCCAGGATTTTTTTGCGAATTCTTCCAGGATTCTGGTACGAATCCTTCCAGGATTCTGGTGCGAATCCTTCCAGGATCCTGGTGCGAATCCTTCCAGGATTCTGGTGCGAATCCTTCCAGGATTCTGGTGCGAATCCTTCCAGGATTCTGGTGCGAACCCTTCCAGGATTCTGGTGCGAATCCTTACAGGATTCTGACGTGAATCCTTCCAGGATTCTGGTGCGAATCCTTCCAGGATTCTGGTGTGAATCCTTCCAGGATTCTGGTGCGAATCCTTCCAGGATTCTGGTGCGAATCCTTCCAAGATTCTGGTAAGAATTCTTCCAGGATTCTGGTACGAATCCTTCCGAGATCTGGTACGAATCCTTCCAGGATTCTGGTACGAATCCTTCCATGATTCTGGTAAGAATCCTTTCAGGAGTCTGGTAAGCATCCTTCCAGGAGTCTGGTAAGAATCCTTCCAGAAGTCTGGTAAGAATCCTTCCAGAAGTCTGGTAAGAATCCTTCCAGGATTCTGGTACGAATCCTTCCAGGATTCTGTTACGAGTCCTTCCAGGAATCTGGTACGAATCCTTCCAGGATTCTGGTACGAATCCTTCCAAGATTCTGGTACCAATCCTTCCAGGATTCTGGTACGAATCCTTCCAGGATTCTGGTACGAATCCTTCCAGGATTCTGGTACGAATCCTTCCAGGATTCTGGTACGAATCCTTCCAGGATTCTGGTACGAATCCTTCCAGGATTCTGGTACGAATCCTTCCAGGATTCTGGTACGAATCCTTCCAGGATTCTGGTACGAATCCTTCCAGGATTCTGGTACGAATCCTTCCAGGATTCTGGTACGAATCCTTCCAGGATTCTGGTACGAATCCTTCCAGGATTCTGGTACGAATCCTTCCAGGATCCTGGTGCGAATCCTTCCAGGATTCTGGTGCGAATCGTTCCAGGTTTCTGATGCGAATCCTTCCAGGATTCTGGTACGAATCCTTCCAGGATTCTGGTACGAATCCTTCCAGGATTCTGGTACGAATCCTTCCAGGATTCTGGTACGAATCCTTCCAGGATTCTGGTACGAATCCTTCCAGGATTCTGGTACGAATCCTTCCAGGATTCTGGTACGAATCCTTCCAGGATTCTGGTACGAATCCTTCCAGGATCCTGGTGCGAATCCTTCCAGGATTCTGGTGCGAATCGTTCCAGGTTTCTGATGCGAATCCTTCTAGGATTCTGGTGCGAATCCTTCCAGCATTCTGGTGCAAATCCTTCCAGGTTTCTGGTGCGAATCCTTCCAGGATTCTGTGGCAAACCTTTCCAGGATTCTGGTGCGAATCTTTCCAGGATTTTGCTGCGAATCCTTCCAGGATTTTTTTGCGAATTCTTCCAGGATTCTGGTACGAATCCTTCCAGGATTCTGGTGCGAATCCTTCCAGGATCCTGGTGCGAATCCTTCCAGGATTCTGGTGCGAATCCTTCCAGGATTCTGGTGCGAATCCTTCCAGGATTCTGGTGCGAACCCTTCCAGGATTCTGGTGCGAATCCTTACAGGATTCTGGCGTGAATCCTTCCAGGATTCTGGTGCGAATCCTTCCAGGATTCTGGTGTGAATCCTTCCAGGATTCTGGTGCGAATCCTTCCAGGATTCTGGTGCGAATCCTTCCAAGATTCTGGTAAGAATTCTTCCAGGATTCTGGTACGAATCCTTCCGAGATCTGGTACGAATCCTTCCAGGATTCTGGTACGAATCCTTCCATGATTCTGGTAAGAATCCTTTCAGGAGTCTGGTAAGCATCCTTCCAGGAGTCTGGTAAGAATCCTTCCAGAAGTCTGGTAAGAATCCTTCCAGAAGTCTGGTAAGAATCCTTCCAGGATTCTGGTACGAATCCTTCCAGGATTCTGTTACGAGTCCTTCCAGGAATCTGGTACGAATCCTTCCAGGATTCTGGTACGAATCCTTCCAGGATTCTGGTACGAATCCTTCCAGGATTCTGGTACGAATCCTTCCAAGATTCTGGTACCAATCCTTCCAGGATTCTGGTACGAATCCTTCCAGGATTCTGGTACGAATCCTTCCAGGATTCTGGTACGAATCCTTCTAGGATTCTGGTACGAATCCTTCCAGGATTCTGGTACGAATCCTTCCAGGATTCTGGTACGAATCCTTCCAGGATTCTGGTACGAGTCCTTCCAGGATTCTGGTACGAATCCTTCCAGGATTCTGGTACGAATCCTTCCAGGATTCTGGTACGAATCCTTCCAGGATTCTGGTACGAATCCTTCCAGGATTCTGGTACGAATCCTTCCAGGATTCTGGTACGAATCCTTCCAGGATTCTGGTACGAATCCTTCCAGGATTCTGGTACGAATCCTTCCAGGATTCTGGTACGAATCCTTCCAGGATTCTGGTACGAATCCTTCCAGGATTCTGGTACGAATCCTTCCAGGATTCTGGTACGAATCCTTCCAGGATTCTGGTACGAATCCTTCCAGGATTCTGGTACGAATCCTTCCAGGATTCTGGTACGAATCCTTCCAGGATTCTGGTACGAATCCTTCCAGGATTCTGGTACGAATCCTTCCAGGATTCTGGTACGAATCCTTCCAGGATTCTGGTACGAATCCTTCCAGGATTCTGGTACGAATCCTTCCAGGATTCTGGTACGAATCCTTCCAGGATTCTGGTACGAATCCTTCCAGGATTCTGGTACGAATCCTTCCAGGAATCTGGTACGAATCCTTCCAGGATTCTGGTACGAATCCTTCCAGGATTCTGGTACGAATCCTTCCAGGATTCTGGTACGAATCCTTCCAGGATTCTGGTACGAATCCTTCCAGGATTCTGGTACGAATCCTTCCAGGATTCTGGTACGAATCCTTTCAGGATTCTGGTACGAATCCTTCCAGGATTCTGGTACGAATCCTTCCAGGATTCTGGTACGAATCCTTCCAGGATTCTGGTACGAATCCTTCCAGGATTCTGGTACGAATCCTTCCAGGATTCTGGTACGAATCCTTCCAGGATTCTGGTACGAATCCTTCCAGGATTCTGGTACGAATCCTTCCAGGATTCTGGTACGAATCCTTCCAGGATTCTGGTACGAATCCTTCCAGGATTCTGGTACGAATCCTTCCAGGATTCTGGTACGAATCCTTCCAGGATTCTGGTACGAATCCTTCCAGGATTCTGGTACGAATCCTTCCAGGATTCTGGTACGAATCCTTCCAGGATTCTGGTACGAATCCTTCCAGGATTCTGGTACGAATCCTTCCAGGATTCTGGTACGAATCCTTCCAGGATTCTGGTACGAATCCTTCCAGGATTCTGGTACGAATCCTTCCAGGATTCTGGTACGAATCCTTCCAGGATTCTGGTACGAATCCTTCCAGGATTCTGGTACGAATCCTTCCAGGATTCTGGTACGAATCCTTCCAGGATTCTGGTACGAATCCTTCCAGGATTCTGGTACGAATCCTTCCAGGATTCTGGTACGAATCCTTCCAGGATTCTGGTACGAATCCTTCCAGGATTCTGGTACGAATCCTTCCAGGATTCTGGTACGAATCCTTCCAGGATTCTGGTACGAATCCTTCCAGGATTCTGGTACGAATCCTTCCAGGATTCTGGTACGAATCCTTCCAGGATTCTGGTACGAATCCTTCCAGGATTCTGGTACGAATCCTTCCAGGATTCTGGTACGAATCCTTCCAGGATTCTGGTACGAATCCTTCCAGGAATCTGGTACGAATCCTTCCAGGAATCTGGTACGAATCCTTCCAGGAATCTGGTACGAATCCTTCCAGGATTCTGGTACGAATCCTTTCAGGATTCTGGTACGAATCCTTTCAGGATTCTGGTGAGAATCCTTCCAGGATTCTGGTGAGAATCCTTCCAGGATTCTGGTGAGAATCCTTCCAGGATTCTGGTACGAATCCTTCCAGGATTCTGGTACGAATCCTTCCAGGATTCTGGTACGAATCCTTCCAGGATTCTGGTACGAATCCTTCCAGGATTCTGGTACGAATCCTTCCAGGATTCTGGTACGAATCCTTCCAGGATTCTGGTACGAATCCTTCCAGGATTCTGGTACGAATCCTTCCAGGATTCTGGTACGAATCCTTCCAGGATTCTGGTACGAATCCTTCCAGGATTCTGGTACGAATCCTTCCAGGATTCTGGTACGAATCCTTCCAGGATTCTGGTACGAATCCTTCCAGGATTCTGGTACGAATCCTTCCAGGATTCTGGTACGAATCCTTCCAGGATTCTGGTACGAATCCTTCCAGGATTCTGGTACGAATCCTTCCAGGATTCTGGTACGAATCCTTCCAGGATTCTGGTACGAATCCTTCCAGGATTCTGGTACGAATCCTTCCAGGATTCTGGTACGAATCCTTCCAGGATTCTGGTACGAATCCTTCCAGGATTCTGGTACGAATCCTGCCTGGATTCTGGTGCGAACCATATGTTATGCTGTTTAAATTGTTATTTTTATGATTACCAAAGTTTACGGTATTGTAATGTTATTATACATGTTACAGTATTATTGTTGAACTTTTTATTGGGAGACCAAGCCATGGCTAACGGGCTTTCGGCTACCCGAAGAGCCAGTATGATTTGTCTGTTCGTTCCGAGGCAAATTTCATTTCGTGAGCACGATGTGATTTGAAGCTCAATTGATTACAGCTTGGGAATGGGAAAAGTTTTCTAATTATTTAATGCCGGGCGGAATTTGGGCTTGAGCGATGGGAGTCTGAAGTAACTTTTGGAGATGTTACACGCTACAGGTCATTCGGTTTCGCGTTTGAGCAATTTCCAAAGGCAAATTATTATTTTGAGAATATTGAAGCTGCTTTGCGAATGCATTATTTTAAACTTTATCATAAGCAATGACGTCTGTTATATCAGGGGTTATACTGCCTTATTTTAAAGACCAACAAAATTTGTTGAATATAGCATGGGCCTCGTGCCGTTCTTGTGCGGTTCAATATCCCAAATTTAATCATTCTCGAACATTAGCTGCTCATAAATTATTCATCCTCGTTTCACTCACGCTAACTTCGGCAGTGATTTCTCATTTGAAATTCCCAAATCTCGTTAGCCATCATCTATCCATCCATCCATCCATCCATCCATCCGGCTCCTGTTGGTCGGTTTCCATACGGTCCTGGAAAGCGTACCACCTATATTTGCGTGACCTGCTGCTATGGTAAAGGTACCACGACCGATGGCCTTGTGCGGGTGGTAGCTAATTGAAATGTGTCAGAATGTGAATAAGTTAAAATTAACGACAAAGATGTTTCGACTGATTTGTTGTCCGGACACAGGACATAGGAGTGCTTGCTTGTCTTGTTCTCTCTTTCTCTACCTCTCGAGCTGAATTGAAAATGTATGCTAATTTAATTACAAAGCACTTCCACCACCACCGGTACCGGTGTGGAAATCTGAGAGTGTTTCATTTTCCAACTCATCGGGCTATGTGAGGCGAGGCAAGTGGAAGTAATGTTAAGGTACTAAAGCGAATAAAAGTTTCTAAATGAAGAGTCTGAACCGGTCTGCCGCACAGTGGATTGAACGAGAAGATCAGAAACTAAAACTCCTCGAAAGACCTCTCCAAGAATTTCTCTAGAAATTTCTCCACAGATTTCCTCAAGGATTTGTCCCAGGATGTTTTTCAGAAATTCCTCAAATAATTCCTCTGGATTTTCTCTGGAATTCCTCCAGGGATTTCCTTTGGAATTCCTCCAGGGATTTCCCCAGAAAATCTTCAATGGATTAATTTCGGAATTTATCCAGGAATTCCTCCATTGATACCTCCAGGGATTCCTGCAGTGATTTCCTCTGGAATTCGTCCAGGGATTCCCATTGTAATTCGTTCATGGACTCCCCCTGAAATTTGCCCAGGGATTCCCCTGGAATTCCTTCATGCATTCCCCTGTAATTTGTCCAGGGATTCCCCCTGCAACTCCTGCAGGGATTTCCACTGAAATTCCTCCTGGGATTCCCCCTGGAAATCCTAGAGGAATCCCCCTGAAAATTCTCCAGGAAATCCCCCTGCAAATTCTCCAGGAAATCCCCCTGGAAATCTTTCAGGGATTCCCCCTGGACATCCTCCAGGGATTTCCGCTGGAATTCGTCCAGCGATTCCCCCTGGAATTCGTCCAGGGTTCCTCGTGGAATTAATCCAAGGATTCCCTCTGAAATTCGTCCAGGGATTCCCCTAGAATTCCTACATGGATTCCCCTGCAATTTGTCCAGGGATTCCCTCTGTAATATCTCCATGAATTCCCCCTGGAATTCACCCAGGGATTCCCCTTGGAATTCGTCCAGAGATTCCCCCTGGAATTCGTCCAGGGTTCCTCCTGGAATTAATCCAGGGATTCCCCCTCAAATTCGTCCAGCGATTCCCCTAGAATTCCTCCATGGATTCCCCTGCAATTCGTCCAGAGAATCCTTCTGAAACACCTCCATGGATTCCCCCTGGAAATCCTCCAGGTATTCTCCATGGAAATCCTTTAGAAATTCTCCCTGGAATCCCTCCACAGATTCTCTCAGGAATTCCTCTAGGGATTCTCCCAGGAATTCGTCCATGGATTCTCCCAGGAATTCTTCCAGGGATTCCCCCTGGAATTCGTCCAGGGATTCTCTCTGGAATTCCTCTAGGGATTTCCCCTGGAATTTCTCCAGGGATTCTCCCTGGGATTTCTCCAGGGATTCCTCCTGAAATTCCTCCAGGGATTACCCCTTCCATTTTGATTAAATAATCCCACTGTGCGCCCCGACTGCAGCGTAGGGGTTCCATGCTACGAATAGAGATAGTATATAACGAGTATTAGACGTTTCTCCCGCTCCAGTCTTTGCCAACATTCCCCCGGGAAGGTGACGTTCCGTGCGGAAACTAACATTGACGAAGTTTGATACGTTTTAATTCGTTTTTTATTAGATGACTTTTACTTTAGTTTAGTCAGGGTAGTTAGGTGCCCGGATCGTTAAACCGTGGTGGTGGCGGTGGTGGTAGTAGTAAAGTTTCATGCCAGGTTATAATTTGACTTTCGGTCGACAAATTGAACTCACTCAGTGAGGAATTCTTACCCCTATGACTGTAGTCAGCGGAATCGAGTTCTTTTCGTGTCGCAGGAGAACAATTAAAACTTTTGCCATCAGCTTTTCTTGGCTTTAACGATACCAGGGAGAATAATTGAATAACTCGGTAGCAATCTGTGCTGTTCTGTTTGGAGCGTTTTTGGGTGATGATTTTTGGAAAGGTGGATTCATTTTATATCGCTAAAGTTGACGATGGAGTTTTGATGGCAGGAATTGTCGTTTATGATAACTTTGATTCATGCTCCTACTGTGTTGATTTTTTATAGTTTGTACCAGTAATTTTACTGGTTTTGGGATCTTTTCGGAAATTATGGTGAGAATCCTTCCAGGATTCTGGGGAGAATCCTTCCAGGATTCTGGGGAGAATCCTTCCAGGATTCTGGGGAGAATCCTTCCAGGATTCTGGGGAGAATCCTTCCAGGATTCTGGGGAGAATCCTTCCAGGATTCTGGGGAGAATCCTTCCAAGATTCTGGTGAGAATTCTTCCAGGATTCTGGTGAGAATCCTTCCAGGATTCTGGTGAGAATCCTTCCAGGATTCTGGTGAGAATCCTTCCAGGTTTCTGGCGAGAATCCTTTCAGGATTCTGGCGAGAATCCTTTCAGGATTCTGGCGAGAACCCTTCCAGGATTCGGGTGAGAATCCTTCCAGGATTCGGGTGAGAATCCTTCCAGGATTCGGGTGAGAATCCTTCCAGGATTCGGGTGAGAATCCTTCCAGAATTCGGGTGAGAATCCTTCCAGGATTCTGTTGAGATTCCTTCCAGGATTCTGGTGAGAATCCTTCCAGGATTCTGGTGAGAATCCTTCCAGGATTCTGGTGAGAATCCTTCCAGGATTCTGGTGAGAATCCTTCCAGGATTCTGGTGAGAATCCTTCCAGGATTCTGGTGAGAATCCTTCCAGGATTCTGGTGAGAATCCTTCCAGGATTCTGGTGAGAATCCTTCCAGGATTCTGGTGAGAATCCTTTCAGGATTCTGGTGAGAATCCTTTCAGGATTCTGGTGAGAATCCTTTCAGGATTCTGGTGAGAATCCTTTCAGGATTCTGGTGAGAATCCTTTCAGGATTCTGGTGAGAATCCTTTCAGGATTCTGGTGAGAATCCTTTCAGGATTCTGGTGAGAATCCTTTCAGGATTCTGGTGAGAATCCTTTCAGGATTCTGGTGAGAATCCTTTCAGGATTCTGGTGAGAATCCTTTCAGGATTCTGGTGAGAATCCTTTCAGGATTCTGGTGAGAATCCTTTCAGGATTCTGGTGAGAATCCTTTCAGGATTCTGGTGAGAATCCTTTCAGGATTCTGGTGAGAATCCTTGCAGGATTCTGGTGAGAATCCTTGCAGGATTCTGGTGAGAATCCTTGCAGGATTCTGGTGAGAATCCTTGCAGGATTCTGGTGAGAATCCTTGCAGGATTCTGGTGAGAATCCTTGCAGGATTCTGGTGAGAATCCTTGCAGGATTCTGGTGAGAATCCTTGCAGGATTCTGGTGAGAATCCTTGCAGGATTCTGGTGAGAATCCTTGCAGGATTCTGGTGAGAATCCTTGCAGGATTCTGGTGAGAATCCTTGCAGGATTCTGGTGAGAATCCTTGCAGGATTCTGGTGAGAATCCTTGCAGGATTCTGGTGAGAATCCTTGCAGGATTCTGGTGAGAATCCTTGCAGGATTCTGGTGAGAATCCTTGCAGGATTCTGGTGAGAATCCTTGCAGGATTCTGGTGAGAATCCTTGCAGGATTCTGGTGAGAATCCTTGCAGGATTCTGGTGAGAATCCTTGCAGGATTCTGGTGAGAATCCTTGCAGGATTCTGGTGAGAATCCTTGCAGGATTCTGGTGAGAATCCTTGCAGGATTCTGGTGAGAATCCTTGCAGGATTCTGGTGAGAATCCTTGCAGGATTCTGGTGAGAATCCTTGCAGGATTCTGGTGAGAATCCTTGCAGGATTCTGGTGAGAATCCTTGCAGGATTCTGGTGAGAATCCTTGCAGGATTCTGGTGAGAATTCTTTCAGGATTCTGGTGAGAATCCTTCCAGGATTCTGGTGAGAATCCTTCCAGGATTCTGGTGAGAATCCTTCCAGGATTCTGGTGAGAATCCTTCCAGAATTCTGGTGAGAATCCTTCCAGGATTCTGGTGAGAATCCTTCCAGGATTCTGGTGAGAATTCTTCCAGGATTCTGGTGAGAATTCTTCTAGGATTCTGGTGAGAATCCTTCCAGGATTCTGGTGAGAATCCTTCCAGGATTCTGGTGAGAATCCTTGCAGGATTCTGGTGAGAATCCTAGCAGGATTCTGGTGAGAATCCTTGCAGGATTCTGGTGAGAATCCTAGCAGGATTCTGGTGAGAATCCTTGCAGGATTCTGGTGAGAATCCTTGCAGGATTCTGGTGAGAATCCTTGCAGGATTCTGGTGAGAATCCTTGCAGGATTCTGGTGAGAATCCTTGCAGGATTCTGGTGAGAATCCTTCCAGGATTCTGGTTAGAATCCTTTCAGGATTCTGGTAAGAATCCTCCCTGGATTTTATGTGATAATCGTTTAAGGTTAGAATTTCGGCGAGAATCTTTTCAAACAGTTGCCCAAAAGCTGTCAACCATTTGGAATAGTTTTGCACGAAACGGATTCTCAGAACGCATGTAAGCCGAGTCCATTATGACGAATCAACATGAAGATACAACCAGACCGACGACGACTGCAGTCAGCCAGTCCCCACATAATCATGAATACGACCTCCTAACCAAGATACAACCACATGTTGCTAGCGAAGTTATTTTTCCATCAACCGCTTCTTCGACATTGTGATTGGGTGGTGGCTGATGCTCTGCTCTGGATAGGAAGGAAGTAGGAAAACCTCCCACACCACACGTGCAGACGGAGACGGTTATCCTCATCGCTTCCAATTCACATTACGTTGTTGGTTGGAAGGAGGCAGTACAACCAACCAACCAACCAACGTCGAAAGATTGTGCCTGAAAGATGCGTATCTTTACTCCAGGCGCAACAAAGTCCAGGCACGGCGGAAGGAATTCAGCAAAAGCAGCAAAGAAAAGTTTCCACCTCTCCCGCCCAGTTTCAAACCAGACGGTGTTGTACGTGTTGCTTTCTCTTGGTGGCACTTCTGGAAAAGATATATAAATTTGGTTGGAAAAGTCAAATATGTATTATTTTCCTAGAAATTATTCAAGTAACTTTTATTTTATCTTTCAAAAAGTTGTTGTTCTTTGTTGTTTTAGAGTGTTATAATAATATTCTTGTTAAATTTTACAAAGTTAAAAATGACTTCGATGCAGTTATCAGATAAAACTGTTTAAAATTTTGTCGCAATATTCCGATTGTCGGACCATGGTGCGTCACGTCATTTTCCACTTCTGGGATTACGATGACGAAAACATGGTGCCCCACGCTCCCACACCACAGTCTTCGGCAGCACGACGATGAAGACGATGGTGTGCATAAGATCTGGCGGAAGAGATTTGCTCTGTTACTTTGAACCTTACAGCTGAAAGGATATACCTACTGTTTCACGAGGCTGTCGGATAAGCAGCAGCCGTTGGATCAGAAGAAAATTCCTACCATCGCGTAAATAATGAATATAATTCCTGGTAGCGAAGTGACTGTGTAGACTGTAATTCTACACCGAGCGCCGTCGAACGCGAACTTAATCAGTAGCTTCCCGGGCGGCATTCCAAGATTTTTTTTTATCCAGCTGGTATTTTTGATCGGAATCCACGCTCGGAATTGGAATGTAGTCGATTCGATATTCTTTTGCATGGGTATAAGTATGAAAAATTGGTTGTAATTCAATAACCGGCCGCTTGAATTTCAGATCATCTTTAGAATCGGTTCCGTAACTCGGTGTGATTAATGCAAAACCTGTACGTTTTTTATGACTTCTTTTTGATTTCATTTCATTGGTTTCTTGTTTAAGTCAGATGGCAGAGTCCTTTTCAGTTTCAGATAAGTTTAAGTTCAACTTCAGAGCAGTACTGCAAGTCAATTTTTAAGTGCAGTACTTCAAAGTAGTACCTCAAGATTTCAGTACATTGCCGCCTTTGTGCAGTTTTTTTTTTTTGTAAGAAGAGGAATATGTTGTCAGGCGATTCGATGTACTGCCTTTTGGACACAGGCCTTAATCCTCATTGGAGCCACCATTTGGCATTACTTCGGGGAGAGACCGGGTGCAATATTAAGCACTGGGAACTTTAACCTTAACACTTCGTCGTACATGGCAGTCCATTACACCAAACCCAGGATGAAACCATGAGGGTCTCCTGATCTTATGTGGAAGTACATCCGACCCACCGGAAATCAAACTGGTTGTTCGAGAGACCATTTACACTCTCGGTATGCCTCATCATTCTGTTGAGGATGATCTTTTCGAGCACCTTCCCCGCCATGTCGATCAAGCACCAATATGCTTGCCTATTAGCCGACGGGTCTTCGGATGGTTTCCCAGCCTTTGGCAATATAACCAATTTCCATACTCCTGGGAAAACTCTCTGGTCCAGGCATTTATGCATAGCAGACCTGATCATCGGGAGTCACTGCAATAGTTACTTTTATGGCCAGGTTCGGACTCTAAGGGACTTAGCTATCCCAGCAAGTTCGACCTCGGTGACCCGCTCCTCGTCGCCAGCCCCAGATCCCCTTCAAAATCTCTGGAGACTGCTCTGTAGGAGCCATTACACCTCTCGTCTTAGTCATCACGATCATGTAGGCATCACCCCACGGATTCGCATTGGCACTCCGATAGAGACCCTCAAAGCAGGCCTTTTGCTTGCCCTTATCAGGGAGGCACGGCACAGGCCCACTATCGCTTGAGTACACCTGTAAACCGGTGGCCTTCCATCCTTTCAGGATTCTGATGAGAATCCTTTCAGGATTCTGATGAGAATCCTTTCAGGATACTGATGAGAATCCTTTCAGGATTCTGATGAGAATCCTTTCAGGATTCTGATGAGAATCCTTTCAGGATTCTGATGAGAATCCTTTCAGGATTCTGATGAGAATCCTTTCAGGATTCTGATGAGAATCCTTTCAGGATTCTGATGAGAATCCTTTCAGGATTCTGATGAGAATCCTTTCAGGATTCTGATGAGAATCCTTTCAGGATTCTGATGAGAATCCTTTCAGGATTCTGATGAGAATCCTTTCAGGATTCTGATGAGAATCCTTTCAGGATTCTGATGAGAATCCTTTCAGGATTCTGATGAGAATCCTTTCAGGATTCTGATGAGAATCCTTTCAGGATTCTGATGAGAATCCTTTCAGGATTCTGATGAGAATCCTTTCAGGATTCTGATGAGAATCCTTTCAGGATACTGATGAGAATCCTTTCAGGATTCTGATGAGAATCCTTTCAGGATTCTGATGAGAATCCTTTCAGGATTCTGATGAGAATCCTTTCAGGATTCTGATGAAAATCCCTTCAGGATTCTGATGAGAATCCTTTCAGGATTCTGATGAGAATCCTTTCAGGATTCTGATGAGAATCCTTTCAGGATTCTGATGAGAATCCTTTCAGGATTCTGATGAGAATCCTTTCAGGATTCTGATGAGAATCCTTTCAGGATTCTGATGAGAATCCTTTCAGGATTCTGATGAGAATCCTTTCAGGATTCTGATGAGAATCCTTTCAGGATTCTGATGAGAATCCTTTCAGGATTCTGATGAGAATCCTTTCAGGATTCTGATGAGAATCCTTTCAGGATTCTGATGAGAATCCTTTCAGGATTCTGATGAGAATCCTTTCAGGATTCTGATGAGAATCCTTTCAGGATTCTGATGAGAATCTTTTCAGGATTCTGATGAGAATCCTTTCAGGATTCTGATGAGAATCCTTTCAGGATTCTGATGAGAATCCTTTCAGGATTCTGATGAGAATCCTTTCAGGATTCTGATGAGAATCCTTTCAGGATTCTGATGAGAATCCTTTCAGGATTCTGATGAGAATCCTTTCAGGATTCTGATGAGAATCCTTTCAGGATTCTGATGAGAATCCTTTCAGGATTCTGATGAGAATCCTTTCAGGATTCTGATGAGAATCCTTTCAGGATTCTGATGAGAATCCTTTCAGGATTCTGATGAGAATCCTTTCAGGATTCTGATGAGAATCCTTTCAGGATTCTGATGAGAATCCTTTCAGGATTCTGATGAGAATCTTTTCAGGATTCTGATGAGAATCTTTTCAGGATTCTGATGAGAATCCTTTCAGGATTCTGATGAGAATCCTTTCAGGATTCTGATGAGAATCCTTTCAGGATTCTGATGAGAATCCTTTCAGGATTCTGATGAGAATCCTTTCAGGATTCTGATGAGAATCCTTTCAGGATTCTGATGAGAATCCTTTCAGGATTCTGATGAGAATCCTTTCAGGATTCTGATGAGAATCCTTTCAGGATTCTGATGAGAATCCTTTCAGGATTCTGATGAGAATCCTTTCAGGATTCTGATGAGAATCCTTTCAGGATTCTGATGAGAATCCTTTCAGGATTCTGATGAGAATCCTTTCAGGATTCTGATGAGAATCCTTTCAGGATTCTGATGAGAATCCTTTCAGGATTCTGATGAGAATCCTTTCAGGATTCTGATGAGAATCCTTTCAGGATTCTGATGAGAATCCTTTCAGGATTCTGATGAGAATCCTTTCAGGATTCTGATGAGAATCCTTTCAGGATTCTGATGAGAATCCTTTCAGGATTCTGATGAGAATCCTTTCAGGATTCTGATGAGAATCCTTTCAGGATTCTGATGAGAATCCTTTCAGGATTCTGGTGAGAATCCTTTCAGGATTCTGGTGAGAATCCTTTCAGGATTCTGGTGAGAATCCTTTCAGGATTCTGGTGAGAATCCTTTCAGGATTCTGGTGAGAATCCTTTCAGGATTCTGGTGAGAATCCTTTCAGGATTCTGGTGAGAATCCTTTCAGGATTCTGGTGAGAATCCTTTCAGGATTCTGGTGAGAATCCTTTCAGGATTCTGGTGAGAATCCTTTCAGGATTCTGGTGAGAATCCTTTCAGGATTCTGGTGAGAATCCTTTCAGGATTCTGGTGAGAATCCTTTCAGGATTCTGGTGAGAATCCTTTCAGGATTCTGGTGAGAATCCTTTCAGGATTCTGGTGAGAATCCTTTCAGGATTCTGGTGAGAATCCTTTCAGGATTCTGGTGAGAATCCTTTCAGGATTCTGGTGAGAATCCTTTCAGGATTCTGGTGAGAATCCTTTCAGGATTCTGGTGAGAATCCTTTCAGGATTCTGGTGAGAATCCTTTCAGGATTCTGGTGAGAATCCTTTCAGGATTCTGGTGAGAATCCTTTCAGGATTCTGGTGAGAATCCTTTCAGGATTCTGGTGAGAATCCTTTCAGGATTCTGGTGAGAATCCTTTCAGGATTCTGGTGAGAATCCTTTCAGGATTCTGGTGAGAATCCTTTCAGGATTCTGGTGAGAATCCTTTCAGGATTCTGGTGAGAATCCTTTCAGGATTCTGGTGAGAATCCTTTCAGGATTCTGGTGAGAATCCTTTCAGGATTCTGGTGAGAATCCTTTCAGGATTCTGGTGAGAATCCTTTCAGGATTCTGGTGAGAATCCTTTCAGGATTCTGGTGAGAATCCTTTCAGGATTCTGGTGAGAATCCTTTCAGGATTCTGGTGAGAATCCTTTCAGGATTCTGGTGAGAATCCTTTCAGGATTCTGGTGAGAATCCTTTCAGGATTCTGGTGAGAATCCTTTCAGGATTCTGGTGAGAATCCTTTCAGGATTCTGGTGAGAATCCTTTCAGGATTCTGGTGAGAATCCTTTCAGGATTCTGGTGAGAATCCTTTCAGGATTCTGGTGAGAATCCTTTCAGGATTCTGGTGAGAATCCTTTCAGGATTCAGGTGAGAATCCTTTCAGGATTCTGGTGAGAATCCTTTCAGGATTGTGGTGAGAATCCTTTCAGGATTCAGGTGAGAATCCTTTCAGGATTCTGGTGAGAACCCTTTCAGGATTCTGGTGAGAATCCTTTCAGGATTCTGGTGAGAATCCTTTCAGGATTCTGGTGAGAATCCTTTCAGGATTCTGGTGAGAATCCTTTCAGGATTCTGGTGAGAATCCTTTCAGGATTCTGGTGAGAATCCTTTCAGGATTCTGGTGAGAATCCTTTCAGGATTCTGGTGAGAATCCTTTCAGGATTCTGGTGAGAATCCTTTCAGGATTCTGGTGAGAATCCTTTCAGGATTCTGGTGAGAATCCTTTCAGGATTCTGGTGAGAATCCTTTCAGGATTGTGGTGAGAATCCTTTCAGGATTGTGGTGAGAATCCTTTCAGGATTGTGGTGAGAATCCTTTCAGGATTGTGGTGAGAATCCTTCCAGGATTCTGGTGAGAACCCTTC
Source organism: Aedes albopictus (assembly GCF_035046485.1). NCBI lineage: Eukaryota > Metazoa > Arthropoda > Insecta > Diptera > Culicidae > Aedes > Aedes albopictus. Next base: position 168,382,658 of record NC_085138.1, read on the forward strand.
CAGGATTCTGGTGAGAACCCTTCCAGGATTCTGGTGAGAATCCTTCCAGGATTCTGGTGAGAACCCTTCCAGGATTGTGGTGAGAATCCTTCCCGGATTGTGGTGAGAATCCTTCCAGGATTCTGGTGAGAATCCTTCCAGGATTCTGGTGAGAACCCTTCCAGGATTCTGGTGAGAACCCTTCCAGGATTCTGGTGAGAACCCTTCCAGGATTCTGGTGAGAACCCTTCCAGGATTCTGGTGAGAACCCTTCCAGGATTCTGGTGAGAACCCTTCCAGGATTCTGGTGAGAACCCTTCCAGGATTCTGGTGAGAACCCTTCCAGGATTCTGGTGAGAACCCTTCCAGGATTCTGGTGAGAACCCTTCCAGGATTCTGGTGAGAACCCTTCCAGGATTCTGGTGAGAACCCTTCCAGGATTCTGGTGAGAACCCTTCCAGGATTCTGGTGAGAACCCTTCCAGGATTCTGGTGAGAACCCTTCCAGGATTCTGGTGAGAACCCTTCCAGGATTCTGGTGAGAACCCTTCCAGGATTCTGGTGAGAACCCTTCCAGGATTCTGGTGAGAACCCTTCCAGGATTCTGGTGAGAACCCTTCCAGGATTCTGGTGAGAACCCTTCCAGGATTCTGGTGAGAACCCTTCCAGGATTCTGGTGAGAACCCTTCCAGGATTCTGGTGAGAACCCTTCCAGGATTCTGGTGAGAACCCTTCCAGGATTCTGGTGAGAACCCTTCCAGGATTCTGGTGAGAACCCTTCCAGGATTCTGGTGAGAACCCTTCCAGGATTCTGGTGAGAACCCTTCCAGGATTCTGGTGAGAACCCTTCCAGGATTCTGGTGAGAACCCTTCCAGGATTCTGGTGAGAACCCTTCCAGGATTCTGGTGAGAACCCTTCCAGGATTCTGGTGAGAACCCTTCCAGGATTCTGGTGAGAACCCTTCCAGGATTCTGGTGAGAACCCTTCCAGGATTCTGGTGAGAACCCTTCCAGGATTCTGGTGAGAACCCTTCCAGGATTCTGGTGAGAACCCTTCCAGGATTCTGGTGAGAACCCTTCCAGGATTCTGGTGAGAACCCTTCCAGGATTCTGGTGAGAACCCTTCCAGGATTCTGGTGAGAACCCTTCCAGGATTCTGGTGAGAACCCTTCCAGGATTCTGGTGAGAACCCTTCCAGGATTCTGGTGAGAACCCTTCCAGGATTCTGGTGAGAACCCTTCCAGGATTCTGGTGAGAACCCTTCCAGGATTCTGGTGAGAACCCTTCCAGGATTCTGGTGAGAACCCTTCCAGGATTCTGGTGAGAATCCTTCCAGGATTCTGGTGAGAATCCTTCCAGGATTCTGGTGAGAATCCTTCCAGGATTCTGGTGAGAATCCTTCCATGAATTTGGAGAGAATCCTACCAGTAATCTGATGAAAATCCTTCCAGAATTTCAATGGCTCTCGGCTGACTGGCCTTCTTCCTAATGACCTTCGGTCGAATGGCATGACACTCTTTTAAACAGGCGCAGTATCACACATTTTTCAAGATATTGCCCTATTAATTAAGTCGTATGTTGTGTTCATCTGAATGACTCAACATCCAGTAATTAGTTTCATAATTGTACAAGCTTAACATGAGCTGCTACTACTACCAAACAGCCAACGACGTCAGTCTGTCTGGCATTGGAAGCTGCCAACCGACGCGACATGACCCTGTTACTGACAGTTTTTGTCTGCTCTGATGCAGGCTCAATGGACTCGTCATAAACCACACTGTTTCCGTTTTTATTGATATTCCTACACGTCGTCCTCTTAGCGTTCCACCTTGTGGGATAAGCGGCACTGAATAACTGCTTAGTTTCATAAGGGGCGTATACTGCGAACATAAAGACCACGCGGTTTGTAAAACATATATACGTTTGCGCTGTTGCTTGATGTTGAATGAGTTTGACGGGCAACAACCGGCGGAGAAGACGATATCGTTCATTCACCATCCAGCTGGTAACTCCTAAAGTGGGTTGGAACGTGCTCCAAGAGCAATCTTTACAAACCGCGACAATAGCAACCATCCCTGCACCGTAGTAGAAGGCGGGAAAAGTTATATAAAGGACCTATTTTATATATTTTTTGTTTGTTATAAACCGCCAATCTGGCTCGATGCTGATTCAACCACATCGCACCGTACCGCGCGTGCTACTACCACGGTGCTTCATTTACCGTTATAATAAAATAAAAATGACCATCAAAACCTTAAACGCCATTCTTTTTCTTTATCATTCCTACACCTCTGGACAAATTTTTAAAAAAATCGTTAGACGAAATTTTGAGTTACGCCCTTTTAAAGGGCCTAACCCCTAAAAAATCAGGGTTTCTATAGAAAAACATCATATTTCATAACGGAAGCATGCTTCTGCCAACAAAATTTGAAACGCCATTCTCTTTCTTTATTATTCCTACACCTCTGGATAAATTTTTAAATTAATCGTTAGACGAAATTTTGAGTTATGCCCTTTTAAAGGGCCTAACCCCTACAAAATCAGGGTTTCTATAGAAAAATATCATATTTCATAACGGAAGCATGCTTCTGCCAACAAAATTTGAAACGCCATTCCCTTCCTTTATCATTCCTACACCTCTGGAAAATTTTTTGAAATAATCGTTAGGCGAAATTTTAAGTTATGCCCTTTTAAAGGGCCTAACCCCTAAAAAATCAGGGTTTCTATAGAAAAACATCATATTTCATAACGGAAGCATGCTTCTGCCAACAAAATTTGAAACGCCATTCCCTTCCTTTATCATTCCTACACCTCTGGAAAATTTTTTGAAATAATCGTTAGGCGAAATTTTGAGTTATGCCCTTTTAAAGGGCCTAACCCCTAAAAAATCAGGGTTTCTATAGAAAAATATCATATTTCATAACGGAAGCATGCTTCTGCCAACAAAATTTGAAACGCCATTCCCTTCCTTTATCATTCCTACACCTCTGGAAAAATTTTTGAAATAATCGTTAGGCGAAATTTTGAGTTATGCCCTTTTAAAGGGCCTAACCCCTAAAAAATCAGGGTTTCTATAGAAAAACATCATATTTCATAACGGAAGCATGCTTCTGCCAACAAAATTTGAAACGCCATTCCCTTCCTTTATCATTCCTACACCTCTGGAAATTTTTTTGAAATAATCGTTAGGCGAAATTTTAAGTTATGCCCTTTTAAAGGGCCTAACCCCTAAAAAATCAGGGTTTCTATAGAAAAACATCATATTTCATAACGGAAGCATGCTTCTGCCAACAAAATTTGAAACGCCATTCTCTTTCTTTATCATTCCTACACCTCTGGATAAATTTTTAAAATAATCATTAGACGAAATTCTGAGTTACGCCCTTTTAAAGGGCCTAACCCCTTTAGAATCAGGGTTTCTATAAAAAATCATCATATTTCATAACAAAAGCATGCCTTGAAGTCCCAAGTAATAAAACGTATCATAAATAATGCTACAATTTGATACTATGCGCTTGTATTGGCTATTTGTATTGATGTTTGTATACAAAATGGCCATTACGCTAATATAAGGGAAGTATTTTCAAACATGTAGGAAGCAATCATTTTTGTATCAATTGTCATTCATAGCGTGGGACGTAAGATTTTTGTATTGCTTTTTTATAGACAAAACAAGCAATGACATGCGCCTTTGTCATTCGTTAGTTTTATTGGTGAATGCCGTTTTCAATTAATAAACATACAAAAATAAGGATTGAGATGATCAATTGTAATGATAGTTCTATATGTAACTGCTAAACTACGTTACCGAAGAATAAACATGATTAAATGAAACTAAGTTTTATAATAAGTACTTATGACCTTCAAATGGGCGTAACTGGAGAATTTGATCGACATTTTTTTTGAAATTCAGTTTATGGGTGTGCAATAACTATATAAGTGAAAAAGTAAATGAACTGTCGTTTATGTTTTTCATTGTATATTATTCTGGCTATAATAGTAAATGTAGCCAACAACGTCCGTATCCTACAGGTTAAAGAATACTTCCCTTATACTGGCGTTATGGCTAATTTTTATACAAAATGAAGTCAATATTAGTGCATAGTATCAAATTGTAGCATTGATTATAATACTTTTTTATTATTTGGGACTTTGAAGCATGCTTCTGTTATGTAATATGATGGTATTCTATAGAAACCCCTATTTTTTAAGGGGTAAGGCCCTTTAAAAGGGCGTAACTCAAAATTTCGTCTAACGATTATTTAAAAAAAAATCCAGAGGTGTAGGAATGATAAAGAAAGAGAATGGCGTTTCAAATTTTGTTGGCAGAAGCATGCTTCCGTTATGAAATATGATGTTTTTCTATAGAAACCCTGATTTTTTAGGGGTTAGGCCCTTTAAATGGGCGTAACTCAAAATTTCGTCTAACGATTTTTTTAAAAATTTGTTCAGAGGTGTAGGAATGATAAAGGAAGGGAATGGCGTTTAAGGTTTTGATGGTCATTTTTATTTTATTATAACGGTAAATGAAGCACCGTGACTACCCATATGTCAAGGGTGTTGATGCGTGAATTAGAGCAGTTGTTTCGAGCTGTCAGAGAGGCGTTCGTGTGATGAACAATACCTGCCATTGAGAATTGATCGATTGGAGCGTTATTTAATTGTCTGGCAAACACTTTTGTCAGTAGGTTTATGCAGTAGCAGAAGTCGAGAGCTTGGAACTAAAGTTTGTACAGCTAGTTGTTACCAACAGCAAAATAGTTTACATACATGGAAAATTAGTACGTTTTTTACTCAGCTTACATGTAAGTCATGGTATTGTTTTGAATGACTAATTAATATCATCTAACGACCAATGATGATGAATCCACCGTTTGTGTCAATTGATCCTTTTTTCCCTTTGATGCTTTCCAGTGGCCCAGTTTTTGACAGCAAAAAAACTCACTTTTGTTACTAATAAATTACAACCACTGCTCTGTCAGCAGCAACATAACAGGATGAAAGGTTTACCGATATTAAATTCTATCGAATCCGTTATCCCAGTCAACGGCTATGCCGTGTCATCCAGGAACCATCCCGTAGCAAAGCACTGACTGCTTTCATACTTCAATGGATAAGCCACATGTGGGATCCAGCAACGGGATCAAACGCAGACTGTGCTCAACGACGTTTATTTTTTTCCTCCCAGCAACTGGCCCCGTGATGATCAAACATATGGTTCCGGGAAAATGTATTCCACTTCAATGCATCGCTTCGTGCGGTGCACGATTGATGTTTGTGTTTGATTACATTGATATTGTATTTGGTCAGTTTTGCGTTAAACGGTTTACGTGAAAAGATCTATATGGTTAGCGAGTTTACATCTGCGGAGGAGAGGTTCCAGACTTTTTCAAAATAAGCAAAAAAGTATAAGGCTCAGCGTACCAGTTATGGCTATAGTACCTCAAATTCGCCATAGTCGATGTTTAACCTTTAATGATGCAAATCAACAAGAAAAAAAAGTGAACAACAGATCACTTTCACAAAAGATGATTGCAATCATTTAAACTTCACAATTTGCTCAAATTACGATAAAAATAAATCATTTTCCTTATTTTTTCGGCTTCCTTGCACCCTATTTCGCCATAGTGTACCAGTTATGGCTAATCCCATAAGGAATGCATGTAAATAGTGCAAAGTGGAACCCAAATTAACAAATATATCCATAACTGGTACAGGGTTCCTATCATTGGCACACGCCCTAATAAATGCTGAAAGTAGTTTTGGCTCCGTTTTTATATTTTTCCTGTAAAGTATGAAAATTTATCAATTATTTGACGTATCGGTGACATTCGTCGGTCTTTTTCTTATTTTTGTAGAAATAGCTTTCCTTAGGTAGTGTGATAACTGGTACACGCTTCACGAGAAAAATTGATATTTTCAACCACTCCCTCTTCCCTGCGTACGGGTTTTTACTATCACTCATGTGACAAACCTTCACCTCTTCCCTCCAAGGGTTACATACTTTATTAATGCCCCCTATGTGCTTTTGAGTTAGACGTGAGACTTCTTTAACTCTTCAGCACGCGCGCTGTTGTAAAAAGTATAACACTACCAAAAAACCTCGCTCGTCGTATGCGGCGCGAGCGTGGTGCTGTTTCAATTGCTTGATGGTGCGCGTCCTCGAAGGTTAACCCTCAAGCGATCGCGCTGTTTTATTTTGTACAGCACGTTGAAAAAAAAATGTCGCTTTTTGTACTCAGCAATAGCGTGGTGCTAACAGAGGTGGCCAACCGCGCGAGTTATGGAAGGTTAAGAAGATCAAAATAGTAGAGGTTCTTGGCCCAAGAACTTCAACGACTCCACTATTCTCCGCAAAGACTAAGCCCCATATAGAAAATGATTAATATTAACCCTCGAGCGATCGCGCTGTTGTATTTTGTGCAACACGTTGAAAAAATCTCGCTTTTTGTACTCAGCGTTAGCGTGGTGCTGACGCAGGTAGCCAACCGCGCGAGTTACGGAAGGTTAAACAAACACAGTGCATGTACCTAAATTTCAATCGAATTTATTACAATTATAAGTTCAAGGTTTGCATAGGTTTTTTATACGTCAGATCCACTTTCTAGATCCAAATTGGCATCAAAATCATGGGGAGCAGAATTGACGGAGTCGACGTGCAGACAGGATTGAGCTGGCATGAAAAGACTTGGCACCACGAATTGTTTGCATGGGAGTCTTGAGTTCTGTCCAACCGCATCATCTTGGCTGGGTTGCTCTTCTCAAGATGATGTTCCTGCTCATCCTCCTGACGATATACTCGAACAGCGATGCGTTCAGTGCTGGTACCCGGCCATTCTTCGTGGTGTTAAGAAGTTCCGCCGCGTCTGCAAGTTCAACATTTTCGTTGAATGTGAAATTAGTTCATTAGAAAATTCGTAATATTCCTGGCATGTCCACCGTTTTATTTACCTAGCAACAGTTGAAATTCACTATCCTATTCATTAGTTGGCTTAGACATTGACCGGAAAGCAGTATTCCATGCGGTTGCTTCAAACTCAGGAAAAAAAAGTGACACCAAACGACGTTAACCGCTTGGTTAACCGTATGTCGCAGTTTGCTATGATACCATCAAAATGGTAGATACGGTGCTGATAGTAGAAAAATTAGCCACAGAATATCAATGTCGCGAGTGTTTGTGTGACCAACATCTAGTTTGCCAATAGAAATGCACTAGAACTCCAATGGCGCTGTAGTCACTTTCCCTAATTAATTATTTTAGTAATATTAATTGTTATAATTTACTATTTTTAAGTCTCTATCTTATAGAGGATCTTTTGTTTTGATAAACAAAATTTATTTGACACTTCTAGTACCGCTAGTGACGCTGTAAGGGCGAAGCAAACTAGATGTTAGTCACACGAACAGTCGCGACATTAGACTTCTGTGGCTAGTTATTCTAATAGTTTGCCACGCCCTTACAGCGTCAGTACCGGTCCTAGAAGTGTCAAACCAATTTTTACAACCAAAACAAAACATCCACAACAACATCTGTATTTTAAAATGATGGATAAATACATCTGAGGTCTTAAATAAAATAAATTAATTATCTGGCTACAGCGCCATTAGCGATCTAATTTCTCATACATCTACTGTACTGATACCTTGGTAACAACCCGAGCAAAGTCTGACAGCAAATTGAAAACAAATTTTGATGTTGTGATATTGCAAATTATGATAACTCAGGTTGTTGTCGTTTTGGTCGTTTTAACGGCAAGTTGTTACCGAATACGCTAACAACAGCCTAGAAAAGACGCAATTGCGGAAAGATATTAACAAAACTAGCAAACCAACAAATGTTAATGTGAGACTCCGCATGCAGTACCCAAAATAGAAAAGACAAGTAAATTTCCAATTACTTGTCTTTTCTACATTTATGTGTACGCACTAACCCAACCCTACATTTCGCCATCTACGAGCGAAAGGCGAATCTGGCAACCCACATCCGGAGCGAAAACCGAGAAAGAGAGAGAGAGAGGAAAAGGAGATGTTGGAGATCGTGCCCAAGCCGGAGGTCGTGCGACGTCCAGGAGTCAGTCGAGAGGAGTCCATTGAAGTGAACGGACAGTTTAATTTGAAGTTCCCAACCAATTCGCGGAGACCCGACCGTTACCACGCGGAATTAGCTTCGATTACCCGCTAACGGGTGAAGTGCCACGAGTGCGAAGTGTTACGGGGCCTTAGGGAGAGTCAACCCAAGCCCGACGGTGTCAGAGACATCCCACCACGAGGAAGCTGCACCATACACCGGTGGCGATCCCTAGGAACCGGATTTGAAGAAGTGGCCGATTCCCCTCGGTGCCCCAACACCCACCCATCCGACGTCTGTCGAAATTTGTAAACCCGTCCGAAACCCGCTCAGCTACTCTCGGACGCGACCCATCGATCCGGTCCCACCACGTGGAGGATCCCATTACTGCAGGGCGGTCAATCAGCCTCCCTAGCAGACGACGACAAGATAGCCCGTAAAAGTGTATCCGGGCCGAGCCCTTTCATTGAGGTGCCCATTTGGCTGGAAGCGAACTTGCATCGCGAGCGGCCGAACGCTACGGCCCAACGTTGCTGGCGACTGATTCGACTGTTGCTCGGCCGTGACCCACCGGTATCGACTGCCCGTTGGTACTCCGACGGCTCCGGGTGCTCGACGATTGGCCACCATCCGGTGGAAGGTACTGCGGTATATTGGAAGTCCGTGCCCGCACGAAATCCCTCCTAGGAGCGCTGGAGCAGAAAGAACCTCCTCGCCGGCGGCCTCTAACGATCATCACGGTGGCTGTTCATCCCCGTACGCCGGGACAAGATCCTGACGGCCGGCTCACTGGGAAGCACCCCAGCCACAGGTATGTCAACTCAAGTCTCGTCCCAATGCGCATGTCCTCAAAGGGCCCCAACTCATCGATCGGCCGCAACATTAAACTAACCCTAACCACTAACCCGATGTAAACGAAAATAAAATAAGTAAAATGTACGTAAATCTTTCTTATTAATGAATGAAAGTCTTTCTGCATGCGATTGCGTCGTCTTTGTAGTTTGTCCGCTTCGTTGCGATTTTCCGTGAGCCCTCTGAGCAGGTATCGCCGACCCTGAGACCCATATTAAACAACGGTGAGCTAGTTAGGGACGTATGGACGTCCACTGCCCAGACGTGTGGACGTCCCTGGCAGTTACAAAGTTGAAAACCAAACCTGCTATCAGTGATAGAAAATTGATAACTGTTTTTGCTGTCAGTAAGAAAAAATGGAAAAATCGTTAAATATAGGGTTTTCTCGATTGATATGGAATTCTAAATGCCATAAGATAAATACACTAATAGTATATTCTTAGAGTTTGGCTTAGAAGTTTTGAAATACGTTAACAACTTATTCTTTATAATAGTTTGAAGTGACAGCAAAACGAATTCTAAATTTGTAATCAAATTTAGTCAAGACAATCTGATATCAAAATGTGATATCAATTTGCTGCTGTATACAAATCGAGTTTTCGATTTGCTATCATTTTGTTGTTTTGACTCTGCTCGGGAATAATATTGTTTCAGATACGTTGTTACATAGGGTGTTTTTTTTATTTTATGTCTTATTTACTATTTGAATAAAATTTAATGAAAAAAATAAGATCTACACATAAAATCTATTCCATTGTATGCAGTATCATCAAAATCACGATATGTTTACATTTGCGACATACGGTGTTTCGTAAAGTTAGGCTTGATTTGTAATTATATTTAATTGAGAATTTACACATATATTAAGAAAAAAATATATATATTGATTCTGCAATTTGTGAGAATCAGAAATTCGCGTATTTCTATACAAGTTTAATTTTGTCTATAATATTTCAAGTTCAAGTCTTCAGTAAAAATGATGACTTAACTATGTTTTTTATTGTAAAGACTGGACTCGAAAAAAAATGAGACACAAGGAATAATGTATAACTTTTGATTGCGTGCACAAAAATAGTTGATTTTTTGACCAGGAATAGTACATTATGTGTAGCTAGTACCATAAAAATTTCATCAAAATCGGTTAAATGTTGGCGAAGATATCGTCGAAACAAGAGACTTACCATTTGAGAATCTTGGGCCAAACAAACACTTTAAAAAATATCACATTTTTTACCTAAAGCTGTAGAGCCAGAAATACTGAACCGATTTCAATGAAAATTTTTCTGTTCAAAAAGTATGCATGTAGATGTATTGTGTCAAAATTTCATTTAATTTGATTTGACCTTTAAAAAGTTATAGCCATTTATGTAGCACTATGTCACAAACGGCAGATGTGGTTTATGGTATAGTGACATTCAAACTGCTCTAACTTTTAAAATGTTCAATCAAAATGGCTGAAATTTTCACTGAGAACAGATTAACACAACGATTTTACACTGTCAAAGTTTCAAAAAAAAAATCGGGACAGTGTTGCCAATACTACAGTCAAAATAATGCACACTAATTTTAAAATGTTAAAAAGTGCCCAAAAATTGAACACCCCGTTTTTTTGTTTGAATTGTTAAAAAAAAGTACTGAACCAATTATAATGAAATTTTCACCACCGGCTGTTCGGGTTCGTTTGGAAGTTGACCATCAATGCTAACTTCTTTTCCCGATCAGCCTAGATAGCTGTGTAGTGTCGGTAGCGGTTGTCTCAATTGGCTAAGAATAACACTACGGACCGCCTGATCCAGTGGTAAGAGTCCACTAAACAGGTGACCCCTAATTCATGGTGTTATGCGGCTTTATGCTTACCGTGCCAAAGAATGAATGGTTAGGGGGGTCTAATAAAAACCTAACCACAAACGGAGCCTGTGGAGAATTAGGGCGTCCTCCACAGTATTACGCCCTTACTGCGCTAACCGGAGCAATGGTGCAGTGGACCTTGCGTTTCTCCGAGATAATCAGTAGCCCTTCTTAAGTCTCGAATTTGAGGCTAAATAAGGGCGGGGTTATTCAAATGTTGTTAATTAGCATACATTACTGCCTATATGGTTTCGCTTAATGCGTTTTCGCCATTGGCGTTTTTCAATTGACACCGATTTGGTTCGTCGTTGATGTTTCCTTTTTGTGCTGTGATTGTGAAGAGTGTAATCCTGTCTAGTTTGGGTAGTGGCTACGACAAGGCAACCTCAGATCAATTTTCAGCGTAAAAAGCGTATGTAGCCCAAGTGGATCTACTTCAAAAAGTTCAATTTCGTAGGGTAACTTCTGTATAGGTTACCTTGTGAACCCAGCTTTGCTTTTTTCATTATAGATGAACTGTCGTGCCTTGAGCATGCTATATTTTAGAATAACGTTAACAGTATGTTTCAACCTTTCCTTATTGATGCCTTCAAGCAAGCTCTTGTTTTCAGCATTTTTTCGCTGATATTGGCATCTGAAGTAGCTCAAACATTGGTTTGAGATGCTTCACTATGATGAAATACTTAGGTAGTACAGTTCATGGTTAACTTAACATAGAATTGCACCTAACCCAAATCTGCATGAGCAGAATTTGTCATGAGTTGACTGATTGGCATGTGTCAGATGAGGACTCTCCATTTGACCTTTTTGAACTTTGGAGTGTTCCTTCGCAAACTTTGCGTATTCAGGTGTCCCTGCTCAACAAGCTAGGGAACCTGTAATAATAGGTTGCGAACACATTTTATGGATAACTCGCTTCCATTGCTACTCCAAGAGAGTTTCATTATGGTTTTGTTATTACAACGCCCTTCATTGTGGTATACCATAGCTACTGCTTTGAAAGAAGCTTGTCCTCTGCGGTCTGTGCGGACCGAAAGAGGTATTCCTGAATGGAACTCGGACTTGTTCAAGTTCTAAATATCTTCGGATAAACCAGTCTTTTGTATAGCTACGAATCTTTAGTTTCTACCCCGAGGATTGTAGCTATAGAATCGATTTAGTGGGCACTTAAAAGCTCTGCTTACTTCAAATCTCCTGGAACAAATGGGGCTCTGTCCTATTTTTCTCCAGAGGGATTTGAGTTTTTCAAACATGTTTTGAACTCTTGTAGTTTTCTATTGGGTATTTTCATGGCGTGAAATTGCTCTGTAGTTTTTTCCCGAAAGGGTGCGTGCGTTGTAAAAAGAAGGAATAAATTCCAGATTTATCTGGTTACGTCGTTCTTTCTGAAATGCTCGAAACGCATTGTCGATTATCACATCTGTGATGTTCGTCTGGCTAACATGCCTGTTCATGTGAACTCACATGTCTCCCAAAAATTTTGGGATGTCCACAGTGACTCTTTTACACAAAGTTGTATACGTTTTCAAGCAAGCACTCGCTCAAACGTAGTTTTTGCTTGGGTGATTTCTTGAATTTTGAGGATGCTTTTGATGACGTGCCTTTCTATGTCATATTGAAAATCGCATGACGTCGCAAGCTACCTCCAATGAGCTATAGGCTCTTTTTACGCTTATGCGTTTTACAGTGTCCTTTTTAGGGCACTGATTAACCCCGTTGTGGTATGAGCTATGAGCTCTCGTTGCGCTTATGCGTTGATTCCCTCTTCTAGGGCACCCCTTCCTATTTCATCACCTTTCCCTTTCCCAATTCCCATCCCTTGTCCCATTCTCCCTCAGGTAAATGATGAAATAGGCTCATATGTATGGCGATGGCACAAATGTCCCAAATGGAGGATAACGTGCCTCTGGAGCCGGCCTTCTGATACCTGATACCTGATACCTGCCAATACTACAGTCAAAATAATGCACACTAATTTTAAAATGTTAAAAAGTGCCCAAAAATTGAACACCCCGTTTTTTGTTTGAATTGTTAAAAAAAAGTACTGAACCAATTATAATGAAATTTTCACCACTTATTATGACTTACTCGAAGAACTTACAGTCAAATTTTCAGACGTTTTGATGAGTTAACAACCAAGTTATAGCCTAAACAATTTTTAAAGTGGAAGCCCAAAATTTCCAAAATCACATTTTATTTTATCGACAATATTTGCGTCAATACTGAACCGATTTTGATGAAATTTTTAGGGTATTAACTACACATAACATGCTATTCCTGGTTAAAAAATCAGCTATTTTTGTGAACGCAATCAAAAGTTATACATTATTTTGAGTGTCTCATTTTTTTCGAGTCAAGTCTTTATTATCAATATTATATAATCTTTGCAAGGAAAGGTCGTTCCTATTTCAAGGGGCGCAGTAGTCGGGAATTTCACGACGTAATCTCGAACTAAATGCGTTGCTACCAGTAACCACGATACCCGTCATATTTGTAGTTAGTTAAATAAAAGCTCTTCATGAATCTACTGCCAACCAGCCCAGAATAAAAGATCCATGTTTAAACTCATTTGACCATCTAACAAGGAAAGCTGTTTTTAACCTTTTTTTTATATTCGAATATTGGAGTGTCACAAAGACCTTATAATATTCCAAATATACAAAATTTTGCAAAAATTGAAATATTGTCCATTTACTAAAATCCTAATATCTCAGCTTCTAGGAAGATATTATAAATCTTTTTTCAAGAGATATGACGCTCGAGCTGAGCTTGAGCTTGATTGACCGCCCGTGGCACTATGGGGCGGCTCCATACAAAGTGGTGGCCAAAATATTTTTTTGGTTTTTCCGCATTTTTTGAAAGTATTCTAGTAAGATTAGCATAACATTGGTCTAATTTATGTATTTTAATCACATCTCGAAGGTGTAACTAGCATTTAACTCCTAACTACTTATTCCTGAACAATATACTTAAACGTTTGTTTTTAATTGTTGAGACAGTTCAAATGCAAATCAAAACTAGAATAAGATTGCCATTCATAAGATAAAATAGGAGTTGTGGAAGTGTAAGCACCCCCCCCCCCTTCTTCTAGGCAAATCTGACCCCTCCCCCCATTTTTTAATGTTATATAAGAGTGTTGTTTTATCAATCAGGTATTTTGGTAAAGAATTGTTTATCTATCAAGAGCCCCTCCTCCCTCCAACTTATCTGCCAACAACCCCCCCCCCCCCACCCCCCTACTGTAATATTCCATTCTATTCTATTCTAGTGCTTGCACTGCCAGTATTGAAAAGCATCCTGGAAATACCAAAAAAAATCCGGTATTTTCTTGTCAACATTAATATTTGCAACATATCAGGCATGATATGATGAAAATATTAAAACGGCCAGGCCCACTGTGCAGACTAATTGGTGTAAAGGGAATTCAAAAAAATATGGCAATCAGATTATCCACTTATGAATAACATGATTGACACAAGTTTTCGAATTAAATGATTGAAGAAACGAGACCCCCCCCCCCCCCCCCCCCCCTACTGTAATATTTGTTCAAACTCGTCGAAAGGATAATTTTTAATAAACTTCTATTATTTTACTGACCACGTTTCAACATCGATGATTTGTCTCCATTTTTTATACTGCTAAATAGAACATAATTTTGATAGATAAATTTCCATCATAAATTTTATTAATTAACTGTTTCTTGAAACTTCACTTTCACAAGCAATAGGGTATTGTACCATTTGGGCAGGTGTACCTATTTTGGGCACTTGCCGCTATAACTAAGTCAATTTGAAACCGATTGATTTGAATTTTTGTATATAGTTATAGTTAGGCACGTTTGTAGCAATTTTTGTATATAGTTATAGTTAGGCACGTGCAGTATCTAACTCTATACACAAATTCAAATCAATCGGTTTGAAATTGACTTAGTTATAGCGGCAAGTGCCCAAAATAGGTACACCTGCCCAAATGATACAAGACCCTACCTACTCATTTTTCTGTTCAGGTAACATCATTACATATACATTATTGGGAATTGTCAATATTTTAGATTCACTTTCACGATTTTTGAGAACATGGCCAATCAAATTCACCATATTTGACGATGATTTTTATCGCATTTTGTTCCAAGTGGTACGGCTGTTTGTCTGTGGTAACTTGATGCTCCTATTTTCCATATTACCACAAACAATTATTTTCAGATTCGTTAAATTAACTACTGCGTTAGGGTTGAAAACAAACTTATGAATTGAAAATATTGTCCTCGTCTTTTAAAAACAAGTAGGTAGTTTTTAGTAAAATTAATACATAAGATGTGGTGTTTCTTTCCCTGATGGTAAATATGCATTGATGATACAAATAAGATTTTCTTGAACAAAAGAAGCATTTCAGTTTTGATGTCCTGATGGGTTGGTACAGTTTATGTATGGAACGATAATTTTCGGTCAGTTTTTACCCATTTTTAACATAAAAATAATCAAGTGTGTAAGATTTTTAAGACTTAATTTGACAATTAACAGTTCCATCTTTAAAGCACTGTTTAAATTGTACGATTTTTTTGTATGTGCTCGCATAATCAATGATCGTAATTAACAAAAAAAAAAAATAATATAAAAAATCTAATTTTCGGGCTTGTGTCCAAATGACGCTCATCCGCAGCTATCCGTAGCTGGACTCGCGTTCTGAAGATAGTATAGACCCCAAACTAAACTGTGGAGGCGGTCCCTTGAGACTGCTCGACCCTGCTTGTTAGATATAGACCAATTTAGGCAAAAAATATTGTTTTTGTCAATAATTACCCATTTTTTACTAATTTCAATTAACCGTGTAATCTCAACAACACACCCATTATAAAGTTCAATCAATAACATTTCCAACGGTGGATTAAATTCTAAAATTATACCGTTTTTTCACTGAGAAAATTGCATTTGTTTAAAATGCATTTTTTCTACAATTTTCACAATTTTTCTAAGTCTGAAACCTGTGGCACAATGAGTTTCCATCACAGAGGGCTGAAATTTTGGGAATCTAGGTTTGAACTATCTGGCTCTCAAATGGTGTATAGGACACGTCATTCAAAGCAAGTAAATTTTTCGATTTTTGGCCACCACATTCCCCATAGTGCGTGGATGCTACTCCAGTATCGCCAGACCAGCTACACTCACACAAGGACCAATGAGATAACTGCCGGGGACTAGCAGGCATATTCAGTGTGTGAGCGTTGGTGATCTTCTATTTTTAGGCGACAATGGCGCCTGCCACGTCAGGTTGCAGGTCAATGTGGGGAAGGGGTAAGGAAGTGATGATTGCAATCGTTTGTATCCACATCTGGCCGAATATACCTCTGCGCCAGCACAAATTCATGCGGATGTTGGAGTGTTGGTGGGAATTGGTTGGCAGAAGGTTCACACATTGGTGTGTGAATACCAGGGGAAGGTGATAGAATTGTGTTTTTATTATTTTGAAGATGTGCGGCACAGTTCGCTTGATTACATAACTTGTAGGCGTTTTCTAATAGGATTGTGACACTGTGCTGTGAAAGTTTGGAAGAAAGGGAAACGACTTTTTCAACCCGTTTCTGTTCTAGCGACGGCTATGAACATGTTTATATACATGAGTTGTATATGTAGAGAGCAGAAAGTGTATATAGAAAGATACAAAGTAGGATGAAAGGGACGAGCCAGGGATTGAACCAAGGACCTTCTGCATATAAATCAGAAGCGGTAGCCACTAGACCACGAAGCCCGTTATTTTTTTAAGAGATATGACGCATACAAATAGTACTATCAGATAAAATTTTCGAAATAAAAAATAAAAAGTCGTACATGTATTTTTTTCTCCAACTTAGATGAAAAATTCTCAAAAAAAAAAAATCTTTTATCAGCACAAAAACGGCTCTACCGTCAATATTAATACAATATTTCAAAAACTTATCCCCTTCAAGAATGCCTAGCGGTCCATAGAAAAATACAAAAATATTGAAAAAATTCAGAAGTTGGAAAAATATTACGAAAAATTGATGTATTTTGAGACTTTTTTATGAAAATGTGCCATTTTTCAAAAATCGCCCTAGCGGAACCTCTAAATGTTTTTTTTTAGATAATCGAAGTGTTCTTCAAAAATGCTTCAAAATTGCATATCTTTCATTTAAGGGTTGAGCATCTTGACTTTTTGAACATCAATTATTTTTGGGACAGTCTAATACATACGTACATACATATAAACATACAAATAGACAAACATTAGCGTGGGGCACAAAAAGACATTTAACTCCTGTACACTTTTTGAATTCCATTTTGGCCCCATATCAACTGTACAAAATTTCAGCTCGATCGGAGAAACTATATTTTAGCGCCGGCCGTTTTTAGTTTTCATACGATTTACTATGGGGAAAATCACTTTTCCGAAGAAAAATCACCACATGTTGCCCCTAACCCCTAAAAATGAATCGATGAATGATTTCTGTTGTAAATTTTACAAGGAATAAACCCACTGAAGATCGCAAAGCGATCTGAGGCATATGGAAAAAGTTATTGACTGAAAACCGAATGGTATGCCAACGCTGTTTAATATGTAAGGAATAACAATAAATAATAAAATCTCGTCATTTTATAGATTGGGGAAGGCCTAATAGCTTTTTCCACGAATGTCGCATCGCTTTGCAGTCTTCTGAGGTCTGATTCCTCGTGAAATTATCCACAGAAATCATTCAACGACTAATTTTTAGGGATTAATGGGTGACCTCAAGCGAGTTTTCTTCAAAGAAGTAAATTTTCTCCATAGTAAATCGTATGAAAAACTAAGAATGACGGGCGCTAAAATGTAGTTTCTTCGATCGATCTGAAATTTCGCACAGGTGATATGGGACCAAAATGGAACTCAAAAAGTATGCAGGAGTTGGAGTTTTTTCATTTTTTATATTTGCCCATATAAACCGTGCACCAGGCTAACAAACATACACACATATGAACATACAAGCATATAAGCATACAAACATTTATACATTGACTTTTGTATGTATTGATTAACAACTCTGCCGCAGAAATGAACTATACATTATTAACCATTGTCAAGATTCCAAGGAAATAATTTTTTTATTTCGCATTGGAAATGAAGCTCATAGATCGTGACATCATGTAATCTTTGCAGCATCGTTTACGCCACCTAGTGAACCAGTCACAAACTATATTGTCCACTATGAGCAAGGTATGGGTGTGGAGAACATCTTCTCTGAAGAAAGTATTCTAAAATTTTGAGTAATTCTGGAGATATTCACATCAAAAGGGCTGTCCTATTTATAGGACGCTGGGCGTTCGGGGCATCTGTCCTATAAACAGGACGCTGGGCGGATATGGGTTAAAGTTATTCTGAGATACTGAGCGCCACCATGCGTTTCCATAAATTTGCTCGGGTATTGCATCGTTTGCCCTTTCTTAATAGCGCAATAAAGTATATAAATTGCTTTAAGTTTCATCAAATTAGGCCTCATTTCATCGGGACACGAAGGTTAAGTTGGGTACGTACCTGCTGTGCTGGCAGGGTCAGTGATGAAAATTTGTCTAAATTTAGAATCCTTCCTTCAGTTGGAGCTCCTCCTTGGGTATAAGGAGGCACAAATCTCGTAAAATTGTTCACCATTTATGAGCGCTTTTAATATTCACTCAGTCATAGCATCTATCTACGGTTGTCCTGGTGCTGCTGCCGCCGCTTCTTTGTCAAGATATCGCGTGTCGCTTTGACGACACGAACACAGGTTGACAACAGATAGGGAAAGTGAGCAAATTATGGTCGTTGTGAAACCCGATTTGAGTTCCCTTTCGTTGTCCTGACAAAAAGCGCTTGGCCAACGTGCGTTTAACGAAGCTTGCCGCTTAAGTGTATTGTAATCCACTAAGCACTCTTAACACTCTTAACAAAACTAAACACTTTTAACAAAAGAAAATGTGGAAGAAATTGAAGACATGTATATAATAGATACACCTACCCTAGTACGGGATGCTGAGGAAACGTTGCATTCATTGCTTCCAAAGAGATTCGAGTGCTAAAGTTTGCTCCGTGGCTTCGTTGGTTCCACAAGAGCCAGCCGAAGAAAGCATACGCAGTTCCGGTTGGGTAATCTTGAATTTTGGGATGTTTGTAAAGTGTTTATATGTAGTTGGTATCACACAAAGGAAGCAAGCACTAACAAGAACGTGGGAGGTCTTCCCGTGGGAGGTAAGCTGGCTGCTTTGTGCTGTTAGAGGGCTTGTAGTGTGGGTTGGATGCTGCAATGAACTATAGCTGGGAAAGAGGAGTCTATGGGAAAATCTAGCAATCGTTCGATCGTGTAGGTGGTATTTATTGACTCAGTATGTTTTAGATTTTTACTCTCCATTGATACTATTTGGAGAGTGCACTTCCAGTACAAGCTTCGAATTTATGCATTGTATTTGTTGCTACACACAGTCTTTAGTTCGGAACAATGCGAAATTTAAGACATAAAGAGTGGTACGGTCAAAATTTGGTCATAAAATTTTTATCATAACTTCAGACTGCGTACACCAAAACAGTTGATTTTTGGACCAGTAATGGTACATTATATGTAGCTTATACCATAAAATTTTCTTCAAAATCCATTAAGTATTGGTTGATATAAAGATACGACCTGCCTTTTTAGATTTTTGTACAAAGGCGCTCCATAGTAAATCTTTGACAATTTAAGATCAGTAAAGCACACTTTTGGTTATAAAACTACCAATACTGCTTCGATTCATATGAAAATTTTACAGTATAATACTATCATACAAATATGATCTTAGAAAAATTTTGAGCCATTTTGAATGAATACTTCCAAAGTTGTAGCAGTTTGAATATGAAAAAAAAAACTGACAGGGTGCCACTTAAACAAATATTACTTTGTAACAGCGAAATCAAATTGAATGAAATTTTACAGAACATTTGGACATGCATTCTTTATATACAGGAAAAATCATTGAAATCGGTTCAGTATTTCTGGCTCTAAAAATGAAACAGTAAACATGTGTTCTTATTTTTGAAGCCTCTTTGTACAAAATTTGAAAATTGCAGATCTCAGGATTCAACAATATCTCCACAAAAACTTAACCGATTTTGATGAAAATTTTATGTTATTAGCTACATATAATGTACCATTATTGGTCCAAAAATCAGCTGTTTTGGTGTACGCAGTCCAAAGTTATGAAAAAAATTGTGTGACCAAATTTTGACCAACTACCCTTTACAACAGAAAAAACACTAAATAAGAATAAATAAAATTGAGGATAAAAATCATAGAAAGTACACTATTTTCGATAATACTTGCAACAGAGAATTACTACCTTGTACTACTATTATGATTATAATTAGTATTTTTATTACTATTACGTCTTAAGTTGTAAATACAATTAGTGCTCTTCACCAGTTGTAGTTCCCACGAAAGCCGCCTATGAACAAAATGCCAAATTCTCCATTTCAGTCTACATCGACGAGTTCATTTTTTTTCACAATCACTGTTTTGCTGAAGCACTCAACCGAAACAACAAACAAATCGCACATTGTTTGCGGTTCTTTTTCGGATGTTTCATTTATTGTATCCCTTCCTTTTTCCGGCTGTTGAATGCAATCCTTCACCATTAGCAATAAAATTAGAACTTATCGATTTTCAAGCACCCTAAACGAGGGTGGTCGGTTGGATTGTTTACCTTTGTTAAATAACAGTTTGATTGAGGTTAAGAAGCGACCGAGTGATAGTCTACAGGAATTTGTATTGATAGCACGTTCGTGCCCAAGGAAGAGTTTTTAGGGGTTACCAATATCGAAATCTTATTGCGCCTCTTCGCCTTTTCTTGTTGATATTTGGAAAACCAAACAATATCACATTTATTAGCTATTTTCTAATAAATTCGGTGCTCATTGAGACAAATCAAGCCCCAAAATGGGGGAAAAAATCTTAATACAAGACCCTATGTGACCAGCGGAGGGTCACCTAGTGGTTAAGCTATGGATTACCAATCCGGAGACGGCGGGTTCGATACCCATCCCGGTCAGGAAAATTTTCTCGACTCCCTGGACATAGAGTATCATTGTCCTTGCCTCACAATACATTAGTGACCCGATTTTGTCAGCCCCTTTTCAGAACACACTTTTTGCTCTCCTCAAAAACCTGAACAGTTTTTCAAACTTTTTTATCCCTCTATGTTCTGCATTTAAGCTGTAGTTTAATGATAAACATCAATTAATTGGTTAAAGTTTGATCGGAAGATAACGAGAGCAAAAAGTAATTGTCGCATAATGGGTCTGACAAAATCGGGTGCTTACTGTATACAAATTCATACAATGGCAAGCAAAGAAAGTCCTTTAATTGATAACTGTGGAAGTGCTCAAAGAACACTAAGTTTAACAGAGACAGACCAAGTCCCAGAGAGAATGTCGAGCCATAGAGAAGAAGAAGAACTTGATCACCGATGACTCATTCGAAATAAGTTTTTTTCAAGAATTGATTGGTGGAATTATGTACGGGTACTGCTCTAAAGCGAGTTATTAAGCCTGTTTTACACCAATTCCTCCTACACAAAAAAGTTTCACCTTCTAGTATCTATCACGTCGTAAATCCTTGTTATTTGTACTTTAGTTACATTAAATCAATCGGGAATATTTGCGTAAAAAGAGTAGACTCGCAAACAAAAAAAATCAATAATTTTTCAAGTTATTACCCCATTGCAGCTTAATTAATGCTATTTTCCTTCTTTTATGTTTCTCCATTACAGGTAACTGCCACCATAAATCAGATTTGGCGCACCATTTTCCAACTCCATACGTAGGTACGTATGTTTGTACGAATTCTTCTCTAAAAGGCCACCACCAACGGCGCGCAGCCGGTGCCTGAAGCCAGCAGCCCAGCCGGTAAAATAAATTCCATTTTCATCCATTTCCTATTTGTAGTGACTGCATTCCATTTTTATTACCTCGCTGCATTTTTCACACGGGCACATCTATTTGAACCTATTGGACGTTGTTGACGAGTACATCAATGCCCTCTTAAACTACAACCCTGTACTCTAGATGTTACCGGCAGCTACAACCGATCAAGTCAACACCATGCACAGTCCAATATCAACAATCCGAAGTATGCTGAAGCACTGTGATGAGCTACCTGCGTTCGTCCAGCAAAATCTCCCTCTCACAGTCTCCGAGATAACGATCATCACCATCATCGATTACAACCGACCCCTAGAGTGATAAGGATGACCGATACCGAGGTCAGGATGTGATAAGAGCGGTGAGAATATCACTCGCTCGCAGAAGCCGACGGAATAACATCGCAACGCTAGGAACGATCTGTGCACTGCAAGGTCTAGGCAACAGACAGTCAGTCCACCGAAACCGAGCCACCGAATCGGACGAGCATGGAACGCTCGACAGAATTTTAATTTGTATTGTGTGTCGTTTAGCTTTAAGTGAAATATAATATTAAGCTACAGTTAGTGAATAAACCGTATTTAGCATGTTCCGTGTGTATTAAGAATAAAGTGTCGTGTTTTACAACCGTCGCGAGTTACCTAATTGAATTTGGACACCGAAACGCCGTCGATTTCATGCGGGCACAATGCACCATTGGATGATGTGCATGGAGCACAATTGAAACACCATTGTTCCATGGAAGATTGGTTTTCCCATCGATGTCGGAGTGGGACCCCAGAACCAGAGCTATCAATCTACGAGGTAAAGCCCTACTCCTTCATTCTGGTCCTTCGAGCCGGATTCGGACCACACCGGACCTTGAACTACACGAAAACTGCTACGAGATCGAAGCTGGAGCCGGCGAACCAATCGCCATCACCATTTGGATTCTGGGCGCCATCTCACCGGGAGACAATTGAAGGCGTTTGCAAGGCAGGGTCACAGCGCGCCTAGGACGTGGCGGCGTTTCTTCGGACGGCCATTTCGGTTGATCGCTTCAGTTTTGGCTTGGACTTAGCCAAGGAGTAGTTTGTGCAGGTTAGTGAACTTTACTACGTATATGTCCAAGCCAAGCTAGGAAAATACAACCTTCTAACGCATGAATTTGTCTACGATTCGGTGATTTGTGACGTGGATCCAACGGTGTGCTGGCAATGAGACGGCACCAAGTGGACAGCCCATTCATAGGACACGATAACTAGGGGGCTCCACCAAACATACGACCCGTGTGGCGAAAATCTGGCGCCTCGTACGAGCAGGACATCTGCAACAAGCAAATCATTGGCGGCCGTCGACCGGCTACCAAGATTGTAAATCAAGAGTACACCGATCGGTACTGTGGCTGAATTTGCAATCGAAAACGACGACCGGAATTCCAAGCCAGTGAGGGAACCACTGGTCAATGAGGACGATCTCGGCGCAGAGAGGCAGTACCGCAGTATTTTCGCCCAGGTAAATTTAGAATAAGTATACTGCCGAAGCTAGGCATTGGAAAATACACCATTTTAATTTGAATCCAAACCTCTTCGTGTTACCTCTCTGACCGCTGAGCCCTGCTTGCCCTTCTGGGCTCCTCCGACTTTGAGTTTCGAATTGTGGAACGGGATTGGATATTGGACGTTTTTGGCTGGGATCGCTGGGACTGAAATCGATTATTGGTGCAGTACATTTTTCCTGTGGTGAGTTGTGCAGTATATGTCTGGCCGAAGCCATTCACTCTGGATACTACACCACAATCTCTCCTCTTCCTTCATCCTTTGATTGAGTAATTGCTGCATTGAGACGTTTTGGGCACATACTAGCTTGCGTGATAGTTCTATTGAACCCTTGGAGCACCGCTATCTGTTTTGTCGGGTAAATTTACGCAGTATATGCCTAGCGAAGCTAGGTCTACACTCTGCCTACTACACTGTTTGCTTTCCTCTTCGATCCACTTATTGCTGCTGAGTTGTCGTCGATCGGATATCGAGCGTGTGACGTCACGCGGCTGCGGTTCTTTCGTTTGGAGCGCCAGTACTCGTTTCTCCGGGTAAATTAAGATAGTATATGCCTGGCGAAGCTAGGCTTTTGCAGTATACTACACCGCACCTCTCTCTTTCTGTAAATCACGGTATCCTGACGGCACCGTTTGGAGGAGCAACCAAGGCACCGTCGATGAGGGCCTTGACGGCTAGGCTGAAGGAAATCCAGTTGAACTTCAACGACATCTACCGCTTCACTCAGGCATTTTCCGATGCCAACAGTGTCACCGAAGTGGAAATTCGCATGGGCAAACTCGATGAGCTGTGGGAGGGCTACAGCGAAACCATGGTGGAGATCTTCGCACACGAAGACTACAATCCCGAAAAGGCTTCGTTGGAGAAGGAACGTGTGGAGTTCAGCGACCAGTACTACGAGGTCAAGTCCTTCCTCATGGACAAGATCAAGGAGCTTCAGAGACCTTCTGGAAATCTGGAACAGCCTCTTCGTGCTGGCGATGGAGCATCATCAAACACAAGCGACCACGTCCGTCTGCCGCAGATCAAGCTGCAGACGTTCAACGGCGATATCGACGATTGGCTGAGCTTCCGCGATCTATTCACGTCGCTCATCCACTGGAAGGTGGATCTACCGGAAGTGGAAAAATTCCACTATTTGAAAGGCTGTCTCCAGGGTGAACCCAAGGCCCTGATTGATCCTCTTCCAATCACGAAGGCCAACTACCAGGTGGCATGGGACTCGCTGCTGAAGCGCTACAATAATAGCAAGCAGCTAAGGAAGCGGCAGGTGCAAGGACTCTTCAAACTGCCCACACTTTCCAAGGAATCCGGAGCCGAGCTACACATCCTAGTAGAAGGCTTCGAACGAATCGTGCAGACCCTGGACCAGGTCGTTCAACCGAACGAATACAAGGATCTTCTGTTGGTGAACATCCTTACAGCACGATTGGACCCGGTCACGCGTAGGGGGTGGGAAGAGGTCTCATCCACGAAGGCGCAGGACACCCTAGAGGATTTGTTCGAGTTTCTGCGGCGTCGAATCCAGGTTTTGGAGAGTCTTCCACCGAAATCCACCGATACTAGGGGTGTCGGTCAGCAGCAACAACAACCAAAATCAAGGCAACCATCCATGAAGGCCAGCTATAGCTCTGCTCCTACCCAGGCGTCTAGGGGACGCTGCGTTGCATGCTCATCGGATCATCTCCTCTTCCAGTGCAACGAATTCCAACGGATGACAGTATCCAACAGGGATGGTCTCCTGAGGTCCCATGGCCTGTGTCGGAACTGTTTCAGGGTGGGACATCAGGCTAAGGAATGCCAATCCAAATACTCCTGTCGAAACTGCAAGGGACGTCACCATACTTTGGTCTGTTTCAAGCAGGAGAAGGAAAGGGAACCCAAGATTGCGGCAGTTGCTGGGGGCAACAAGCCGTCGAACTCCAAGGAACCACAGGAATCCAACTCCCAAGTGGCTAACGTGGCAGCCACGGAAACTGCAGTATCGGCTGCTGCACTCCAACATCCAACACAGGTTCTTTTGGCAACAGCAGTCGTGATGATCGAGGATGACGTTGGCAATCGTTTCCCCGCTCGTGCACTGCTGGATTCCGGATCCGAAAGTAATTTTATTACTCAGCGATTGAGTCAACGGTTACAAGTCCATCGAGATCGGGTAGATATTTCGGTGGCAGGAATTGGCCAAGCGGCTACCAAGGTTCGGCAAAGGATTCAAGCGGTTCTTCGATCAAGAGTTTCCGATTTCTCTCGTGAGTTAGGCTTCCTAGTTCTTCCAAAGGTTACAGTTAACCTCCCAACAACCGCTATCAACACGAACAGATGGACTCTTCCAAGTGGAATTCAACTGGCGGATCCCACATTCTTCGAATCAAGCGTGGTGGACCTCGTGCTCGGTATCGAGTGTTTTTTTGAATTTTTCGAAACCGGAAGGAGGATTTCCCTGGGGGAACAACTCCCAGCCCTGACCGAGTCCGTGTTTGGTTGGGTAGTCAGCGGTGGTATTTCAGTTCCAGTTCGTTCCCTAAACATCAGCTGTAACGTTTCCACATTAGACAACTTGGAAGCTTTGATCACTCGTTTTTGGTCCTGCGAGGAGGTGGGAACCGGCAAGGTTTATTCACCAGAGGAGGCACGTTGCGAGAAATGGTTCTCCAGCACGGTTCAACGGGAACACAGCGGTCGGTACACGGTCGCTTTACCAAGGACGGAAGATGCTGTATTACGATTAGGCGAATCAAAGGACATAGCATTCCGGCGACTCCAAGGGACCGAAAGGAGATTGGCTCGGGACGCATCGCTCCGAGAACAATACGTTGCGTTTATGACGGAATATCTCAGACTGGGCCACATGAAATTGGTAGACGAGGCTTCGGAGACTTCAATCAAACGGTGCTACTTACCACACCATCCCGTGGTGAAAGAAACATCAACCACAACCAAGGTTCGGGTAGTCTTCGATGCTTCGTGCAAAACGGCAACAGGAGTATCACTTAACGACGTGCTACTGGTAGGGCCAATAGTACAGGAAGACCTTCGGTCTATAATCCTCCGCTGCCGGACCAAGCAAATCATGTTGGTATCGGATGTGGAAAAAATGTTTCGCCAAATCATCGTTCGTCCAGAAGATCGCCCGCTGCAGTGTATACTCTGGAGGAACTCACCATCGGAAGACGTTCATACGTTTGAGCTGAACACAGTGACGTACGGAACGAAGCCAGCGCCCTTTTTGGCCACAAGGACACTTCGCCAGCTCGCACTGGATGAGGAAGGTCGTTTTCCGCTTGCGGCACGAGCGGCCATGGAAGACACCTATATGGATGACGTCATCACGGGTGCGAACGATGCGGAAACCGCCACGGAGTTGCAAGGGCAGCTAAATACGATGTTGTCTGGAGGAGGATTTCAGCTACGGAAATGGGCGTCCAACTGCCCGTTAGCATTAGCCGGTATTCCAGAAGAAAACTTGGCCATCCGAACTCCGAATGGGATTAATCTGGACCCAGATCCTTCGGTTAAGACATTGGGGTTAACCTGGTTCCCTTCCACGGATGTTCTCGGATTTCAATTCACCATTCCCGCTTTGGACGCTGACGCCATCATCACCAAACGGACTATATTGTCAGTGATCGCAACCTTATTCGACCCTCTAGGCCTCCTAGGAGCCGTAATTACCACAGCAAAGGTTTTTATGCAACAGCTATGGACAATTCGGGACGAAAATGGGCATCCGCTCGACTGGGACCAGTCTGTACCACCAACGGTGGGTGAGGCATGGAGGAATTTCCATGAACAGCTACCGATTCTTAATCAACTAAAGATCGAGCGATGCGTTATTATCCCGGAAGCAGTAGTGATTGAAATCCACTGCTTTTCCGATGCTTCGGAGAAGGCATACGGAGCCTGTCTCTATGTCCGGAGCATGAATGCAGTGGGAAGGGTGAAGGTGCAACTACTTTCATCCAAATCAAAGATCGCTCCACTGAAATGTCAGACTATTCCTCGGTTGGAGCTTTGCGGAGCGGTTTTGGGCGTCGAACTCTTCCAGAAGGTCCATGAATCGATTAAGATAGCAGCATCCTGTTACTTCTGGACAGATTCCACGTGTGTCCTCCGATGGATTCAGGCTCCTCCAACCACTTGGACAACGTTTGTTGCTAATCGTACAGCGAAGATTCAGACAATCACCGAAGGTTGTAAGTGGAGTCATGTTCCGGGAGTGCAAAATCCAGCAGACCTCATATCCAGAGGTATTACACCTCAACACATCCTGGAAAATAACGTTTGGTGGGAAGGGCCAGCCTGGTTAAAATACAGCCCGGATCAGTGGCCTAGATTACCGGAAATCGGATCAACGGAAGACGTAGAAGCAGAGAAACGACGAACAGTTGTCGCTGGAACGGTTTCCACAATCGCAGAGTTCAACCATGAGTATTTCCGGAAGTTTTCCACGTATTCGGACCTCGTTCGCCGCACCGCATACTGGTTGCGTCTAATGAAACTACTTCGACTACCATCTGCAGAAAGGAAAAACCGAAGGTTTCTTTCTACGTTGGAGCTCCGGGAAGCGGAAAATACCTTGATTCGTTTGGTACAAAAAGAAGTATTCATCGAGGAGCTGAAGGCGCTGTCTAAGGGTGAATCTGTTGCAAAGGGGTCAAGTCTACGCTGGTACAATCCTTTTCTTTCAAACGATCAACTGCTAAAACTTGGAGGACGACTGAAGCATTCCTTGGAATCAGAAGAAGCGAAGCATCCCGCCGTTCTACCAGCGCGACATCCGTTCACTCGACTACTTCTTCAGCACTATCACCATCGCTTGCTGCATGCGGGACCACAGCTAATGCTGAGTGTGGTGAGGCTTAGATTTTGGCCATTAGGAGGAAGGAGTGTCGTTCGGAACATCGTGAATAAATGCCAAAAATGCTTTCGTACCAAGCCATCGACCATCCAACAGTTCATGGGAGATTTACCAGCGGCCCGAGTAACTGTCTCCCGTCCATTTTTGAACACAGGCGTTGACTATTTTGGCCCTGTTTACCTCCGTCCCGTTCCTCGTCGTGGTGCAGTTAAGGCCTACGTAGCAATTTTTGTTTGCTTATGCACAAAAGCGGTTCATTTAGAACTTGTGTCAGACCTGTCAACTGATCGATTCCTTCAGGCACTCCGCCGGTTTGTGGCGCGAAGAGGTCGTTGTGAGAATATATATTCCGACAATGGCACAAATTTTGTCGGTGCACGTAATAAACTGCAAGATCTTTTGACACTGTTAAAGAGCCGGAATCATCACGACACTGTCTCCAAAGAATGTGCCAAGGACGGCATTCAATGGCACTTTATCCCGCCGAGCGCCCCCCACTTTGGAGGCTTGTGGGAAGCGGCAGTCCGTTCATCCAAATACCATCTGCTGCGAGTATTGGGCGAAGCAACTGTATCGCCCGAAGACTTCAGCACGCTGCTTACACAGGTCGAAGCGTGCCTCAATTCTCGCCCCCTTACGCCTCTGTCCGACGACCCCAATGATCTTGAACCATTGACGCCTGCCCATTTCCTGATCGGCTCATCCCTTCAGTCGATCCCTGAACCAGATATAGGAGAACTTCCAATCAACCGTTTGGATGCTTTACAACTCACTCAAAGGAGGTTGCAGGATTTCTGGAAGAGATGGCGCAGGGAATATCTCTGCCAATTGCAAGCTAGGACCAAGCGATGGCAGCCTGCAGTTCAGGTCAATGTAGGAAAGCTGGTAGTCATTAAGGACGACAACCAACCCCCCATGAAGTGGAGATTGGGACGCATTGTTGAGGTTCACCCTGGGAGTGATAAGGTTGTTAGAGTCGTGACTCTTAAAACTGCCACTGGTTTCTTGACCCGACCAGTCGAAAAACTTTGTATCCTGCCGCTTCCAGAAGATGACAGCGAAAAACCGAATGAAACTGTCTAGCTAGCTCAGTAGTCCTAACCCTGTTCCCAACATCCCATCCCGTCGAAGAGGATTTTCTTTCTATTTGCAGAAATTCTACGAATTTCAGGGTGGGTGAGGGTGTTGACGAGTACATCAATGCCCTCTTAAACTACAACCCTGTACTCTAGATGTTACCGGCAGCTACAACCGATCAAGTCAACACCATGCACAGTCCAATATCAACAATCCGAAGTATGCTGAAGCACTGTGATGAGCTACCTGCGTTCGTCCAGCAAAATCTCCCTCTCACAGTCTCCGAGATAACGATCATCACCATCATCGATTACAACCGACCCCTAGAGTGATAAGGATGACCGATACCGAGGTCAGGATGTGATAAGAGCGGTGAGAATATCACTCGCTCGCAGAAGCCGACGGAATAACATCGCAACGCTAGGAACGATCTGTGCACTGCAAGGTCTAGGCAACAGACAGTCAGTCCACCGAAACCGAGCCACCGAATCGGACGAGCATGGAACGCTCGACAGAATTTTAATTTGTATTGTGTGTCGTTTAGCTTTAAGTGAAATATAATATTAAGCTACAGTTAGTGAATAAACCGTATTTAGCATGTTCCGTGTGTATTAAGAATAAAGTGTCGTGTTTTACAACCGTCGCGAGTTACCTAATTGAATTTGGACACCGAAACGCCGTCGATTTCATGCGGGCACAATGCACCATTGGATGATGTGCATGGAGCACAATTGAAACACCATTGTTCCATGGAAGATTGGTTTTCCCATCGATGTCGGAGTGGGACCCCAGAACCAGAGCTATCAATCTACGAGGTAAAGCCCTACTCCTTCAGACGTGATAGCACCCACCGGTCGACTCGACTCACCACCACCACCACCTTCAGTTGGCTGACTGGATGGCTGGAAGGCTGCAGAAGCTCAGCTGTCTTTGCCTCAACTGACTTGAGGGAAAGAACGGTGTGCAAACGGGTTTCGCTTTTCCACCGTTCAGTACTCCAGTCGGCAGGGACAGTCAGCTTCCTCTAGGTCTTTGTCTGTTTGGTGGTATACTTTTAGAGACTTTCAGAATTTAGGGTTAGTTTTCCTATTATGGACATTTTAACATATAGTTCTCAGTTCCTCTGCAGTGCAGTCTGCACAGCTTTATTATCGTCTGTTTCCCGCAATTCGTTGAGAAAAGCGTGATATAGGCATTCTTACCAATTTTCTATAATAAGGGCACAACGCTTACTTTGGGTACGCTGTGCAGAACTCTAAGCCACGTTCTCCATTTTTCTATAGCCACTGATCTAATATGGGTTCGTCTCAACCTATATTGGAGCGCCAAATCTCTTGCAGCATCACCTTCAAGAACATCAAGATATTGGTAAGAAATCCCAGAGGTTCGTAGATTGACATGAGGATTCGCAGAACTTTTCGTTTCGTGAGGACTTGCTCGCCGTACAACAGCTCAAGCCGGCATCGCTTCGGCATTTGGAATGTAAATGTGCCATCCGTCGTGTGCCACCACATTCCCAGGACCTTCTCCGATGACAGCTCGGCTTCTTTGTACAAGTCCTTCTGGATTAGTCGCTGCTCACCCATAGAATCAACTACCTTCTTCAGTGGAGCGGATCTGGTTGGATGGTTAGAACACTTGACTATCACGCCGAGGACCTGGGATCGAATCCCACTCCCGACAAACTCACAAAATGTGAGTTCTTCCTTCGGAAGGGAAGTATAACGTGGGTCCCGAGATGAACTAGACCAGGGCTAAAAATCTCGTTAACCTTCGAGGACGCGCGCCATCAAGCTACCGAAACTGCACCGCGCTCGCGCCGTATATGAAGAGCGAGGTTTTTTGGTAGTGTTGTACTTTTTACAACAGCGAGCGCGCTGAAGGGTTAATACAGACAAAAAAAAACTACCTTCTTCGAATTTGATAGCCATCCTCGTATTCCAAATCTTCCTTCCGCGTGTATTTGACGCACGTCCTGTACACGTTTCACGGCTTCTGCTTCAGTTTCTACGCTGCAGAGCGTATTGTCCATGTACGTTTCATCACATATCGCCTCAGCTGCCTCTGGGAACTGATTCCTGAATCGCTCCGCATTGATGTTCTTTCTCTGTTATTGTGCACTACTTGAAGGAGAGCAACACGCGCCGAACATCATAACTTCCATTACGTACGTAGAGGGAGCCTTTTCGGGGATACCATCATTCCACTGGAACCTCTGGCAATGTTCATCTACGGAACTCACGGAATCGATTAAGTACGTGTCGTTGCGGAGTAGTTCAATCAGGACACTTTAACAAAAATGAGTTAAGTGACAGCTTTCCTACATTAGCAGCGACGTCCCAGACGATGCGCAGCTTTCCAGGTTTGATCAGATTCACCACCGGAAAGATGGGCAGATACCATGATCGTCCTGTGTGCATTGTTTCCTCTTGTGCTGACAGCTTGCGGATGTACCCTTATGTTCGATAGTCCAAGGTTTTCTCTTGAAGCTCTCGTGCTAATTCTGGTTCCCGAGCCATACGCGCAGCAAGGCAGTCGTGTTGCTTTAGGGCCATGGGCTTACTTTCTGCCAACCGGACTTCGTCGTAGCGCCATAGTAGGCAGGTTTCGTACTTTTTTTTTCTTGAGTCCTAGCCTTGAGTAATCGTGTTTGTCTTTAGCAGAGTCAACGTTTGTTCATCGTCCTTCGACATCTGCGGTCTTCCGGTCAGTTTGATTCCGAGGCTGTGCATAGATAAGTTCTTCATAGCAGTTAAATGCAGTCCTTCATATTGGTATCCGTATGAAACGTCCTTTTTCACTATTTTTTTCTTCCGACATTGAGCATGGACCGTAGATTACCCAGCCCAGCCCAGCCGTGTTAGAACTGCTGTTGGCTGATCTTCACCACCTTCTCTTGAATCAAGAAGATATTCCAGTCGCCAGCTGTCAATTCCCAACAGAATTCTTGGTTTCACGGCAACGAACGATTCGATTGGAAGACCTGATAGATGGTGGAGCTGCTCCGCTAGATTCTGTACCGACAAAGTTTGCGCAGGAAGGTCGAGGCTACGAACTGTGTGTATTTCAGAGAGGCGGAAACTGTGCCTTGGAGTTCCAGCACCAGTGATCTCCGCTGAGAAAAAACTGAGTCTTCTTCATACCGACTTTGACTACCAGTCCACGAGATGCATAACGGTGATGTTCTACCATTTATGCTAAGTTCCTCCCACAAACTATGTTCCATCAACGTTGAGGTAGATCCAGCATCCAGAAAAGCGTACGTGGTGATCGATTTTCCCTTACCGTGAACCGTGACTCGAACGTACTTTAGCAGTAAACCGGGGTCAAATTGATCTTCGGGTCGAAATTGATCAGACGTTTTTTCGTTAGATAAAGCATACTTTTAATAATTTTCTTAAAATTATCGTATAGTATCAGATTCCAACAGCACGATACCTGCAAAGAAACTACTTAGAATATGCTTAATCTAACGGAAATACGTCTGATCAATTTCGACCCGAAGATCAATTTGACCCCGGTTTACGATACTCGGCTCAGTAATTTGTAATGTGCATTTACAGAGGCGTCCTGAGTTGAAATGCTAGACGATGGTTTCTAGTGTTTGCTGTCATCGTGTAGTAACTGGTGATGAAGAAAACTTCACCCGCTCTGATTACATGGAATCTTCCTATTGCAGGTTTTGATGGGCTTTGTAACACAGGAAACTGCTGCATACGTCGGGAGCACTGCCTTTATTTCCACCTACCTTGATACCTTGTTGGCTACACAGTAACTTTACTCCAACGCCGAGCGTATAGTAGAGCACCATCTTCGTCGGTCTTGGGCGGCGATGTTCCTCCAGTTTCCCCGAACGTGTAGGGATCGTAGATCTTCTTCAACCGCGTGCAGCCAGCGGGTTCGCGGCCGCCCACGAAGTCGCCTACCTCTACCGGGTTCTCTGCTGAATATTGTTTTCGCTATTCTTTCTTCCGACATTCGCACTACGTGTCCAGCCCGTATTTTATACGTTTAACAATATTCGCATCTTCGTACACTTGGTACAACTCGTGATTCATGCGTCTGCGCCACACTCCATTTTCTTGTTTCCCACCGAGAATTGTCCGCAGCACTTTTCGCTCAAAAACTCCAAAAGCTTTTCGGTCTACCTCCTTTAAGGACAAACGTCTTGAAATCCCGCTTCAACAGTGCATCAGAACTTCAGACGCACAAATCTCAAGAAGCAAGCTTCAATCAACGGTGAATTTTATTATTCTGTTCTTGCTCACTTGTAATAAGTTTCAAATAAGAAGATCAGGTCCGCTGGTTTTGTTTACGAAGAGATTTGTGCGCTCGAAATCGTGAGTAGGGGCCAAAGTCGGCCATTGTGGCGGCCATGTTGGGTTTCTAACAAGTCTGTCCTTAACGTCCGCGCTTCGTGACCGTAGAGGGCAACCGGAAGAATCAGCGTCTTATACAGAGCGAATTTTGTTTGCGTTTGCAAGTTACGGCACCTAAGCTGGCTACGCAATCCGTAAAAGGCCCTATTCGCAGCTGCAATACGCCTTTTCACTTCACGGGAAACGTCATTGTCACATGTCACAAGTGTTCCAAGATAAATAAAATCTTCAACAACTTCAAACACATCCCCATCAATCACAATCTCAGCACTAACACCACTAGGCCTGCTTCTGTCTCTACCTGCTATCATGTACTTCGTCTTGGTAGAGTTGATCGTCAAGCCTATCCTCGCTGTCTCTCTCTTCAGAGGAGCATAAGCTTCCTCTACTGCCCTACGACCGATGCCGATTAGACCAATATCGTCCGCAAAACCGAGGAGCATGTGCGACCGTGTGATGATAGTTCCATTCCTCTGCACGCCTGACCTCCTGATCGCTCCTTCGAGTTCAATGTTTTGAACAATAAATTTGAAAGAGCATCCCCCTGCTTCAATCCATCCAAGGTCACAAACGACGTAGACACTTCGTCCGCGATCCGAATACTTGATTTTGATCCATCCAGCGTTGCGCGTATCAGCCTAATCAGTTTCGTCGGAAAACCGTGTTCTGACATTATCTCCCAAAGCTCATTTCTTTTCACTGAATCGTACGCTGCTTTAAAATCAATGAACAGATGGTGAGTCTGCAAGTTATATTCCCGAAATTTATCTAGGATCATCCGCAGGGTAAACATTTGATCCATCGTTGATCGGCCCTCACGAAAACCAGCCTGGTAATCGCCGACGAAGGATTCCTCAAGAGGTCGCAGTCTGTTGAACAGGACATGCGACAGTATCTTATACGCCGAATTAAAAAGGGTAATCCTTCTGTAATTGGCACACTCCAGTCTGTGCCCTTTCTTGTAGATTGGGCATATGAGGCCATACAACCAACTGGTGGGCAATTCTTCATCCTCCCAAATCTTTATACCTAATAATCTGGTGGATTGATTGATGTAGCTGCTCGCTTCCGTGCTTAAGAAGTTCGACCGGGATCTCGTCCTTCCCAGCAGCCTTGCTGTTTTTCAGCTCCTTAAGGGCCTTTTTAACCTCATCCAGTGTTGGTGGTTCCACTGCTTGACTGTCATCCATTATGTTAATCCTGTTCCTGGGTGCTTCTTCGCTGCTACCATTCAACAAATCTTCGAAGTGCTCCTTCCACCTGGCTGCCACCATTGTTTTGTCTGTCAGTAAATTTCCTTCCCGGTCATTGCACATGGCGGGCACTGACGCCGTCTTGTGCCGCGCGCCATTGACAGTTGCATAAAACCTTCGCATATCGTTCCTGTCCATACTTTCCTGCGCTTCAGCCATAACACTCTCTTCGTGTTGCCGTTTTTTCCTGCGGTGGATTCGTTTCTCTTCTGCTCTTGCAACCCTGTACCGCACTCTGTTCTGCCGCGTACCGGCCACTAGCATTCGACTTCTGGCGGCATTCTTTTCGTTCCTCATTCGTTGGCAGTCCTCGTCAAACCAACCATTACGTTGGCGTCGCTGAGGGGTACCAATCACCTCTTGCGCTGTTGTTGTCACTGCTTCGTGAATAATTCCCCATAAGCTGTTGACATCTCCAGATCCGTTGGTCTCTCCTATCCTCTCGTCTAGCCTCTGATGGTACTGTGCAGCAACCCATTCGGCTGACAAGCGCTGGATATTGAAACGCATCGTCCTGTTGTTTCTTGAACTCGTACAAGATAATGATCCGAGGCGATGTTCGGCCCTCTGTAGGACCTCACATCTATGACGTCCGAAAAATGTCGCCCGTCGACCAGCACGTGGTCTATCTGAGAGCAAGTGTCACCACTCGGGTGTCGCCAGGTGTGTTTTTGGATATTCTCATTTATTTCCACACGCAAGGCAAATATGGCTGTCTACCTGATCTGGCACTGGCATATGCGAAGAATGCGCTTGAACAAAGGCTTCGACTCTCCGATTCATTTTGTCCGAACGGGTGATGCAAAGAAGATTCCGCCACAGGTAGTTGACGATTAGTCGGCCCAGCTGGTTCGTAGCTACTTGGAAGACCATATTGCACAGATGACGCAACTGTTTGTCGTAGAATCTCGTTGTACACTGGCAGAGGTGTGTCATCCAAGGAAGTTCCAGTTTGATTCCTCATATCCTCCGTTCTCTCTAGCCACTCATTTATCTTCTCCAGACTTGTAGTTGATTCCGCCTCGGAATCGCCAAACTCCAACATTTCACGCTCAAGGGCGAGTCGTTCTTCTAACTGCTTCTTCTCTAATGTTTGTCTAGCTCCCAGGGCCCTCGCTTCTAGTTCTCTAAGCTTTGCTGATCGCTTCGACGACCTAGATGATGCTCTGTTGGTGCTGGCTGTTGTCTTCGCGTTGTTGGTGATTGCGTTTGCCAGTGGCTCGGTGTTACATCCAGTGTCGCGAAGCATTGGCGTAGAAATCACAAAAAGCTGATAAACACCAAACTTGTATCACCCTGTCTCTGCGGTTTCTGATTCGCTCTCTATACAGTCGCTAACACCAGAAAAGACAGAATCCCAGCAATGTCACCCGGTCACCCTTCACCCTTAAATGAAACAACACAGCACACGAGTAACTTTCACGCAGCGACCGAAAAGACAAAAGAATTTTCACGCAGATTTGTGTAACACCGGATCAGCACATTTTTTGTGTTGATCCAGTGTTACACAAATCTGCGTGAAAATTCTTTTGTCTTTTCGGTCGCTGCGTGAAAGTTACTCGTTGCGCTGTGTACATCGAGTTCTGCGTGTTGTCATCCTGACTTGGATATGGCTCATGTGAGTTCCATGACTCTCTCCGTCGCCTCAAGCAGATGCACGCGCAACAGCATGTAAAACTATGCATGTGTTTTATCACAAGCACGGTACCACCGACGAACCGACGTGACAGCTAGAACAAAAAAATTCAAATTTGTTGTCCGCGACGCCATGATGAAAAATAGCCAAACACTATCGCCACCTCTATAACGGCTCGCGATGGTTTGATAGCTCGACACCGCACCCCCGTGTGTTCATATAGGAAACGGTTCGCGTCTGCGCTGATTTGACAGAAGCGATCGCTCGCTTCGGTGGTCGACCGTTAAATTTGGGGGGGGACACTTTTGAATCACCACTGTCACGTCGGTTCGTCGGTGACGGTACTACATCATAAATCATATTCGTTTTGCATAGCTCAGTTTAAACGCACACATTGAGCGCACCACGCAGTTCGCCCTGGCTACGGCAAACGCTCTCACTTCACCCGTTATGCATCCTTGCTCAGAGAGATTGATTCTCTCGCAATCCGCCTGAAGCATACTCAGCAACTGCTATCGCTGCAAAGCTGCGAAGGGTGGAACCCTCAACATGTTTGTCATTCCAGGCGTGACATGCTAGCTGGTTCGTATCACCTTGGGAAGGGTGATTCCAGAAAGCGGTTCAAGTGATTGTCTCGTGATGGTCGCGATTATTCGCAAGACTGGTTACATCGTTCATGTGCTGTAAACCCTTTTGACGTAGTCTTCTCCACGATCTTGACTTGATGTCGATGCTGCTTCAGAATAGCACCAGAGGTGTTCGGAGGTGCTTCGAGTCCAGTCACAACTGCTCCAGACGACACACTTGGCTGCTGCAACTGCAACTGTTCTAACTGCATTTGGATGATTTGCTCTTGATTTCGCTGCTGCGTCTGCTCTAGGTGCCTTTGTTGATCCAGTTGCCACTGGGCCCATCCGTCTCCAAAGGTTTAAAGAATACTCTTTTTATCATTCTTTGTACATCTTTCTTATTAGGGCAAAGGCTGTTCCCCAATTTAATGTTATATTAGCATTTATTATATTGACTGAGAACTTCTTCTGTCGTTAATCATTTTGTATGCATATATCGTGTAACAGAGACGAAGATACTCAATGTCCAAGGATGTCAAAAAAAACCATTACGAATTATTCCTGAACCGACCTGGAATCGAATCAGTCACCCTCAGCAAGGTCTGGCTTTCAGCATTTTTGTTATAAATTCTTTTTTGTCTTTGAAAATAAATCTTCACGGATTACTTTATAAATCCCTACCAATATTTTTCGAAGCAATATTGAGGTGGATTTGTTAAGGAATTAATGTTGAAATCCACCAAAAAAGGTCCGTAGGACAACCTCTTGTCAAATATCTCGAGAACCTTTGATGGATTTTTTACAGGAAGTTTAAAGAACTTCGAACCAAATTTCTGAACAATTTTAAGAAAATAGTAGACAGGATTCTTCGATAAAATCTGTGAAATTTTGTTACAATTCCGACGCATTTTGTTGTAATTTATAAGATAGTTTCTGAAGGAATTATTAAATAATTTCTGAAGCAAATCCAGGCAAATTCAAATCTAGAAAAAAGTACGCAACCAATTGAGCAGGGTCCTAAATATGCTACCAACCCTTGTGTAAGAATCGGTTGGTCTCAGTGAGAAGAACTGATGCATCATTGTGGTGATACCTGTGTGCCAGCCAGGTCAGCTGAAAACTTCAACGTCAAGCGGCACTCGACGCAGCATCTACGTAATTGAGGTGCAAACACTACCTTCCGACCACCCATGCAGTCAGTCAGTGGTGGATTAGACAGCTTTGCACGGGGAACTTAAATAAACATTCGGAGAACTTGGGAACGAACGATGGAAAATGTACGTACACGGTCTTTGCTGGTGACATCAGTTGAAGGAAGGAGTTGTTGTATGAATGCTTCATCAGCTAAAGTTTTGCTCTTTACTTAGTGCTGAATCTTTCGAAGAAGATGCGAGGATTATTTTTAGTAACTTTAACAGTTGATTATGTGTTTATAACGATGAAGTAATTATGAAAACTTCTACAATCGCATCTCTTATTAGTGAGCTTCGACCTCAGAAAAAAACCTGCACAATTCATAGATTTTGTTTAAAAGTTTATACATGTGTACGGCAACCATTTACTCTTTATGCACATTGCCCCAACATCTATTCTACTCCAAGCAGATGATTTAAAATCTATTTGGGTTGTTTATTATGTTAGGAAAGATCACAAAACGAAGCATAAAAGTCAGAGCTTTAATCGTTTGGGATTTAATGTGGAATGATCAATGGGGGTATCAAATACATAATTCTTCACATTATTTCTCAAATATACTATATTTGTCAAACTTGTTTGCTAACGCCAAAGTAAATGTTCGACAGATTATTACACCACTCTGTTTACCGATCAAATATTGACTCAAATCTTGTTCACTCACTGCATCCATAAGTTTCGAAATGTTCGATCATCATTGTACCTATTTGTCAAACAACTCACGCCTACCTACAATATACCCCGTGGAAGGTACCATTCACCCAATGTACACTAAACACGTGTGCAAATCTATCATCCGGTTGCCTGCTGTTGATGTGGTTTCTTTCTCCGCCCCATGCAGCCGGAAAATTGTCTGGTGAGTGCAGTGCTCTTCCCAGGTGCAGGAGCAGCTCCGGGATGATAAGAACCGCGCACTTATTAAGATTTCAATTAAGATTAAGTCATTCAGCAAATATGTTCATCACACCGCCGCCGCGCCCGTCAGAGCCTAAAGCGAGGGTACAGATTTCACGCTCAACCCGAACTGACTCTAAGCCGACTCAAGACGGTCCTCGATCTGCTTCCGTTGCGTTGGGTTGGTTGACTGTTGGGCTGTGCGTTGCACATTTTTTTCCGTTACGGGCTTTGGTGTCGTCCAGCGCACATAGGAGTAGCATGAGAAATGTTTGGATAAATTTATTTAGCTCAAATATGTAGGTATAATAAAACTGAATCAAAAATTCTTTGCCAAGGTTCGTGGCTGCAGTCCTCCATCCTCTACCACGTGCCACATTTGTCAGATCGTTCTGCACCTGGTCCGCCCATCTTGCACGCTCCCCTCCAGGTCTTCCAGAATGTGATAGTAGCAAGTGAGTATAACCCTTTGAAATTGAATATTCCCAACACTGCTTGGGAGTATAACGGGACTTCGCAGGATTTCAGGTGAGCTTCAACGGCGTTTAAGAGAGTTTCATAAGGGCCTCTCAATGTTTCAGGGCGTTTTCATAAATTTCTAAAGCTTTCAGCAAAGATCCATATGGGATTTAGAGCTGTTCCAAGGCGTCTCAGGACGATTCCAGAAAGCTTCAGAAGATTTCAGAGGAATTCCCATGGGCTTCACAAGCTTCTTGGCATTTCAGACTGGTAGCGCTTGTAAATTCGATGACTTTTACTCAAGTCCTGAACTCCCGACTTGATAGATCGCTCCCATCGAAAGCTGTGTGAGCAAGTTCGGTTTTCTGGGACAAGGTCGATTTCCGGTTGATGAGAGGCTAAAGTGCCTTAAGCAAGATGTTACATTTGGAGACAAGACGCGGCCTGTTGTCTAAACAACTGCTTGCTGTTCAATCTTCAGCCGGAACAAGTTCAGGGCACTGGTGATGACAGAAGAGTATGACCTGGGTTTTCGCCGCGTAGGAGTGCTGAATGTAGGAGATTTGAAGTGAAGATGACACTAGTTCACAGCATTTTTGAAGTCGGTAAGCTGATGAACGTTTTTGATGTAGAATCATGCCCTGAGTTCGAAAACGTGAAGGAAAAAAATTATAGTAGAGCGGAAATTTTTTCGACTTTTCATACAAGGTTGATGATTTGAAATCGATTTTTGTTCTATTTTTAGGCAAAGTCGCTCACTTCACACATCTCATTCTCCGTAATCAATGCTTCGAGTAAGATGAATTTTTTACTGTAACTCGCTTACATATCATATGTCAAAAAAAACGCTGAGAAAGAATTTTTAAATTGTTTTCTTTTCTTATTGTAAAAAAATGCATTTCTTCATATATTTTAGGAAATTTTGTTAAAATTTAAGGAGATCGTCCCCAAAACTCGCCAATATCTGGAATTTCATCAACCTGACGCAAAACCTGCATTCAGATGATCGAATGGTATTATATTCAGCTTTTATTTAATGGAAAAAGATTCAAAATTGGTTGAACAAAACGCAAGATATTTGAATTTTACTAAATTCCATATTTTAAAAAGTTGTAAAACTCAATATTGAGCTAAAACTCAAAAA
Source organism: Aedes albopictus (assembly GCF_035046485.1). Classification (NCBI taxonomy): domain Eukaryota; kingdom Metazoa; phylum Arthropoda; class Insecta; order Diptera; family Culicidae; genus Aedes; species Aedes albopictus. The sequence continues at coordinate 168,423,319 of NC_085138.1, forward strand.
CTGTTCTACTTAAAAATTGTTGAATCACGGTTTAGAAAACAGCGCTAAAATTATGTATCAAAAATTTTGGTCGTTGACAGAAGTTCACGACTTTCGTTTTATTTTCTAAACTAGTGTGATCAACGTTGCACAGAAGGCAACGCTGGGACTCGCGCTTCAGGTTTGTAGCGTGAACTTCTCGTTGGACGGCGTGGTGCTTGCTTCCTTCGTGATGGGAGTTTGATTGTGGCCACGCCTTTGACATGCCTATATCAATAACATGGAGTGACAGTACAGACATTAGGGGCCCGTTTTCGTTTGATCAACACATTTTGGGCCCGTTATAACAAAAGAGATGTTGACAACAATGCCTGCCACTGGGCTGATGGTGGCAGTTACTTTGTAGGAATTTCATCGTTTTGAAAAAGTCTGACAGCTTATCGTGTTTCGGGGTCTTTTACGACTTCTGAAGTGTCTGGTCGTCTAGTCGGGTCATGATGAACGTTGTCAGCAATGATCCAGACACAGACAAACAGACGTAAGATTCTTCAAAAGAATTGGGCACATGAATTAAACGCTAGTGTTAGATGGCTTTGACATGCGCTAGTGTACATGTTGCTGAATGATGCAAAAGAACTTCACAGGCGATTTGTGTAGTAGTGTGCGTGTTAGGCATACGTCAAATCCATATCCATTATGGCCGAAAGTGTCTCGCGTGGTTCTACCGATAGGTGGCAGGATGTTCATAAAAAGACATTGGACAAAAGTTTTAAAGTAATTGTTCTAAGGGTTACGTCTGTTTGACTGTGATCCAGATATCGTTTCGACTTTAATAGCTTAATTGATTCCAAACCGCTGACGTATTGGTTAGCCAAATTCACTAGCTCCAACAGGTGTTTATGGTCCTTTTCGCTATCAGTTTTAGATCCAGTAGGCCTTCTAGATAGAGGTCGACATTCACACCGAAGATCTTGCACTGGTCAAGTTACTTTTACGCGTGTTTGAAAAAGTTCTCTTGGATGATTTTTTGACAGAAACTTCAAAGCTTCGGATGCGTTGCTGTGCATGACAAAAAGGTCATCTCATTTTTAGATAGTTAATATCAACCGATTTCAACGACCGATAGTTCATTCGACGGGGAATTTTGTCCCATTGTTTCAAACTGAAAATGGTTCAGATTGGTCAAGCCGTCCCGGAGTTATGGCCATTTCGGTGTTCTGGGCCGGTACCCCAGGAAGGGGTCAGATATGAAAACGTAGCAAACCCATCCCAAGTAACACTTTAAGTTTTGTTCGTCTCTACAAGAGATCTTCATGACCAATTTTATAAAACTTGTAATAAAACTGATTTATACATCAAAACCTCTTGATAACCTCTTCAAGAGCATCTTCCGGCTAAGTGGACCACTCTCGGAGAGGTTTTTCAAACTGCATTAAGAGTAGCAATAAAATCGTTTTAAAACCTAGTAGAAACATTTCCCATTCTCGGTTGTTGTTGTTTTTTTTTAACAAAAACTATGACAGCTCAAGATGCAGAGAAGCTTCTTCGATGGAACGCATAGTTCAGGACGATACATCATTCGTAAGTAGAAGCGGTCATTTCAAAGTAATAATTTAGTTGTTATTGTGTTGGTAGGCTTATGCGCATTCAATTTTACCGTGAATATTGGGGTTCCAGAATCATAAAATTATTGCGCTTCAAAAATAGTGAATATTATCATATTGGAATGAAATGAATCTATTTGTTTATTTAGTAAAACTATCTCGAATCACAAGAAAACTCAGCAGAGAGAGTTTATTTATGTGAGAATGTTATGGAAATGGTGGCAAACTATCAATTCATTGCTTATTTGAGCAAAATTAACTATTTTCCATTCACGTTAGCTAATTCTTCAATATGGCGACAACCATAACCAGCGAAAATAAAACGAAAGCAAGTTTACTTTTATGATGACCGCAATAAACCTAGAAATGTGGTAGTTCTGCTTTTCCACCAATAGATGTCGTTACTAATCGAACGGATCGCCATATGTTGAGAGTTTTAACAGTTTTATTGTGGTAATAATGATTGCCAGAAGGTTTACAAATCGGAAAGTTTTGTTTACTCTTAAAATCTGTCTTTATGGATATCTTCAAGTATACTATAAAACATTTCGTCAATGGTTTTCATAAAAGTAGTCATAAAACTGCGAGTTTTGATTATTGCTGTAATAAAACCCTAATAAAAATCAAACAAAACCAATCAGCAATGAAATTGTTACTTGGGATGCATGCGATACATCAAACCGCGTTTTTTCGGTAATCTGATGAACGGTTGTAAGAAAATAGATTCAGACCACATTTGAACCTACCGGTTGTGTTCCGGAACCGGTTTCGTGTGTCCCGCCGGAAGTAGCCAAACATGAAAATTAGCCAAACCATAGACCAAACCCATGCTTGTGACACATCAAATCGCGACTTTTTCGATAACTTGATGATCGATTAGCAAGAAATTTCGAATTTGGCCCTATTGGGTTTTAGAATCACCGATTTAGTCTAGAAATCTTATCGAAATCATATCGTGAAGTGCAGTATTAGTTAAAGGTAAAAGTTGTTATTGTTATTCGTAAACATAACCTAAAAGAAATATATTATGTATAGGATACTGTGTGATTAAGCCTAGCAACACGTTCCTCGTGGATTGTGGGACACGGATTACTACGGAAAAAGGTAAATTTTAACGGAGAATTGAAGATCCGTCGAACATAACCCCAAAATAGACACTAATCGAGACCTGAATAGGCCAAAATTGGTCTTTTTCCGTCTATTTGCGAGTTTCGACAAGGAAGACCGACGCTAAGCTAGACCACCGACAAATAGGATCTCTCCAAGACCAAATATACCCCTGAGCCAGAGATCAACCCTGCTTGTACTCCGTTGGAGACAATTGCAGAAGAGGGATTACGCCAATCGTCCGAGTTGTCGGGGCTTCCAGAAATCGCCATCATCCAGACGGTATCGAGTCCTCCAGTAAACGAGCGAGCGGCCATTGTGGAAGGCATTGTTTGACGCCATTTTGGAACGCCACTGGTGTTCAGAATACGCCATTGCTTAACGTTTCCCCCCGGCCACTTGTCGTCGAACGTTCCGCTTATTCCCGTTATCCCAGTGGGGCACCGGATCGTGCTTCCGTCCATACCCGAGGCCAACAGTTCCCGAAGACATCCGTGAGGTCCCAATCCCGGAAAACAGTAAGTCGCGCTGGTTAGATTGAGTAGATAATAAGCATGCCAAAACTGTATATATGTGCGTTTAGTTAAGTATAACGTGATCACGTAGAGGCAGGATAGATAGGTCAAAATCCTTGAATAAATCCCCTTAATGTTTATAATTAGCTGTTTACCAAAATCCCGCTTTCTCTTTTAGATAAGGTATTCAGTTTTGCTTAATTTACACACATTCCGGTATATTACGCCCTTTTCCGATGTAAATTTCCTAAAAGCTGAAGTTTCCCACCCCTCCCCTCTTGAAATCTTTCCGAGGTTAGAAAAAGCAAGGTTAGCGTGGCTGATTGGTTTCAACCCTGGTTGATGAACCCCTTTGCGTTCACGCAATTCATTTTGAGTTTTATGCAGGCCCCTGGCACGAATGAAATTTATCGTAGCCAACATCTAACTGCCTTATACTCATATTCGTGCAAATTGAAACGAGCGTGTAATCAACAAACGCAGCTTTTGTTTGATGTTGTGAGCCACACACGAAATCACATTCACAATGCGTGTTGGTTGGGTTGCTTTATTCAACTAATCGCATGCTCCTCTTACCGTACATTAATATTAAAGCGAGTTTGAAGTGTTTTGTGATCATAAGTGGTGGAAAAAATGATTCCAAAAACTGATCAACAAACCAAAATAAACGTTAAACAAAAAATTGTTGATGTTTTCGCATTTGACAGTGGGCGCTATTTATTAGCGCCCAGGACATCCTGTCTACCATGATTCCAATGCATTGATATAGGCCGTGTCAGGGGCCTGGTTTTATGCTGCTTTCGATGTTGGAGAATCTGAAGGTTGCGAGCAATGTTCTAAATTTCACCAGGTTAGGCCCATCGGGTAAAGTGGTGTTTGTGATATGATAATTTTGAAGTAGTAGTCGTGTCATGTCAACTTCGGCAAGCCGAAGTCGCACGAAGTTGCCGAAGGTGACGTCACGTTCCAGAAGCTGCGAACAAATTTTCTGGCGAACGTGACGTCGCGATCAGCTGATCGGTTTGTTTACATATATTTATCGACAAATACAGGCAAACATATACGTTCACCCGGACCTGTGAATAATTGACATCGGGTTGCGAGAGTGTAAACAAAATTGCATAACGACCCTGGGAGTTTTCATAGTCTCGTTTGGAACTAGGGAAGCGTTACAAGGAGTTACACTATCGGAATTTTGGTCACAAGCTATCGTTCGTTTCAATTCGGCAAAACTCTGCTTAATATTTGCGAATTCGGACTGAAGCTGATACACTGTATGTTCCACATTGATTTCAGGAGTTTTATCAACCAGGCCCTTCGCGATCTTTTGATTCGTTGGTGCAGATCGCTGCTTGCGGAATGACGAGAGGCAATCTTCGCACAACCAGAGGACATTGTTGAAATCAACGCAAACTCGCATTTGCTATAGGTTCATATTTGTGCAACTCAAGTGGTTTTGAACGCCGCAGTCGTCACACTCAATCCTCTCGTCCCATGCGCCGATAGCCGAAGAGCATTTGCCACAATCGAATCTGCGCGCCATTGTATAGTCCGTACAGGTAACTCAAGCAGTACAAGCACATGACAACAATAATGGGCCGTCGTTAATGACCACAAATCGGAAAATATTTTCGACGTTATAGAGCAGCGTTTAAATGCTATTCACAAGAGTTCATCCTTTTTTGATACAACCGAGAATTCTTTTTCGACTGCACACAATTTTTGCTTGAATTAGGGTACAATTCACACTATTTTAATACGAAAATTGAACAGCGATTATACACAACACGCACGCGACTTAGCGGCTCTCACGAGTAATTTTTGAAGGTTCGCTCTGACAAAAAAATCACTTAAATCCTTTGCGCACCCCCTAAATATTAATCGAAATCGCTAATTTTTGCCCAGCTAACTTATTTCGACTAGTAGATTCCTAGCAGATTTTGACTAGTAGATTCCACTTGAGAAATTATATCCCGGAGTCGACACACTGGAGTCGACACACTGGAAACGCGCCGTAATTTTTCGCAAGCTATGTTCGTCGCCAAACTTCTGGAGAACGGTACGGTACTGACTCCTTATCACTTTTTGCTGACTTGGATTTGTATGCTCCAGAACGATCGCTCAGAAGGCGTTGTTTCTTCCTTCTCGGTGTGCGGAACAGCCTACACGCAGAACTCGATGTACACAGCGCAACGAGTAACTTTCACGCAGTGATCGAAAAGACATAAGAATTTTCACGCAGATTTGTGTAACACCGGATCAGCACATTTTTTGTGTTGATCCAGTCGTACACAAATATGAGTGAAAATTCCTTTGTCTTTTCGCTCGCTGCGTGAAAGTTACTCGTGCGCTGTGTTGTTTCATTTAAGGGTGTATGTGGTCAACATGATTTGACACAATTTACACCTCTTTTTCCACTCCATTTGTCACGCTCCTGCGTGAGCGATTCCAATTGGCAGCTACACTTTGCTTTGTACAGCACCTAAATGTATTCTATTATATTCTACTATATCGAACTGGGTTGCCTTTGTGCTGCTTTCACTTTCTACCCTATCCATGGTAGAATGATGAGCACGAGGATGTTGATGTGTGGCTCTTGCTCCTTTTCCAGTCCGATGAATTGCCGTTAGCCGATATCCAGGTTTCCGAGTAATTTAGAGCAATATGATCAGAAGAGGATCAGATGTCAGCCGCAGGCTTGATTTTCCTCCTCGAAATCAAAAGAGTTTTGCAACATGCTCTGGAGCGGTGTTTTGCTTTTTGTGCTCATTCTGCGAATGGAGTGACGTGAGAAAAGTCGGAGTCGTATATCGAGGTGAGAAATCTCGATTCGAATGAGGTGACTCTCCATTTAATTTACACGGCGAGTCACTTCATTCGAGAGTGGATTCCTCATCTCGATATACGACTCCGACTTTTCTCACGTCACTCCATTCGCAGAATGAGCACATTTGCCTCGTCGCGAGGGAGCGAACGAACCCCAAACAGAGAGGCAATAAAAACTGAGCGAAGAAGAGGGGAACGAAAAAAGAGCCGATGATTATTTCGGGTTTTTGAGTGCGATTTTCGCCTCGAGAGTCTTTCTTTGTATGGGAGTGGAACTCGCGAGAGCTTTTTGAGTGTGAGTGGACGTGAGAAACACAACAAGCAATTATGAGTGCTGGACGAACTCCTCGCTGCGCGGCACGCTCGCGCTCGGTGCTGTTGAGGATTTGCGTTGTGATTTCTGAGTTTTATTTTCATTCCTCAGAAAATCGCCAAAATCGCTTCCTCATTTTCTCGCTAGGGAGTTTTTGTCAAGCCTGGTCAGCCGCTCCCGGGGGAGGAGCAACTGACGAAAAATTGCAAGTGCCGGGGCTGGGAACGAACCCATGACCGTCCGCCTATGAAGCGAACGTGTGATCACTGTGCCACGGGCTCCGGCAATCATTTAATATATATATATATATATATATATATATATATATATATATATATATATATATATATATATATATATATATATATATATATATATATATATATATATATATATATATATATATATATATATATATATATATATATATATATATATATATATATATATATATATATATATATATATTTAGTTTATCAGGAGTGCAATTCGATCACAGGTCCTTAACCATGCTTCTGAATTCAGTCCACAAATTCAACCCACTTGCTCCAACGTGCATCGGTTCGGTAGGGTGCCGCAGCGCGCCTTCAACGCTATCGGTTTCATCCGACCGTACTATAAAACTCGAAGTGGACAAACCGGTCCGATTCGGTTCCGTCCCCGTCCCCGTGTACAAGTAATTGATTCACGCTAGGGGAGCCCAACGGCGCGCGTTTAAGAAACACCGAGATTTGAGGGACCGCTAATTGGTGAATGCGGAATGCACCGGGCTCCCGGTGCTCGGGCAGCAACAGGGCAGCTGATTGAAGCTGCACTGCTGGTTGGAACTGGATTGGACGTTGGTTGAAGTTAAGTTCAATCGACTGTTTGACGCAGCTTGGTGTAATTAGGCAGTTGTGCGATTTAGGTTGATGGAATGTCTTATTGATGGATGAGACGTCGTATATGAAAAGCTGAAATAACTATTCTAGATTTCAGAAATCTATAAGAGCATCGATCTCATCATTACAACCATTTAAGATGTAGGCAGGTGTGCTGACTGTTGTTGTTTTTACTGCTTAGTTTCGCAGACCCTGACTATTAAATGGTGTAGATTTTTAAGTGCTGGTTGATAAGTTCAGCTGCGTTTTCTCAGTTGCACTGGATTTCCGAGACGCTCCGTAATGTGTTCATCGAAGTACTACTTTCAGCTTTCAATCACCTCACATTCGTCCGTCTGCACACTCCTTTTATTTTAGCTTGTGACACAGAATTGCCGGATTTCATCAATTTGAACAAACTGCCATCAAATTTCATATGAAGATAACTCCTAGTCTAGTCTACTGCTCCTATTGTGCGAAAATGTACAAAACAAGCCTCACGTTTTAAATCCATAGTTGACAAGCTCCACTTCGCGTCAACTGTATGTTCCCATTCTTTACAGTGACATTCTTCTACTTAAAGTACCCCCGCAAACCAAGTACCGTAAACCATATACTAGGAAAAAGAAGCACATTGACTAGCTAGCCGTTGGCGTTCAATGGTCTCCCGTGGTTCACTTCCGAGAAACTAGACGTAGGCCAGCTCGGGCTCCTTTCCTTGCCAGCTGAAGTTATCGTCGTACCAACAGTTTCTGTTCAAGCAAAAACGGAACCATTCACTTAGTCGTCCCACATGCGTCGTATCAACACACGTATCTTGTGGGTGGGGGCTGATAGAAACCGAGAAGATAAAGCAAAGAAGCCGCCCATCATCATCATCGTCATCGGGGTAAGGGCCCACCGGAAAATGTCATCGTACGTACCTACTGCTTGCTGGCTGCTGCTACTAAAAGGCAGCCAGACTTAGAGCTCAAGGTTGGCGACGGCGACACCGAAGCTGGCTGTGCTGCTCGGATCGATAGGGTTGGCCTTACAACTGCTTCCGATCCGTTATCAGTTTCTGGTGCCATTCTTCGGCTGAAACCGAGAGCGATTGAAAATGGAGCAAATTTATTAAAGGGGCTATCATGGCGAAGCGGAAGCAGTCAGTCGGTTTCAATGGGGCATCAATAGGTTATGCATAGGTTGAGGAGAGGGTGGTGATAGCAAAGCTGCTGGTGGGGGTAATGAATTACCGGGTTTTCCTGAAAGGTGGGTGCCGGTGAAAGACGAATGCCTTTGAAAAGGTTTTCAATTATTTTCGGATGGCGTGTTCTCTCTTATCTCAAACCGTGTGATTTGCTTTGATTGGGGGGTCGTTTCTTCGTTGTGCACCTTTTCTAATTCATGGGAAACGATTTATGGGAGCGATACCGGTATTAATTTGTATTAGGAAAGGCACTTATCATATCATGGCTTTTAATTGAAAGGTATTTTAATATTTCACATAATAACGTCTCGCTTGATACAGAACGTGGCTTACAGGTTGCTATAGTGTACCATCTTGATTCTAGAGCTTTTCTGGATTTCCTGCTTACTAGAACAAAATACTTCTTCTTGTTGACGCATTGTTGCAACTAGGAAAAAACCTGCTTCTCGGCTCAGTGTTTTACATTGCACTGTCATAGTCACCAACTAAGAGTTATTCTTTGCCAACTGAGTCGATAGAGAATTGAACTCTTACAGGCGAGTCTCTTACTAAACGAATTCCTTTTAACCTTTTGGAGCCGATTTTTTTCGCCGCTGTCGACGCAACCTCGCTGGTGTCGAACACGTTTGTTATGCTCGGTTTCATCACCGGGGTCATATATGGCCCCTCCGGCTCCAAAGGGTTAAACGGACTCCTACTAGACAGAGGTGAGCGTTATAGGAGACTAAGAACTTATGGGATTTCGGGTCTTTGGGGGTGTGACCAATTATCTCGGGTGTGTTAAGAGATAGCGCAATACTTTCTTCGGCAATATTTAAGTGTTTGAAAAGATCTACCATTAGAACTTTGATTCATATGATTAGTTGGTAACTTGGCCGCTACCCGAGCAGAAAAAAATAACAAGTGAATAACATATCAAGATATTTATCTTGAATACTACCATACCTTGATATATCCTTCATTAGGTGGTAATAAGAGGCAAAATAACAAAAACGAATACCAAAATTTTGTATAAATAACACCTAGTAAATAACAAGTCTTGTTATTTCAATAATGAATGCATACCTAAAATTTCAAGTGCTGTATTTGTTATTCCAAAGTTATTGAATAACAAACTAATAATATTTCTTGTTATTGAATGTTTCATTTGTTCGATGACTTCATGATGTAATAGCAAATCTTGTTCTTCGGTATTTTCACTGCTAAACCAACAAATACTACATCAATACCAAACTCTGCTCAAATACCTCCAACTGTTATTATGATGTTCTCATAACATTTCGTAGAATAACGCAGCAATAACAATTTTAGGTATTAGAGCACATGTTGCTCTTCGCATGGTATTTGTAAGGTATGCTCTTCTGCTCGGGTAGAGGCGCCATCGACAGTTTCATGCAAAATTGCACTACAGGAACTATATCAGGTTGTCAAGCATACGTTACGATATGCGATAGCCTGATAAATTGGAAGGATAGTGCCTTCGGAAAAGTTGTTGGGTACGCCAATAACTTACAGATTATGAGTTGCGAAGTGTCAAATTCCTCCACTGGGCGACGCTAGTGAGTAAAATTTTTCAAAACCTCATATTTTAGAATCCTAAAAACTTAGAAAGTTGGTGTCTTCGGCAAAGTTGATCAGTATGACAGAAACTTACATAAAATGGAACACTTGTTTCGCATTTCTGCCACTAGGTGGCGCTACCGATCTTGAAAATTTTATAATCTCATAGCTCAGAATCCTGATAACTTGGAAAGTTATTTGCTTGGGCAAAGTTGATCAGCATGGCATAGACTTACTTAAAATGGAACACTTGCTTCGCCATTCTGCCACTAGGCCGCGCTAGTGCACTTGCAAATTTCATAAATCTCGTAGCTCAAAATCCTGATAACTTGGAAAGTTGATGTCCTCAGCAAAGTTGATCAGTATAACATAGACTTACATAAAATGAGGCACTTGTTTCGCAATTCTGCCACCAGGTGGCACTAGTAAACGAGCAAATTTTATAAATCTCATAGCTCAGAATCCTGATAACTTAAAAAGTTAGTGTCTTGGGCAAAGTCGATCAGCATGACAGAGACTTGCATAAAATAGGACACTTGTTTCGCAATTCTGCCACCAGGCGGCGCTAGTGAACTTGCAAATTTTATAAATCTGATAGCTCAGAATCTTGGTAACTTAGAAAGTTGATGTCTTCGGCAAAATTGATCAGTATAACAGACTTTCATAAAATGGGTCACTTGTTTCGAAATTAGGCCACCAGGAGGCGGTTTTAGAAATATCAACGTCGCGTTCCATAAGGAGGCTTGGCATAATGAGAAATACCCAAGTAACAACAAACCTAGTCACAAACATCATATCCCAAGTAACATTTTGATGACCAATTAGTCTTGAAGAGGTTTTAAGAACCGTCGTAAAACCTTATATCTTTTATTTTGGTTTTATAACGGTTTTGAGAACCTTTTCCAGTCTTTTTGACTAAAAGGTGTTACTTGGGATCATTGCATCAATTCAACCGTATTTTAGCACAGCTAATGCAAGATAACCTTTATTCAGCATATTCCAAGGGATGAAGCATTAAACCTACATTATGAATGCATTGAAGTATTAATGGGTTTAGGCAGTTCAACGTAGCCCTGACCGTTTCTCACTGCTTCATAGTGAATAATAATGAAAGCTTTTATCATCCTTTGTACAAAATCACTAAGGTTTGCGCCGTTTTTGAAAGTTGCGAACAAAGGGAACTCATAGCCCAAAGGATCACTTTGGAAGAACCATCTAAATAATATATTTTCTATAGAAGAACATGAATCAGAATTTTCAGGGATTGCGGTAAGATTTTTTCACAGATGGGTTTGGTCTTAGGACTCATTAATAAAAGGTGTAGACCTGTGGTGTCATCGAGGTTACTCCAAGTTACACACTGAGTAAAAATATCTGTTGTTAAAAAAAGTTGTTAAATTCCCAGTAAGAGCAGCCCCTGTAAAAATAAGAATAATTAGAAATTGATTTCTCCCTGTTGAATATTATGTATTTTTTTTTCGATAATATTGCACCCCAGATTCCTTCAGAGTTTCCTCTACGGGCTTTTTAAAAAATCATCAAATATTTTGAAAAATGTACTCCACGGATTTCTTTAGTTCCTCTTAGGGATCAATTCCAAGATTAATTCAGATATTTTACTAGCTATTCCTCCGAAATTTCTCACAATATTTTTTTTTAATTCTTGCATTATTGCTTCAGAAATTCCACCATGATTTTTTTCCAAAACTCCTTTTGTGATTACTTTAGAAATTCTTTAAGAGCTTCCTCCACAAATTTCGCTAAGGATTCATTTAGAAACCATTCATGGATATGGAGGAATGGCTCCAGCGATTCCTTTGGAAAATGTTCTGACGAATTTTTAAGGAACTGTGCCAGCAATGCTTTCGGAGATTTTTGTGAGGATTCTTCGCAAGAATTCTTTCATGGATACCTTTCAAAAATCATAGTATCCTTATTTTTAAAGAGATTATCCTAGAAATTAATTTACGAACTCTTTCATAAAACCTTTCTTAGATTGAATCCAAAACAGCTCCAAAGAATTAATTTCAGAAAGTCTTCTACGGATTCTTTTGTGAAATTTCTTTTGGAATTGCTACAGAAATTAGGGTTTGGTTGCTAGTAGTGGACCTCCCTAAGCCATCGAAATTTACTTCTGCGGCTTTTTAGCAATGTTACCTCAATGGATTGTCCTAAAGTGAAATTTTATAACAATTTTAAAGTCCTCTCTTTAGGTTAAGGCCGTCTAACTTGCAACATTAATTAATTATTCCAGTGTAACACGCATTTGAAAGTATGCACCGACGTTGTCTATATAGGACCCCACCGCCCAGTCAACCAGTCATCGTATAAGATGTTGTATAAGATGTTAAAGTGGAGGCGATATGCGTACATTTTACATGCGCCCAAATGGAGGCATGTACGCATATGGTCTCCACTTTATCATCTTATGCAGCATCTTATACGATGACTGGTTGTCTGGGCGGGGACCACTAGGATATCTTGGTTCCTATAGTGGACCCCCATTTGATTTTCATGTTATCTGCCTTGCCGCCGACGGTGCCTATAGTGGACCCGTCCGCGTGTGCGTATAGTTGACCTTTTTGAATGTTTACATTCATTAAATATTCAAAATAACCGATTTTTGTGGCCACTGGGCAATTTGTTTGCCAGGAAATGCTGTGTAGCAATGTAATTGATGTTCCCCCGGCGGAAGTTGTCTGGAAACAGTTGATTTGAGCATTTATATAGACTAGCACACAACCCCTACTGAGATTTTTTTTCCAGAATTTCCTCTAGAGAAACAATAGAGATTACTTCCAATAATTCCTCTCGAAAACCTTCTATAGGCTTTCTCAAATTTCCATAGATTATTTCAGAAATACGTATGAGAATTATTGTAAGTCATCCACAGATTTCTTTTTATTTCAGTGATTTCATCAGAAAAATAAAAGTTTGGCATTCCTCCAGAAAGTTCTCCCACAATTTCTTTAGAAAATCTTCATTAGAATTCTTCAGAAATTCTTCCAAAGTTTCCTTCAGAAATTCTTCCAGGCATTTCATTAGAAATTTTCCCGGAGATTCCTAAAGAACTTTTAAATGAAATTTCTCCATCATTTGTCAAATTTGTTTTTAAAGAAAAAATAAAGAGTTTTTTAAAAAACTGCTGCATGAATTCCTACAGAAGTTACTCCAGAAACACTACAAGGTTTCTTTCGGAAACTCCTCCATCTTTTTTTTTCAGAAATATAACCAGGAGATTATTTTAGAAATTATTCTAGAGATTCATTGAGGAAATCCCTCGGAAATTACTCCAAAGATTCTTAAAGAATTTTATGCAGGGTTTCCCTGATAAATCTTTCTAAAATTCTTTCAGTTTTTACTTCAGAAAATCTTCCAGAAATTCGAAGAGGTATACTTTCAAGAATTCCACCAGAGATTTGGCCAGGAATTGCTATAGAGGTTGCATTAGACATCCCACATGAATTTGTCCTACCATTTCTGCAGGGATTCATCCAGAAAATCTCGCAAAAATCCTGCATTATCACTTCGTAACATCGATGTTTTTGTTTCGATTAATCGATTTTTTTGAATCGATGTTGAAGCCCCACAAAATCGACCGAATAGATTTTTCACATTCGATTTTTCTTTCGATTCAGAAATTTAAAATTTTCTTTTTACTTCAGAATGCATTGTGTCAACGTTATTCATTTTCGACACAGTTTTTCGACAATTAGTTTGATTTAGTATAATTGAAATAGAATACATTTAGGCGCTGTACAAATTGAAAGTATAGTTTCCAATTGGAATCGCTCACGCAGTGCCCTAGTGGACCAAAGAGCTGTACAATTCGGCACCAACATTTCAAAAGGGCGTAACTGCATTCACAACCAATGCCTTCTCACAAAGCTGTGGAGCGTATCCCATCCCTCTCGAGCAATTCACTAGCACAAATAGGAAGATAAAATCCTCCTCTTTCGATTAATGGATGTGAATTGCGTGAGATGATTGAAATACGACCCACAGCTCTGTGAGAAGGCATTGGTTGAAAAAGCAGTTACGCCCTTTTGAAATGTTGGTGCCGAATTATGTTAGGTGATTGAAAACAGAGTCGCAAAATCATTGGCGTAGCTAGGACTTTTTTCTGGAGGGGGGGCACGGGCGAGCTGATTTAAGATGACTTTTAAGCGGCATGGGCGCCCGTAATGTGGATATGCAAATGGCATTGCAGTTTTGAGGAATCAAAGTGACTGTTTTAGATTTGTTTCTAGTTTCGTAAACTATAAGAGTATGAGTAATTCCTCCAGGATTTTTTCCATAGAGTGATGGAAGTGCATTGATGCAGTGATTCCATCTTGAATTCCTCTAGAGATTCCTTTAGGAATTCATCTATGCATTCCACAAGACATTTCTTCGGGAATTTGTCCTGGGGTATCTTTTATAGATTCAGATTCCTTCAGAGATTTCTTCAAGGATTTCTACATATATTCCTTCCAGAATTTCGCAGCAGATTGCTCCAATAACTCCATTTGGATTTGAAATTAATCGAAGTATTTCGGCCGGAATGTCTTCCTGATATTCTTTCAGAAAAATTTACTAGAGGTTATTTAAAAATTAATCCACGAATATCTCTAAAAAAATCCATTGAGAGTCCATCCAAGTAGGGTATTGGCTCCCTTATTAAGCATGTGGCTCCCATTTTCATCCCACGAAAAACAAAGGATTGAAACGCTGTTTGTTTTGTTTCTTATTTTTGTATTTTTTGTTAGAAGTGAGCACCCATGAAAACAAAAAGAACGGAGTCAATCCGTTCCGTAATCGCTTGTTTTCGAATAGGATGAAAATGGGAGCATGAGATTACTGATGGCACACGTACCCTATTCCTTCAATAATTCGTCCAGAAATTACTGCATAATTTCTTCCAGAAATTCGCTAAGATAGATCGCGTGAGATTCCCTAAGGAATTCCGCAAGGGATTGCTTCCGGGATTCATCATGGGGTTTCCTCACAAACTTCTCTTAGGTTCCTCCAGGGATTCACTTGGGAATTCCTTCTGTGATTCTTTCGGGAACAACTTCCAGGATTATTTTGATAATGCCACCGAGGACTCTCTTTGGGATTCCTTCCTGTTTAGAGATTCCCTTAGGAATTCCTCTTGGGATTGCTTTCAAGCTTCCTCCTGGGGTTTCTTCAAGAACTCCTCCAGGAATTCCTTCAGGAATTGCTCCAAAAATTCCACTGCGTACTCTTTTTGGTATCCCTTCAGGATTTCCTTTGGAATTTCAGTAATTTCCTCAGAACTTCCTCCTGGGATTTTTCAGAAACTCTTCCTAGAATTCCTTAAGAAATTGATCCAAGGATTTCTTCAGGAATTCTTTCTGGAATTCCTCCAAGAATTCCTCAAGGGATTCCTCTAGGATTCCTCTGGGAATTCCTACATGGATTCCTCTAGAAAATCTTACAGGGATTCGTCCGAGAATTACTCTAGCAATTTCTCTAGAGATTCCTCTATGAATTTTTCCAGAGATTCCTACGTGTATTCCTCTTGAGATACCTCAAGGTATTCCTCCAGAGATTTCTTCAGGAATTTCTCCTAGAAGTGCTTCATTAGTTCTTCAAGGAAATTCTCCAGGGACTTCTCTATGAATTTCTCCAGGGATTCACCATGGAATGTATGCAGGGATTCCTCCAAGAATTCCTCTAGAGATTTCTTAAGGAATTTCTTTAGAGATTCGTCCAGGAATTTGTACAGGCAAATCTCCAGGAATTTCTCCAGGGATTGCTCGAAGCATAGCTTCAGGAATTCCTCTTGGGATTGCTCTAAGCCTCCAGGAATTCTTTTTGGAATACCTCCACAATACCTATGGCAATTTCTCCAGAAATTTCTCCAAAAAATCCTCTAGGAATATCTTCATAAATTTCCTCAGGAATTCCTCCAGAAGGTTATCTACAAATTATTCCAAGTATTTCTCCAGCAATTCCTGTATAAATTCCTTCTGAAATTCTTTTTGGAATTCCTTCAAGGATTTGTTCAGGAATCCTTCTGGAAATTCTATAGGAATTCCTTCAGAAATGCCCAAAGGAATTGCTCCAAGAATTTATCCAGTAATTATTGCAAGCATTCCTCCAGGAATTCTTCCAGGATTTCATTCATGTCAGGGACTTCTCTGGGAATTCCACAAAGAATTTTTCTAGGGATTACCCCAGGTATTTCTTCAGGAATTGATCCAGGAATGCCTCCAGGAATTCTTCTAGGAATTTCAGAAATTCTTACAGCAATTCCTCTAGGGAATCCTCCATGGATTTCTTCAGAAATTCTTTCTGGAATTCATTCCAGGGTTTCGTGCAGGAATTCCCCTGGGAACACCTCTAGGAATTTCTTCAGAAATTTCTCCAGCGATTCCTCTTAGGATTTTTCCAGAGATTCCTCCAGAAATTTCTCCGACGATTTCTCCAAGAATTCCTCCAGAAATAGTTTTTGGGGCGTTCCTCTACGAATTTCTTCAGTAATTTCTCCATGGATTCCTCCCAGAATTCCTCTAAAGATTACTCCAGGGAATCAGCGATTTTTTTAAGAATACCTCTAGGAATTTCTCCAGGAGTTCCACCTGCGATTCTGCCAGGAATTTGTCCAAAAAATCCTCCAGGCATTCCTACTGAGGTTCCGCCAGAAATTGCTTCAGGGATTCCTCCAGCGTTTCTTTGAAAAAATCCTCCTCCAGAAGTTCTTCCAAGAATTCTTCCAGAAATTTCTCTAAGGATTCCTCCCAAATTTCCTCTAGGGAATCCTCTAGGAGTTCATCCAATGATTCCTTCAAGATCTCTAACATAATATGCTTTATGCATTCATCCAACAATTTCTCCAAGGAGTCCTCCAGGAAATTTCCCTGGAATTCCTCCAGGGATTCCTTCAGGGTTTCCTTTGGGTATTCCTGCAGGAATTCTCCAAGGATTCATCCAGGAATTGCTCCAGAGACGGTTCGATGTACAATTTGTGATATTAAATTTATTTAGACAAATAAAACATCCCATTAACTTGTACTCCATGCTGCATACATTTTATGGCTTTTCAACATTTAGTAATATCGAATCGATGTGAAAACATCAATTCAAAGCATTCGATTAAATCGGTGAATCGATTCTGCTGGTCCGATTCGAATCGATTCACAAAAATCGATGTCTCAGCCAAACTTGCTCAAACTGCACTTCTAAAAAAAACAAAAGTAACTTTGGTGATATCAATACCTATACAGAAGTCCTGTAGGCGAAATCCAGCGCACTTTTTCTTCGAAAAAAAGAAAATTTTCTTGCTGGTGGGCAATGGTTCTCTTCGAAGAAACTGTGCGCCGGAATTCGACCACTGACTGGTCGTTGACAGAAATCTCGTAAGATTTGTTCTGTTCCCTTTGTATTCTTGGTAGTTGACAAAATCTGCCCTAACGATTAAGAATGTTGATATTGTGGAGCGGACCTGCTTGGATGGTTAGAACACACGATTATCACACCGAGGACCTGGGATCGAATCCCACTCCCGACAAACTCTCAAAATGTGCATTCTTCCTTCGTCAGGGATGCAAAGCGTGGGTCCCGAGATGATTTAGCCTATGGCTAAAAATCTTAAATTCAGATAAAAAAATGGTATTGTTATCGGAATTAAATTGAACGTATCATGTCCAATTAAACTGTCGGTCGCATAAATACTTTGAACTCCATATTGAAATCTGATTCTCTATCAAGACAGAATTGTATGTATACCACTTTTTCTCTGACAATTATTCTCTTCCATTGCGGTTATAATGATCAAAACGGTAGGCTTTCCGAAGTTCGATATCCCCCCAGAGATGCCATAAGTGTACTGCATATAAATCAAATCTAGCCGGGGCCGTAGTGCATGGCAACGACCGTAAGCCCCACAAAGGAGTCATTACCATGTGTCTTACCGTCATGAATGGTTATCAACCAGATACAGTTATGATTTGTTGGTGTTTTTTTTTGTCTCAGTTTTTGCACGATCTGCTGCGTTGCCAATCAAACTTGGGCGAACTGGCGACGGACGACCAAAATGGAGCACTCGTGAGTTCAAGCAAGAGTTTATATTGACAGATGCGGACGACAGGCGATTGGTACCCCAATAAAAAGACCTATTGAATGCGATATACTTTGATAAAATATTACAACAGTTTTCAATCATCATTTAATGTAATTGTAATGAAGAAAAACACGCATATGTTACAGATTCGACCCACAAAAGTGTAGTTTATTATATACTAACATCTTAATGAAGATTATCCTTTTAAAAATACGGAGAATTATATAATAACAATAGGATATATCATTATGCACCCTAAAATCTTTGGTGAATATATATGATATACTTAAAATATACCTTACATATCTATTAAAGTTACACCGTTGTACTTCATATCATGAGTAATATTATGGGATAATGGGATAATGGGATAGGAAATTGTATGCTCTGCTTGAAACCAATGCAATGTACTGTACTTTGGGAGAACAGTTTTACCGGGGTGCCAACATGGCTACTGTTTTTGCGGTTAGTTAAACGATTATGTGTAAGCCCGCGGGGAACCGTCGTCATCGTCGCACAGTACCTATGCGCCAATAGAGTGAATGTTTCTGTGCGCGGTTGCTGGCTGTTCTAGTTTAGCCACGTCTTTGGCAGGGTTCACCAAAGTGGGATGTTGTCTGTTTTAATGGGCATTTTCCAACAAGGTTTGAAGTTTTTGCGGAGGATGGATGAGATGTCAGGCAAGACATGTCGCAGAATCAGGCCCCAGTGTGCGTCAAAAAAATATGAATAAAATCGGAAAGTATTAGCCACAGCTGGGGTAGAGGAAAAGTACTCAATAATAGCATAATTTGATATGGAGATCAAAAAGTGATATTGGGTTGATTGATATATGAGATAAAAGATCTAAAAATGATATCAAAAATTTACTCCTGGAACATCATCACCATATCTTATTTAGATCTTGTAAGATCTAACCAATAGCAGCGAGCTATTCAGATGTTCCCAGAACATATTTTAGATATTATTTTCAGATTTTATATGTCTTTAATCAAACCAATATCACGTTTTGATCGACAGTATTTCACCTCTACCGGAGAGATGAAACACAAACGATTAGCTGTAGCAACGGTTTACGTCCCGATAAAAACACACAAATAAATTCCCAAAGAAAATTTACATCATTTTGATTTTGAAATGTCGATCACTTTTGATTCAATGTAAAGCCAAAAATAATTAATGCTATTCAACGCTAAGAATTGTTAATTACACTTCTCATGTTAAGTTTACTTTAATTATCCCCCTGACCTTCTCTATTTTCAAATCCCATTCTGTACAGTGGAGCTAATTTACACAAGCCAAAGAAACTTCACGACTATCAAACTTACACTGAAATTAATTAAAGTTTCTCAATTAATTTGTCAACGTGTCAAACTAGTCAACTGGGTAATGTAGCACTAAAGTTTCATACATCATTAGCAGCACCACGGCAAGAGCTGGGACAGCCCTGCACAGACCACCAGTAACGGTTAATGTTTCTTATGAGAACGTTATGTTACATGTGAATTTGCAGGTTACGGGTACCATACCAAATATAGAATATATCATTCGAAGTTTACCTGCGCGAAAATATTACCAAGCACAGTTTCGCACTTCATTGGCGACCTTTTTATTCTAAAAGTCTACTGCAAACTTTTCTACTGCTAATAGTTTCGACACAGACTAACAGAAGTATCACTTGGAACAAAGTGCGATTAAAATTATAGTCAAAAAAGCATAATCGCCCAATGCTAACTACGCTGTGTTTCGCAAACCAACTGAGTAGATGGCGGTAGTGAGCAAACGTCAAACAGGAGCAAGAACGATGCCACGAGCGAGAGATTTGCGAACTACACAATATTTGAAAAGTTCGTTGAAAAAGGAAACGATGGAAAGTGGGTAGAGTGAGACGTCTGTTTGTCTGTTTTTTTAGTTTGTTCTTGAGTTAGTTTTGTTCTTGAGACTTTTTTTCTGTTTTCAATAATGTGTACTCTCTTGAAGGCACAAGACAAGCCCACGTTATAATTAGGCTCAGTGTACCCGTTAAGGCCATGGTTAAAGTGAGAGAAAAATGCGTTCTTGTTTGTGTCGGAGTGATTTTTTTTTACGAAACTAATGCAATCACATTACAAATCTTTTCGTTGCAGAAAACAAGGAATGACATTTGTAAACCGAACGAGCGATTTCGTACAATGCATTTTTCTCTGTCTCTTTTGTCGGACCAACCCGACTAGAAAATTATATCAAGTTTATATCATATTGTGTTATGATGTTATAATATTTTTCTATAACTAATTATGTTATAAACTAGATGCAGGATAATGTTAAAATATCTGAAATTGTAACTAATCAAGATTATAACCTATTTTGTTATAATCATATCAAAATTATAACAAAATATGATATGAATTTTAGCCTCAGAATTATTAGTTTCTATCAAAATTTGATTCAATTTTGTAGCATAACATTTCAAATGTCGAAGACTTAAAACTAAATTATAATACAATGAGTTATAAAACAACATTTGTAACATAATGTGATATAATTGAGTTATGGTATTTTGAAAACATCAAGGATATTGAACAAAATTATTTCACAATGAGTTATGAATTTCGTAGTTTGTTAGGATTTTGTTTTATTTTCGTTACAATTTTCTAGTCGAAAAAAAAACAGCACACGTAAATATATCAGCATGCTTTGCACATGTTCTGAAACACGCATATTCTGATTGATACCTACCAGTGTTAGTCAGCCATCTGTAGGCACTTGTTGAAACCAAGGGGGGGAAAATGTACACGAACGCTCAGGTATGCGTGAGAAATTTTTCGTTAGCAACGAAAAAAGTTTATCCGAAGATAGCCGAAGATGAGCCGAAATTTGTTATGGCAAACCCAATCAGCTGCTGGTGAGGTTTCTTAAAATCTTGAAACATCACAGAAAAGTGGCACAAATCGTCGGTATTTGCAATCAGATCGCATCAGAGGGATGCCTGCTAGGGATTGCCTTACGATTTCCTAATTTATTTGCACATTTGAAGAAATTTTCTGTTTTATGGTGCAAAAAGTTTCCATAACAAATCCCAATCGTGAACCGAAAGAACAGAAAAAGAATAAGAAGCTCAGAAAATTCACCGAAAAACGGCAAAATTCACCAGCCGTCGGCCACGCACACGACCATGCTATCTGTATACCCGTCTTACATATATCCTGGTTGAAACCGTTCGGAAACAACCAGAACGCTTTCCACTCTGTTTAAAAATAACTATCACTTCCAACCGAGAGCATGCTTTCTTTTCTCTTCTCGCACACGCACCATCATATGCATATGAAAACAGAAGCTTTGTTTTCTCTGCGATCCACTCAATCATCAGTGATGACTGCAAAGCGTTGTTGCATTCTACGAAGCGAAATATTCTTTTAACGCATAGTTTGATTTGCTTGTTTTTTTGTTTTATTCTAGAAAGCAGGAACTAAAATCTACGAATGAGCAAGTTCGACGTCTGACGGATTCGTGATTTCGTACATGATACAACTCCATTTGTACAGTTTCAGCATCGTGGTACGAATAGACCGTACATTTTACGCAAATCCATTCCATTTATGAAAACGGTTTTTAAGAAACATATTTGTTGAGCTTTTACGAAAGTATATTATCAGTGCAGCACTGCTGGTGATTAGGTGTGCGGCATGCGAGAGTTAGTCTCGGCCTCATATAAACAATTCGCTCTCTCAATGAATGAGTGTAATCAGTTCTGTATTCTGCTTAGAGGGTTCGAAAAGTCGGTACCCACTAATTCGCTCTCACTTTAAATTATTAGGCACAAACGCGGCGTTTGTGTATTGTGGATAAGCCGAAAGAGAGATGGATCTGTGGAAAAGAGAGTGTTCATGGTGTGCGCTCAGATTCAGTTTGGCTTTCTATTCCGCAGAAGCATTCCCAAGTAACAATCAGCATGCCTTGAAGGTTTATTCATGTTTTATCCTGGTTTTATACGAGCATGTCAAAAAGCGAGTTGTTCTAAATTAGTTTTATGTGGTAGTTTTTTACTTTGAACCTTTGGCGTTCCATAAAACTATCATATATCTTCTGCTATAAACATCTTCAGTTAAAGACTTGCAAGTAGACATGAATTGGTTTTATCACTTATTATTTACCATTTCAATAAAACTTGCATTTGCGGTTGTTGTCGGAGAGATTTTTTTTGTAAACAAATACACAAAACTGTGAGGCAATGCATAAAACCAACAAAAGATTTCGTGGCCGTAACATAAACCAAAAAAATGCTGTGATAAAACCGCTAGTTCTATCATGAGCTCAGTTATGACTACCTCAGGAGGGTTAGCCCTATTGGAGGAATCATCAGGAACACAGTGTTTTATCAGAAAAATATGTCGCCTAGCCGGGATAATTCCTGTAAATACAGAAAAAATATATCTCAATTTTATGATTTAACGTACAGCTTAAGATCAAATTAAACCATACAACACGTTTCCGTCATTTTATTTTGTCAGAAAAATTACATAATGTCTTTGAAACTCTGCTGTGTTGAAAAAACCTTTTTTGCACCCAATTCCACCGAGTAAATTAAATGCATTTAACTTCCAAATTATGCATAGTTTGTGTGGCGCACTTAGTTTTTGTCATTATCACAGTCACATTCACCACAAATTTTCCGTGGCATGTCTCCTGACACGTATTAAATAGGAAAACAAATCTGAATTCCATATCTGCATCTTTTCAATTGATGGCTGGATAAACAACCAAGCATAATTTATTCTGACGATCGAACATTGAGAGTGAAAGATAATCAAAACAATTATTTGACAAGTCAGAAGATGGTTTTATTTAGAAAATTGATAAAACTATGATATAACCCGAAATCCTAAGCCGGTTTGCATACTCCTGTTTGCATAGTCCTGTAGACTCTAATAAGACTGGGCCAACTAGCCAGAACGTGGGCTTATTGAGGCATACAAGAACTCGATAGCATTTTCAAGTCGGCATCAATGGTTTTATGTTTAGGATTTTTGAATCGCTAAAAAACTTTGATAAAATTAAAATTGTTACTTGGGTTACCTGTTCTGTTTCTTAGTTGGTAAAAGTGCCGATCTCGCGAATACGAAGTTGTAGGTTCGAATCCTATCAGAAAAAGATTTTTTTCACATATTTCATCTCTCAGTTTGTCAATTAGCAACATTTCTAATTACAAGTTTTTCAGTTTGATCTCTTCGCCATGTTTTTGTTTTAAATTTGTTGAACTCAGAGCTGGCCTTAAATCCTTCCCAACTAGAAAAGAACAAACCTGTTTCTTAATTCGTGGCAAAAAAGAGCTTGATACTTCGACACTGCTTCGCTGCTACGCATACTATCGTACAAAATGATAAACAGAGAGAAATATTGATCAAAAGCAACAATTTTATTTGGAATGTGTAATTTCCTAAATAAACACTAGCAACACACAAGCCATACGGTTGTAGGACAAAAGATCGACGGTCAAAAGGTCGAAGGGTTAAAAGATCGAAATGTCAAAAGGTCGAAATGAAATAATAAGTAGGACAAAAGGTCGAAAAGACAAGTAGTCAAAAGGTCGAATTGACAAAAACCGACCGAAAATGATCTTAAATCCTTTTTATGGTCTTCTCTCTTACTTTACGTTATCATTTATTTATTTATTCCGTCAAACAATGTAGACATGTGAACATTACATATAAACATAATTACTTAAATTAGCTTAAATTTAAATTGTTTGGTTTCGGATTGACTTTAGGTGTTGTTTTAGTTTTTTCCGAGACATTGTAAAGTCAATAGTTTCACAGTGGCGATTATAAAATGCCATCATTCGGTTGAAAGGGCCATATTTCGCATAATTTGTTCGGCAGTGGTTGGTTGAAAACATATTTCGAGTTTATAATTGCCGGCTAGGTATGTAAAAATTAAATTTTGATAAAATTTAAGTTGAGTTAATTCTTGGCGTATCGTTTACAAATGAGACCATTGCAATCTCACGACGCTCTTTCAATGTTTGTATGTCTATGAGCATGCAGCGTGCTGCATATGATGGAAGTGGATATGATGTCCAGCCTAATTTACGAGGAGCATACAATAGAAATTATTTTTGTACTGATTCTAATCTTTCATCGTGTGTGGTTGAATAAGGAGACCATACAATGCTGCAGTATTCCAGTATTGATCTTATGTATGATATATAAAGAGTTTTTATTGTGTACGGGTCGTGAAAGTTATAGCAGAAACGCTTTATAAACACTAGCATGTTATAAGCTTTATGAATAATGGTGTTATAGTGGTCTGCGAAAGTAAGTTAAGAGTCTAAGATTACTCCTAAGTCCCTAACTCTTACATATATTTCCATATTCTGATCACCTAATGCAATTGTGATGTTCGATGCTGTTCTTTTTCTGCTTAATGTTATTAAGTTGCATTTTTTCACATTCAATTCTAACAAGCTTTTTTACACCATAGATAAAATATATTAATTTCATTGTTGAATAATTTGAAGTCTTCATCATTTCTAATTTTCAGAAAAAGTTTCATATCGTCGGCATATATTTATACTTTCATTTTTTTTCAGAATGAAAGAAATGTCATTAACATACAAAATAAAAAGAAGAGGTCCTAAATGCGAGCCTTGGGGGCACTTGAAGTGACTTGAATTGGATTTGAATATTTCCCGTTGATCTTAATTATTTGTTGTCGGCCAGTTAGATAGGATTCTAGCCTCTTCAAAAGTCTTGTTTCAGTTCGTATTTTGTGTAGTTTGAAGAGGAGCATCAAAGGAGGATCAAAAGCTTTGCTAAAGTCCGTATACAGAGCTTCTACGTAGTGTCCATTATCTATTGCATTAAGGGAAAAGTCTACGAATTGCAGTAAGTTGGTAGATGTTGATCGACCTTTAAAAAATCCATGTTGTGCTTCAGTTATTCTATTTTTGGTTTGAAGAAACAGCTTATCGTTGATAATTGACTCGAAAAGTTTTGATATGCAAGAGAGAATGGCTATACCACGGTCTGAATTTTTTCAACGTAGTGTTTTTTTAGCACCCCCGCAGTTATTAAATTAAGTACTTTCTTTGCCTGCCATTTCGTTAACTTTTAACTTGTTTATTGTATAATAAGCACATTGGTACACTATACCCAGTAATTCGACAACATTTCGCGTCCGGAACGGGAATCTATTCTTTAATTTGGGCTGTGTTTAATATTTTAACTGGTACTAGTTTATTGTAGAACATATATTATCCTTTTGAACAATGGCAGTTTTTTGGAGTGGATTTTTACGGCTATGGGCGTGATTACCATTATTGATTCATATATAATTTTGGCTGTTCTTTCTAGTAATGCTATTTGACAATATTTCGCGTACTAACTAATAATATTTTACCTTCTATAAAAATAGGTGGTTCTTTCAAGTTATACTATCACAGCGGCTATTTTTGATATGACTTTAAAGTGTAGAATTAGCATAAGTGAAAATTAGCATTGGGCAAATCTGGTTGAGACATCGATTTTTGTGAATCGATTCGAATTGGATCAGCAAAATCGATTCATCGATTTAATCGAATGCTTTGAATCGATGTTGGCACATCGATTCGATATTATAAAATAATACAAAACTATAAATTCTGAATTCTGAATTATGAGTGAGATTTCTTCAGAATGCTGAAAATGAAAAAAAAAACACTAGAATTCTGAGCGAAAAGAATCCAAGACTCTTCCGGTATCTTGGTTAAAATTTTCTCTGATTTTCTTGATAGGGATTACTCCACATCTATGATACGGATTGTCTCAGAGCCCTGAGAGGAATTCTTCCAGAACCCTGTGATAGATTGTCTCGGAATCCTGAGAGAAGTTTTCCCTTGGGATTCTCTCAAAATGTTCAAGAATCCTAAAAGGGATTTTCCCAGAATTCTGAGACGAAATACAAGGGTGGTTCTTCCACATCCTTGAAACAAATTCATCTAGAACACTGAGAGATTTTCACAAAAAAAAGATTTTCGAAATTCTAAGATGAATTCCCCAAGAATCTTAAAAGAAATGTCCTAGAATCCTGAAAAGGGTAGCTTAGAATCCTAAGAAGGATTACTCTTTTCTAAGAAGGTTCCCTTAAAATACTGGGCAGGATTGCCAAAGAAACCTGAGATATACTCTCACAGAATTCTGGGAGATAGGATTTCCCCAGAGTCATGAGAAGAAATCCTCCAGAATCCTTTTAAGAATTCTCCCAGAATTTCCCTAACATCCTGGGTGGATTCATTTAGAGTGCTGACAATAACTCTGCCAGAATCCCGAAAGGTATATCTTGAGAGAAATATATCTAGAAACCTAAGAGTGATTTTTCCAAAAATTTGATAAGGATTCTCCCTGGAAGGGATTACGAAAACTTCTAGAATGGACTTGCTCAGCATCCTGAGAAGTATTCTCTGAAATTCTGAGCGGTATTCCCAAATAAAACAGAAAAAATACCTCAGATTCCTGAAAGACACTCCACCAGAATCATTGAAAGGATTTCCCTTAACTCCTGGAAGGGATTGTCCTAGAACTCTGAGAGTGATTGCTCTAGAATACTTTAAATTATTACACCAGAATCTCAAGAGTATCTTCCCATAATCATGCCATGAATTTTTCCTGATTACTAAGAGGGATTCTTTGCTTTCCGGAGGAGCCTTTAGATGTAGTTTATATTGTAATGTTTTTCGAAAAGATGAAGAGGTTTTGTGCTTTTTTGAGAAAGATTTCAAAATTGCGGATTTCCGGGAGCAATTACTCCAGAATACAGAAAACAGAATGCTGGGAAAGATTTTTTGCGAATTCCAAGAGGAATCACAAAATCTATGCGAGGGATTCTCCAAAATCCAAATTTATCTAGAGAATTCTGCCCAGAATCTCGTGAGAGATTCTTCAATAATTAATAATTATGAAACAGATTACCCTAGAATCTTGAAAAATATAGCCCCAGAATCCCAAGAATTTCTCCAGAATCATGAGACAATATTCCCTTCCAAGTGTAGAATTGGCAAAAGGTTAAACAAAAACAAAAAAAAAAACCCTTCCCAAGTGATATTCCCTCAGAATTTTAAAAGGATCCTGAGAAGGATGCCACTAGAATCCTGTATGGATCCCCCAGAATTCTGAGAGGAATTTCGTCACAATTCTAAGAATACTGAGTATAGTTCTTCAAGATGTCTGAGAGGAGTTCCTGAGAATGCTGAGAAAGTTTTCCTCAGAATTCCAAGTGGGATCCTTAGTGAGGATCTTCCAGAATCCTTAGAGGAATCAACCCAGATCATCCAGAAATTTCAGAAACCTCTGAAAGAGATTTCACGCTTGGTAGGGAACTCTTGTAGGGATTACCCCAAAATCGTGAAATGTATTCTCTTAGAATCCAGAGATTCCATAGAATTCTGATAGGTATTCCCATGTAATACTGCTGAGAAAAAAAAACTCCTGACTTTTAGTGGGACTCTTTCATAACTCTGAGGATTCCTCTAAAATTCGGTGAGAGATTCCTTCAAAATGCTGGAAATTATCATCCTGACAGACCTTATCCCAGAAAATAGAGAAAGACTCTTCCAAAAGGGGTTCTCCCAGAATTCTATTACAGATTTCCCTAGAATTTTCTGAGATGGATTCTCTCAAAATCTTTAGAGAAATTCTGAGGATTTCCTCAGATTCCCGAGATGGATTCTTCCTGAATCATGTGATCTTCCACATTATTAAAAGAAATGCATCTAGAATCCTGAGAGGGATTCTAAAAAAAATGTTTGGAACCCAGAGATGGACTGACCTGGATACCTGAGAAGAATGCGCTAGAACCCTGAAAGGGACTCTCTAGACCATAAGAAGGATTTCTCCAGAATCCTGAGAAAAATTTACTTAGACTGGGAGAGATTTCCCAAAAAAAACCTAAGATATACAGGTATGCCTCGATTTAGTTGAACCTAGGTTATATAGACCGTCGATTTTATGTACTTTGATTTTATGTATATTTTACCTCGGTTTCATGTTCATTTTTAATGGTAAAACTATACAGTGTATTGTATTGTGAAAAAAATAAAATAAAATAATAAAAATTTAATATTTTTAAATCGAAAGAAACATCGAATGTGAAAAATTGATTCATTCGATTTTGGGGGGCTTCAACATCGATTCGAAAAATCGATTAATCGGAACAAAAACATCGATGATGCGAACATCGATTCAAAATTGCCCAACGCTATAAAATACACAATAATATAAATTAAATAGATATTAATAACCCACGTAACACACATGTTATATGAAAGTTACGACAGCGCAAGTTTTGGTTGTATAGAAGTTTATTTTACGTTATTTCAACACAATGTTAAAATTACGTAAAATAAACTTCTTTACAACCAAAACTAGCGCTGTCGTAACTCTATTATAACATGTGTGTTGCTTGGGAATATGACTTTGGATATTTCCAAAGAGATCTCCTTCATAGATCAAATATAAAAAAAAAATGTAGAGATCAACGTTACGTTTTATTTATTTATGAACCTCTAGTTCAATATGCATTGCTTTTTTTATACTTTATACGTTAGAAACATTACGTTTGACCATTTCTTTTAATTCCATCCAAATATTTATATAGATTATGAGTGACGAACAATAATGATGGCGTACATCATCGTGCTGCATAATTTGAAATCCGCTTCTCGAACCTAACGAATCCTGATTCTTTTAGTTGTATTACTTTCCACAGCTTTTGACCTTTTGTCTTTTCAATTTTCTTCCTTTCGACGTTTTGTCCTAGTTATTTATTATTACAACGTTTTGATCTTTTTTCCTGGTTATTTTTTAATTTCGACCTTTCGACCTTTTGACCACTTTTATTTTCTACCTTTTGCCCTAGTTATTTTTTATTTCAACCTTTTGACCGTTAGACATTTTATTCCTTAGACCTTTTGTCCTTATGACCTTCGACCTTTTGACCTTCGACCTTTTGTCATAGAACCACAATGGTGGCGAGAGCGGCAATGTACCGAATTGAATTATATCTTGTGCTACAATAGATGGAAGAACTAAATCATCAAAAATCATCATCAACTCTGTTCAGTTCATAAAATTATGTTCCAATGTAATTTTTAAGCAAAGCAAAGCAAAGACAACCGTACACATCGTAGTTGCTACTCCGTGATTGACTAGAAAAATCAAAGCTTGGGACTAGCTACCATTCTCTCTGTGCACAAGTCGAGAGTTCAACATTTGAAAAGTCAATAACGGCGCCGACCACGTCCTTACTATCATCGGGAACGGGAAGATTGTTAGCTCGACAACCATTGCTACTAGACACCGTGGAAGCCACAGCATCCCCACGATTGTCTCGGGAAGATATATTCTTTAGGAGGGTGGGGTAAGGCGTGAATCTAGGAGCCACCTTTGGTAGGTGATATGATCCACTAGTTAAATGAAAATAAGTGTCACGGTGTTTATCACGAAAACTACTAACGCGCGAAAATTATCTTCCGATTCCGATACTGGATCAAACACTCGCATCTCCCTCGCCCTCACGCTGAAAACTGAAGTGAGGATCCAATGCAATTTTCAAGTGCTTTTAAGGTCGTTGAAAACAAACATGGTCAAATTAAAATGAATTGTGCCGTTTTGGTAAATTTTCAGCATTTTCAGTCTTTCAAGCAGCTAAAGTGAATATGGTGGCTCCAGAGAGGACTTGACTAAAATTAGTTCGCGACGTAAACGCTAAGGGCTGTCCATAAACTACGTAGACTCTTAGGGGGGACGGGGGGGTCTGGCCAAAGTCTACGCTCCATACAAATTTCGAAAATTTTGTATGAACAAAAGTCTACGAGGGGGGAGGGGGATTCTGAGATGACCAAAAAAAAAAGTCTACGTAGTTTATGGACAGCGCCTAAATTCGATTAACGTCGGTTCATCCGCTCTGTTGTGTCTTGATGGATCTCTGCCGGAAAATGCTTACCGGGAGGATCCCAAGGTCCGACAGATTGTAGAAGAAGTTGTTTTATTGTGTGTACCCGCTTTTTACAATATAAATGAATGGTATATTTTGTTTGTTAGTTTGCCTTTTATCACTACCCCATACTACCCCATACCCGATTAAGTTTTCAATAACACAATTTTATATGATTGTGGTATTTGTCATTTGTATACGTTTGATTCACAGTACATCCAAGAATATTTTATTAATAACTTCAATGGATATAATTAGGGAGATTCACTAAACAGGGTTTAAGCTGATTAAATATTTTCCGAAATAAACGTCGTGATCGTCAAGGCAACTTTTGATTATTATGTACATTCGAAATATCATTAAACATTTTAATTATCAAATAATCATGGATTACGCAGTTTTTTAATATGTATAGTGAATCCCCTTATTACGTCTGCTGATCGATATACGACTCCAATTTTCAAAATGAACAATTCGGGAGTAATTCGCGAATAGGGCGTAACTAACAAAGCAATAACAATGCGAAAACAACAACCGAATTTTGCTGATCAAATTTTAATTCCTATTTAGAAGAAATACAGAATAATTCAATCTAAATAAGGTTAATTGATACAGTTCTGACATAGTTTCTTGTTTTTCTAAGAACACTGCAAGAATTTGATATTTTTTGCACTAAAAATTGCATTTATTTGATTACGCCTGAATTGATACCTGAGAATGCTAATTTCGCCCAATACTATGCGATATCATTTTCAGAATCGCCTTTTACTATTCGCTTTGTTTATGATTTTGACAGAATTTCGCCATTTGCTTTCGCCGTATTTACGTTTTGATTTCAGTTTCGCCTTCTACTATCGCCGTGTTTACGTGTTGATTTCAGTTTCGCCTTTCACTTTCGTAAACAAAGCACCAAACAAAACAAAGGAGTAGAAGGCGTAATTCTTGTTTTTGTTCGTTTGGAATAGAATGGGATTACGCCTTTCACTCAATCAGTGATTTTCAATAGTTAGAAAAGTGATATCAAGGAAACTTTGTGAGCATTTAGAAGACAAATCTAGCTTTTTTTCACTCCTGCAATTACTCAAACTGTGTACATTTTGTTGGTTACGGCTTTTTCGATAATTATTACGGAATTGCTAAAGAAATCTTCCAGTCGACAGCTAAGGAAGTTCTCACAAAGCACAAGAACTAGAGAAACTGACTCTGTTTCAGTACAGACATCACGTCACCAAGGGAAGCAGGATAAAACATGGTTCCCAAATTTCTTCGACACTCCTGTGGTTAACATTTCAGCGCGCGCGCCGTTGTAAAAAGTACAACACTACCAAAAAACCTCGCTCGTCGTATACAGCGCGAGCGTGGTGCAGTTTCAGCTGCTTGATGGCGCGCGTCCTGGAAGGTTAAACAACTTCAACTTAATTCGTTGTTTGCTTGATTTGCATTCGTAGAACCTCCTATTAAAGAAGCGACGAACACAGAAGTAACTTGTTGCACGCCTACACTTGGAAGTAAACCTTGAATTTCTCATCCGACAAGAGAGAAATTAGAAATATTATAAAGTAACATCACGCCCAACGAACTGCTGCCTTGGAGGACTTTTTGCGGGTCGAATTCTTTGAATTCCCGAAGCGAAAAATTCCTATCGTTGTGGATCTAGAGCTCTTGCACAACAAAGCTGGGGAGCACCATCTTGGTGTGATGTTTTTCTTTTGAGATTCTCCCGGAGGGCTGTTGATGCTGACACGACGCGCGGTGCGCTGGATAGAAGGTTGCTTGCTGTAAAAGAAAAAGCAGCATGCTTTCATTTCTCGGCAGAATGTTTCATCTTCTGCCTTGCGGTGTATATTTGCTTCAAGCTGGGCGAGCTGTAATTTCGAGGACGGATGCTGCGTGGGAGATGGTTTTTTTGTGGCCGCGAGGTCATGGGCCTTGAGTTGTGGTTTATTTGTTTTTTTTTTTTCTTTCTAGAAGTGATAGGTAATAAAGTTCTCTTTTGTAGTGGGTATTTGTACCCTTTGGGGGTTCAGGCGAGGTTAGAATTTCTTTATTGCTGTTCATTAAAACCATGTGCATTTGTTAATTTTATTCATTTATTAATCTATTTGCTTGCGATTAATGTATGCAATATTGAAATAATCTTCGCATTTTTGCCAGAGTTATCTCTCTATGGTTGGCTTTCGATCAGCAAAAAATATAAGCGGGGTGATACTTATTCATCCGACATTCAGCTATGCATTTTTGTTCTCATTTAGCTATTGCATCACCCTTACAAAAGTTTTACTAAAGGGATTCTCTAAACAGCGCGAATAGCTGCGTAAGCCGTGATGTTCTGCTTTTTAAATGTTTCATAAACTTGCGAAAGACATAATCAAAGATTGCCTTGGTGATCTCAACAATTAACCAGGAAAATATCCCATGGATCTCTATATGGAGCATCAATTTCACTCTATAGTGCTATATATGTATGGCATATGTTGTGTTGTCATAATAGATACCGTAGAGGTAGCTTTAGGGTCGAAATCGGCGTTAATATTGTGGATGTTATGTTGCTAACCACGATTGAAGCCAAGAGCGCCTTCGCTGTGTAACACGAATGCCATGCATTTTTGTCTGCCAAAAGTCCAATTTAAGGACAAACGTCTTGAAATCCCGCTTCAACAATGCATCGGAACTTCAGACGCACAAATTTCGCAAGATTCAAACAACAGTGCATTTTTAATTTTGTTCTTGCTTAGTTGTAATTGGCATAAAATAAGAAGAATACGTGGAACTGCCGATCTCTCAACTTCATTGGGAGCACCCGCATACTCGCCGATCTAAGGACTGTATCGGAAATTAACTATAAACATTCAAAATGCTCTATCTCGACGCACGGTTGGTCTTTTCATTCCGGTTCTTCTATGAAATCTTCACAATATAGTTAGTTTTAGAACAGCTTGAATAAAATCGGAAAATGTTTAGTATTATTGAAAATATGGGTATATGAGTATGCCACACAAAATAACAATCTGGACAAACAGTTTTTATTTTAAATTTTTTTAACGTTTCAAACATTTGTAACGAACAAAAATTGTACGGCGAAAAATCTGGAAAATAATGATTATTACTAGCAGTTATGTACACATAACATATCACTCAAAACCGACTTTTGAAATCCTTTTTTTGGATAGAAAAACCTCCAACATTAACAATATGGTCTATCCCAAAAAACACCTACTTTTTGGTCGAACTTTGACGCTCTGTTTTAAAAATCTTTAGAGGGTCTAAAATTCCGTTCTCTGGTAAAACTACCTCCTCAATAGATTTAAATACATACCCAATCGAAAAAAAATGCAAATTTTCAACTTTTTGTATTTATTATTTGCGTAATCGTTCTTTGAAGACGCATAAAAAAAAGAGTTCCTCGAAAAATGGCCTTTTTTCATTTTTAAGAATTGCCCTAATCTGCGGAGGGAGTTTTTCTTGATAAAAATAATTTTCCTACATCATGAGCATTCTGGAAAAGAATATACTTGCGCAAAAATAAGAGAAAAAAATGAATATATTCCCACAGTTTTCGCAATTTTAAATTTTTAGGAGGTGTCCAAAATTTGAAAAACATTTGTGCAATCTTTGAGATAAAAGTCCAAGTTTAATGATTATTTTTTGAAAATTAGAACTGCCATTCTTTATTTAAGAGATTTATATAGTATCTCCAAAAATAAAGTTATGTTTATTTCGAACAGATTATTTTTTAAGCAATTGTGAACGTTTATAGTTAATTTCCGATACAGTCCTTACTGAAGGACCGCGGGTTCGGCATCGTAGCGCTGCAGGAGGTGTGTTGGACAAGATCCATGGTGCAAACGTTTAAAGGTAATCATGCCATCCGCCAGAGCTGCGGCAACACACGCGAGCTGCGAACAGCTTGTATCGTGATGGGTGATGTGCAGAGGCGCGTGATCGGTTGGTGGCCGATCGACGAAAGAATGTGCAGGTTGAGGATCAAGGGCCGATTCTTCAACTTCAGCATAATAAACGTGCACAGCCCACACTCCGGAAGTACTGATGATGACAAGGACGCATTTTACGCGCAGCTCGAACGCGAGTACGATCGCTGCCCAAGCCACGACGTCAAGATCATCATAGGGGACCTAAACGCTCAGGTAGGCCAGGAGGAGGAATTCAGACCGACGATTAGTAAGTTCAGCGCCCACCAGCTGACGAACGAAAATGGCCTACGCCTCATCGATTTCGCCGCCTCCAAGAACATGGCCATTCGTAGCACCTTCTTCCAGCACAGCCTCCCGTATCGTTAAACCTGGAGATCATCACAGCAGACGGAATCGCAAATCGACCACGTTCTGATTGATGGATGGCACTTCTCCGACATTATCGACGTCAGGACCTATCGTGGCGCTAATATCGATTCTGATCACTACCTGGTGATGGTTAAACTGCGCCCAAAACTCTCCGTTATTAACAATGTACAGTACCGGCGGCCGCCCCGGTACGATCTAGAGCGATACAGACAGAAGCGGAAGCAGCAGACCCGTCTCTTCCGAGAGAAAAAGCGCCGCCTAGAAGAAGCGGAGTGCGACGAAATGGAACTGCTGTGCCGTTCACAGGAAACACGTAAGTTCTACCAGAAGCTCAACGCATCCCGCAAATGCAACGTGCCGCAAGCCGAAATCTGCAGGGATAAGGAAGGATGGGAGCCTCCTGACGGACAAACGTGAGGTGATCGAAAGGTGGAAGCAGCATTTCGACGAGCACCTGAATGGCGAAGAGAATGTAGGCACGGAGGACCAAGGCAGCGGAGGAAATGACTATGTTGGTGCAGCATAGGACGGGAACGAACCAACTCCCACGCTGAGGGAAGTTAAGGATGCCATTCGCCAGCTCAAAAACAACAAAGCGGCTGGTAAGGACGGTATCGCAGCAGAACTCATCAAGACGGGCCCGGAAAAATTGGCCACCTGTCTGCACCAGTTAGTAGTCAAGATCTGGGAAACCGAACAGCTACCGGAGGAGTGGAAGGAAGGGATAATCTGTCCCATCCACAAGAAAGGCGACAAGGTAATGTGTGAGAACTTTCGAGCGATCACCACGAGCGGCATTCAGCCTGCAAAGTGCTATCCCAGATCGTCTTCCGTCGTCTTTCACCTTAAGTAAATGAGTTCGTGGGAAGTTACCAAGCCGGTTAGCCGGTTTCATAGACGGCTGGTCGACAACGGACCAGATCTTTACCGTACGGCAAATCCTCCAGAAATGCCGTGAATACCAGGTCCCAACGCACCACTTGTTCATCGACTTCAAAGCGGTATACGACAGTATCGACCGCACAGAGCTATGGAAAATCATGGACGAGAACAGCTTTCTTGGAAAGCTTACCAGACTGATAAGAGCAACAATGGACGGTGTGCAGAACAGCGTAAGGATTTCGGGTGAACTATCCAAATAATTCGAATCTCGACGGGGACTACGACAAGGTGATGGACTTTCCTGCCTACTATTCAACATCGCCCTGGAAGGTGTTATGCGACGAGCCGGGCTCAATAGCCGGGGTACGATCTTCACGAAATTCGGCCAATTTGTCTGTTTTGCGGATGACATGGATATTATTGCTAGAACATTTGGAACGGTTGCAGAACTGTACTCCCGCCTGAAACGTGAAGCAGCAAAGGTCGGACTGGTGGTGAATGCGGCTAAGACAAAGTACATGCTAGTAGGTAGGACTGAGCGAGATAGGACAAGCCTTGGCAGCAATGTTACGATAGACGGGGATACTTTCGAGGTGGTAGAAGAATTCGTCTACCTCGGTTCCTTGCTAACGGCTGACAATAACGTGAGCCGTGAAATACGAAGGCGCATCATTAGTGGAAGTCGTGCCTACTATGGGCTCCAGAAGAAACTGCGGTCAAAAAAGATTCACCTCCGCACCAAATGTACCATGTACAAGACGTTAATAAGACCGGTGGTTCTCTACGGACACGAGACATGGACGATGCTCGAGAAGGACCTGCAAGCACTCGGAGTTTTCGAGCGACGGGTGCTAAGGACGATCTTCGGCAGCGTGCACGGTGTGGCGGTGTGTGGCGGAGAAGGATGAACAACGAGCTCGCTGCACTTTACGGCGAACCCAGTATCCAGAAAGTGGCCAAAGCCGGAAGGATACCATGGGTAGGGCATGTTGCAAGAATGCCGGACAACAACCCTGCAAAGTTGGTGTTTGCTGGATGGTTAGCTTTGGTTGGCACAAGAAGGCGTGGAGCACAGAGAGCACGATGGGCGGACCAGGTGGAGTGTGATCTGGCGAGTGTTGGGCGTGACCGACGTTGGAGAGCTGCTGCTGCAAATCGATTATTTTGGCGGCAAATTGTTGATTCAGTATTATCATGAATTTGATGTTAACTAAATAAATGAATGAATGAGTGATAGGTACTAACAAAAATGATCGAGATATTTATAATTCGTGACGGCGTTGCTCCACGATCGCTTCTTAATTGAAATTTCTTTGATTTTCTTGGGCATGAAGTTTCGCTTAACTGCCTGACGATGTACCTACGAATGTAAAACTGGTCAATCCGTAAAAAAAGCTCTGAGTCAGTAAGATGCTGGGTCATTAGGCCGAAGGCCATTAGGCCAAAGGTCATTAGGCTGAATGGTCATTATGCCGAATGGTCATTAGGCCGAATGGTCATCAGGACGAATTGAAAGTTAGCCGTTGTTTTTACCTTTTCCAACAATTTTTGCCAAAAACTAGTTTTGCAATGAAACTAGAAAGAATAGCCTATGTTTTAAAGAAGGAAAAAAATATGAATTGAATATCAGCAGTTTCAGCGCCAAAAACTATTTTAGCAATGATACAAGAAAGAACAGCCTATATTTAAAAGAAGGAAAAATTAATGGGTAAAATATCAGTAGATTCAGCATCAATAAAGTATATTCGTGCCTGTCACACGATACACACATGCAAAATGGTCATTTGCAGAGGAAGCTCTCAGTTAATAACTGTGGAAGTGTTCATAGAACACTAATCTGAGAAGCAGGCTTTGTCTCAGTGGGGACGTAACGGCAAGAAAAAGATCCAATGACCATTCGGCCTGATGACCATTCGGCCTAATGACCTTCGGCCTAATGACCTTCGGCCGAATGGCCTTCGGCCTAATGACCTTCGGCCGAATGGCCTGACACCGGACGTTACTTCAAGACGAGAAACTTAAATCAATACTTCTCTATGCTTAACTGATTAGTGATTATGCTCAACTCGTAATAATCGAATTCAAACGTACTCCTAAGTAGGCCTATCTTAAGGCAACTTCATCATGATTCATTGTTGAACAATCCCAAGCTGGAGAACGCCTGACACCCAAGAAAAGGAAAAGGCACGTGCTAGTCGCTACAACGGAATGTGCCTTTACAAAGCTCCCGCTTTTGAGCAAACACCTTATGGGAGGATAACCTTCCCAGAAAGGATCGAGCAGTGAGAATGCCAATGCGTAAATATGTAGCTAGGTAGCTATTAGGGTACCTTCACTTGGACTTAGAGAGACCAACGGGCGGCGGGTAAGCAGCTGCATCTAGGTAAAAGAGCAAAGGAGCTAAACTGATTGGCTGTCAATTAAGATAATATCTGGCCAAGTGGGTGTCATTCCGGGGCGCTGACCTGTCAATTAGTTGTTGTTATTGGATTGATTGATTTTTTTTGCGTTCAATTACTTGATGACGGGAATCACCAGGTGATCGGTAGCTGCTAAAACTGTTCCAATAATTGGTGGGCCTTGTATTTTGCCTAGGAATGCATTTTTATCCTAATGAGCAACGAATGTGAAAGTCGCTATTTTCCGATGGTAATCTTTTCTGTGAAACTTTGGTGAGCTCGTTTCATGTTATTTTTACATCAATTTGGCACTTCGGTTCTTTGGGCCCATCAGCTACGTTAATAGGTTCCTGCGTCGCAAAATTAATAAAAACGTAACACGATCACTTTAAGTGTTCCACCAAATCGAACAATATGTAGCTCACTCGTAAAAGAAAAACACCCAGAAGATGGTAACCACGATTAATGTTATCGATGACTTAATCTATTTACGCCTAGATTGAGGCCTTTCATAAACGAAAACGTTGACTAGAATGCCGATGCGATGTGAGCACGGTAGCAATATCCCATAAAACTCACCTCTTCATGCACTCACCGCACGGTGTCGAAGGTAGAAGCTGCATGGTATCCCGAAATATGTCTGTTTATATTTATGGTGTGATTTCGTTAACGCACCGTGTGGGTATTAGCGTAAGCACGTTAAAGCACACCGGTTGTCTGTCGTCGCGTCGTCGTCGGCTGAACCCGGACGGTCGCCGGTGCCGGTCGGTGAATCCACGCGCGGCTTTTCTGTTGGTTAGCAGTCGGTGTGGTGCGGTGTCTAGTAAGCTGCCCACAATTGCCACTTTCACACGAGTGCGAGAGGGGTTTGCCGGGTGAACGAGACCGTGCTGTAAGTGTTTATTTTGGCAGTTATTCGCTTTTTGGGGCGTGAGGTGCACGTATAGGCTCTGATGCACAAGGGTACCGTTCAATGGGAAGAAACTGGTCCTTTGAGTTTCGCGTTGTGCGGTCTGTGGACGTTACAGATATTTCAGGGATTCAATGATTTCGGGAGCTAATGTATATATAATACTCTCATAATTTGCACTAGACTCATATTCTTGACATACCATAATAGACTCATAGGCTTAATCGTATTTAGCACTGCTGGTCATAAGGATTTTCCAAGTATTTCTTAAAAAATGTCTTCAGATTTACAAGTGCAAATGTGTTCATCTGTCTGCAGCCTCTAAGTACCGTATCAATCCATGTATACTTATATAACATAAACGAATTTATCTATTAAACTATATACCTTACCTTGATGGGTACAAAGTAACTTTACTCCAACGCCGAGCGTATAGTAGAGCACCCTCTTCGTCGGTATTGGGCGATGTTCCTCCAGTTTCCTCGAACGTGTAGAGATCGCAGATCTTCTTCAACCGCGTGCAGCCAGCGAGTTCGCGGCCACCCACGAAGTAGCCTACCTCTACCGGGCTCTCTGCTGAATATTGTTTTCGCTATTCTTTCTCCCGACATTCGCACTATGTGTCCTGCCCACTGAAGTCTGCCGTATTTTATACGTTTCACTATATTCGCATCTTGGTACACTTGGTACACTTGCTATCTCCTTTAACGTCCACGCTTTGTGACCGTAGAGGGCAACCGGAAGAATCAGAGTCTTATACAAAGCGAATTTTGTTTGCGTTTGCAAGTTATGGGACCTAAGCTGGCTACACAATCCGTGAAAGGCCCTATTCGCAGCTGCAATACGCCTTTTCACTTCACGGGAAACGTCATTGTCACATGTCACAAATGTTCCAAGATAAACAAATTATTCAACAACTTCAAACACATCCCCATCAATCACTACCTCAGCACTAACACCACAAGGCCTGCTTTTGTCTCTACCCGCTATCATGTACTTCGTCTTGGTAGAGCTAATCGCCAAGTCTATCTTCGTTGTCTCTCTCTTCAGAGGAGCATAAGCTTCCTCCAATGTCCTAGGGTCGATGCCGATGAGATCAATATCGTCCGCAAAACCGAGAAGCATGTGCAACCGTGTGATGATAGAGCCATTCCTCTGCACGCCTGACCTCCTCATCGCTCCTTCGAGTGCAATGTTGAACAATAGATTTGAAAGAGCATCCCCCTGCTTCAATTCATCCAAGGTCACAAACGACGTAGACACTTCGTCCGCGATCCAAATACTTGATATATGAGGCCATCCAACCAGCTGGTGGACAATTCTTCATCCTTTTTTTTTTTTTATAAAATAATGTTTATTTAGTTCTTAATCATAAATAACATATTTGAATGTAAAAATCTTAATTATCTAGATTCAGAATGAATTCTACCTCATTTACATCGATTCTATTATTAACAGATTCATTAACAAAGTTGATGTAATTAATAAAGATTTTCAAGATTCGCAATCTATTAGTTTCTCTAATGTTGACCAGAGTTGGCCGAAAAAGATCGTCGAACGTTGGTCTTTGCCATCCACCAAGAATCGTCGTAACTGTTCGTTGCACCAGCGACCATGCCGGAGCCACTCGAGGGCATTCACAAAATTTATGCTGCAATGTCTCTATGCTTCTCAAGCAGTGCTGGCAGTTTGGATCATTGTTGCGTCCAATGATGTTCATCAGCCGTCGATGTTCGGTCTTCTCGTTGATCAACAAATACAGGTCACTACGCTGCTTCGATGTCAGCTTTTTTGTCGAAATATTCCTCCAGATCCTCTTCCAATTGCGACCCGGTTCATTTCGTTC
Organism: Aedes albopictus; assembly: GCF_035046485.1. Taxonomy (NCBI): domain Eukaryota; kingdom Metazoa; phylum Arthropoda; class Insecta; order Diptera; family Culicidae; genus Aedes; species Aedes albopictus. Next base: position 168,463,624 of record NC_085138.1, read on the forward strand.
TACTCTCGGCGGTTCAGTTTGCATCAAGTAGAAGAGATGGATTTGCGCACTAGTAGGATTTTGTTTGATGTTGTCAGGAAGCAATGGAATTTGTTGGGACAGCAGTTTTAAACATGGGAATTCGGCAGGAACAGGTGTGTTTTGGGCAAGTATGGAGTGGTAATAGGGTAGGGAATCCATTTCACTTAAGTGGCGGTTGACGAGGAGGGCGCGGCATTTGATTGATGGGAGATGCAATTTTAGTCCCCCGTTCTCTCTACTGCGTACTAATTGCTGCATAGGAATAGGGGGATTAGGGGCATAATGGACACCCGGGGCGAAATGGACACCCCTGTTTTTGCGGAAACCGTTGACTTTTATGTAAAACTTTTAATGCATAAGTGTAAAGGAACAAATCATTGTTATATTTTCCAAAAGTATTATTTGTATTCCTTCAAAATAACCAAAATATCAATGAAATTGAAGTATGTTTTACATATGGTGGATTTCTTATAATTTCGAAGCAGCAGCAAATAAGGTATTACGAGTGTTTGAGTGTGTCCACCATACAAACAAATGAATTGTTAGCTTATCTACATGTATACGCAGATTTAGCAATGGGCAAAGTATTATATTTTTGATCCGAACTTACTGAAAATAGCAATTTCAATGTTGAAGTCGATTCGGGGCGAAATGAACACTGGCAATTATGAATGGATGTACGCGCGTTGCATACTGTTAGGCGTTTTAGAGAGTTTGAAAAAAATCAATCCGATTATTTTAGTCTAAAATTTATTTAATTAACTTTGAAGTTATGTTAACTCGTCTAAGATGGAGTTTTATATCTGTGGTATTGATCTCCGTGGAAAAATTACTTAACTGGTCGATATTCTCGAAGATACACCATAAAATATGCAGGGGTGTCCATTATGCCCCGATGGGTGTCCATATCGCCCCGTACCTTTCCTGCCAGGCCCAAAAAACACACGGTTTTCAATTCATTATTTCTTCACAACAATTACATTCTAGCATCTGTAAATGATTGAAATACGTAGGAAACAAGTTAAAGTTGTAAGCCAACTGATAACATGTTAAGTTTTTGTCTGTTACATAGGCCTAACATACTCATTTGCTTAGGGTGTCCATTATGCCCCTAATCCCCCTACGTGCTGGCAGCCCTCTAAACAGGAACGTCCCCATCGTGGCTGCTAGTTTGGCCGTGTGTACACATTGTGGTGGAATAATTGATGAGAGATACCACACTTTCGCCGTGATGAAGGTGTTCAGCAGCACCACTTTCTGCTGCAGGGTAAGGGATCGCATGCTATGCATCCAAATAATTTGTGCAATCCCGGATACTAAGCTGTCCCAGTTTAGCTTCACCATCATCCGCACTGAATTGGTGAATATTACGCCCAGCACCTTAACTTTGTCTGTTGTTTGCACATCTGGTACCATCAGGGGCTCCCCGTCGATAAACCCCACATCAACCGCCACCGTTTTTTGCCGGTTCAGTTTTGCGCCTGACAGGAGTTCATAAGAGGCGAACAGGCTAAATATACGACGGATTGTATTTGCTGACGTTGCTATGATCGTGATGTCGTCAGCGTACGCAACGCAGAGATCGCCACCACAAGTACGTTCCAGCCGAGTGAGGAGTGGATGAAGATATACCACGAAGAGCAGCATCGACATCGGGTCACCCTGTCGCACCGACCGTTCTATCCGGAAAGGTTGTGATAATCGCCCATTAATTAATAGCCGGGACGACGACACGTTGGCGACCCGGGAGAGCCATCCGACGAACGCTGGGTTGACACCCAGAGAAAGAAGAGTTTGATGCAAGAACTCATGAGAAACACGGTCAAACGCATGCACCCTAAAACGAAAGTACACAGCGAATGAGTAACTTGCGAAAAGACAAAGGATTTTTCACTCATATTTCCGTAAAACTGGATCAGCACAAAAAATGTGCTGATCCGGTGTTACACAAATTTGCGTGAAATTTCACACAAGTTTGCATGAAATCTTTTGTCTTTTCGATCGCTGCGTGAAAGTTACTCCTTGCTCTGTGTACATCGATCTTTCCGTGTGGTCCATGTCGAACGAGATCAGCTTTGCTTTCTGCTTTCTCGCAATTAGCTGAGCCACACGGTCCTTGAGCGAGAGCGTGGCTTGAAAAATGGAGCGACCGGTGTTTGAACATTTCTGTGCTTCGCTCAAAACTCGGTGGGTCTGGAGCACTCTTTCTAATCGGCATTTCATCACTCGGCTGAGGATCTTGTAGTCTACGTTGAGCAGGCTAATCGGGCGGTACCCTTTCGCTGACTTGTCGCCACCACTCTTTTTGATCAGCACGATCGTCCCATCAGCAAACTCCGGGGGGAGCTCGTTCGTCATCGCTTCATTCATAACGCAATAAAGCTCTCGATAAATCACGTCGAACGTTCGTTGGTACAGCTCAACTGGTAGACCATCCGAGCCGGGTGACTTTCTCTTCTGCGAAGTTCGGATTGCGTTTTTCAATTCGTCCACCGTAATCTCCTCCATCAGAGCAATGTTGGCTTCATCTTGCGCGGGAACTGTTCTCTCAGTTTCAAATCCTTCTTCCGCATCTCGTCTTGTCTCGCCTCTCGCGTATAGACTCTGGAAGTATCGGAACATGTGCTGTTCGATTTCCAGCGCGTCGCGTAGTTGATCTCCTCGTTCGTTCTGCAATTCTGTTATGCTTGTTTTTTTGCGTCGTCTGTCCCCCAGCTGGAAAGTGGATAAGCTCTCCCCAGCCACGAAAGTCTCGTTGATTCGAATGAAATTTTGCGTAAATTGCCGTTGCAGTGTTAGCATTTGTGCTTTCACACGATTAATAGTAACTAACATGGCTGGGTTTTGGTAATAGTTGTCATACGCGAGCCTTAGTTGCGCGTACAGACGCTGATGTTCGGTATTGAAAATGTTGAACACTTCTCTGGATTTCCAACGGAAGAAGGACTTGATTTTTGGCTTCGCATATGACATCCACCATGAAAGCCAGCTGGGGAAATTTCTTCGCTGCCGTGTCCAATATTGCCACCGAATCTCGAATTCTTCGATGTTTTCGGCAGTCAACAGGTGAGGGCGGAGGGACCAGAAGCCGCGCCCTTGTTCGCGGCCAAGGTGAGGAAGACAAATGCGCGCTGTCAAAGCCTTGTGGTCGGTGAACGAGCATGCGTGCGTCGCAGCGGTTCGTAGGCGATCGCATAACCCAGTGCTCACGTACATACGGTCCAGCCGGGATGCTGCATTGTGTACGATGTATGTTGGCGCGTCTGTGTTGGGATGAAGTTTCAGCCACACGTCCTGCAATTGCAATTGCTGCACTGTCGCCTGCAGAGCTGGGCTTGTGTTGGCGCTGGTGGAGTCTCTCTGGCGTAGCACGCAGTTGAAATCTCCGGCAAGGATGACGTGTTGCGTGTTGTGGCGTAGATAATAGGCGATCGTTCCGTTGAAAAACCTCTCCCGCTCGGCACGAGCAACAGTGCCCGACGGTGCGTAGACATTGCAGAGGGTCGTGTCTTGTATCCGCAAAGCGACGAGGCGCCCATCAAGGCTTTTCTCCACATGCGTGAAGCGAATGTGCTCTTTTAGTGCAATGGCTGTTCCCCGCCGATTGTGGTCCACATTGCAGACTACGGAGAATCCGGGAAGAGAAAGTTGCTCATTCTCCACCTCTTGCAGAAATACGATGTCCAGTTCGAGTGTCCGGATGAAGGTCCGGAGTGCGTCAATTTTCGTTGCGTTGGTGATGTTGTTGATGTTAATGGTGGCGAGATTGTAACTGGAGAACTCAGCCATTAGTTCGCTTCAGGTTCTCCTTCCCACTTGTTTCGTTGGTCTTCCTCCACACGAGGCTTTTTGCCTGGTCGGGGACGGAGCGTTTTTTTGGAACTCGAAGATCCAACGGACGAATCCGTTTCGTTGCCATCCGATATTCCGAGATTAGATTTACGGATCATTCCAGTATTGCCGGCTGTAGGTTGTTGACCTGCCGGAACGGTCATCGACCCGCCTTTCGAAAGGAGATTTTGGGCGATGGTGTTCGGTGAAGGCTGTTCTGTTTGATCCGAGACAGGTTTCGGCGGTGGCATTACTGCTGCCTGGGCCGATGCGATGCTGGTTTTGTTCGCTTTTGCAGCGGTTTGTGTGCGAGTGTTTGTCTGGTTAGAACCAGAAGCGATTGTTATATGGTCAGCCTTTGGGCTGGTTTGGCTCATCTGCTTTGCAGCATCAGCGTATGACTTCTGCACTAGCAGTTTTTTATTTTGCACGCAAGTTACACCAACATGGACGTAATCGCGGCAATGTCGGCACGTGTGACGCTGCCCGAAATAGGCAACTGCCGTCAGCTCCCCGTCTATCGTGACCCACGATTCGATGTTGCGTTTCACAACCATCTTAACGATGCGGACTCCGGTCGAGATACCCGGAAAGTCAACATCACCACCGCTTCGTTGCTCACGTATCTCAATGACGTCTCCGTACTTTCCGAGAAATTCGGTTATTTTTTCGTCCGACACATCTTCGGACAAGTCGAAGAGCCGCACCTCCACTGCCCCATCCTCCAGCACAATGCGCAGCGGGTACTTCTTCCCGTCAACCAAAATTTCATGTTGGTTGTCGTGTTCTTCACAGATACGTTGCGCCAAGGCGAGATCGACCACTTTAACGAACGTTACACCGAGAGCTCTGCTGTTTTGGATTCGTAACACTTCACACGGTTTCAAACCCAGAACGGTTGCACAAAATTTGTGAACTTTGGCAATATCCGGCTTTTTCGGCACATTCGAAAAGTCTAGCCGAAAAGTATTTTCCCGACGGCCCATCGCGTCGCTGCCTGATGCACATCGGCGCCGCGACCCGACGATGGGAGAAGAAAGAAACGATAATCGACACTGTAATTTAGCTTGTGTTCGACTTCCGCGGAACGATAGCAAAGACGCGTCTGTTCAGCTCGGAAGTTGAGCGCTCACTGATCCTCACAAATCTTTATAATAATCTAGTGGATTGATTGATGTAGCTGCGCGAATACCGTGCTTCAGAAGTTCGACCGGAATCTCGTCCTTCCCAGCAGCCTTGCTGTTTTCAGCTCCTTAAGGACCTTTTTAACCTCATCCAGTGTTGGTGGTTCTACTGTTTGTTTGACCGTCATCCATTATGTTAATCCTGTTCCTGGGTGCTCCTTCGCTGCTACCATTCAACAAATCTTCGAAGTGCTACTTCCACCTGGTTGCCACCATTGTTTCGTCTGTCAGCAAATTTCCATCCCGGTCATTGGCGCAGGCGGGCACTGGCGCAGACTTGTGCCGCGCGCCATTGACAGTTGCATAAAACCTCCCCATATCGTTCCTATCCATACTTTCCTGCGCTTCAGCAATAACACTCTCTTCGTGTAGCTGTTTTTTTTTCTGTGGTGGATTCGTTTCTCTTCTGCTCTTGCCACCCTGTACCGCTCCCTGTTATGCCGGGTACCGGCCACTAGTATTTGACTGCTGGCGGCATTCTTTTCGTTCCCCATTCGTTGGCAGTCCTCGTCAAACCAACCATTACGCTGAGCGGTACCTATCAGCTCATTTTAGAAGCTCAACCTGAGAATATATAGGCTGCAAAATGGTGAGTCGAAAAGGAGAGCGTCCAACTTAACTCTGGTCCTCACAAAAGTTCATACCTCATGCTTCCACGGGTCAACCGATGACAAAGAGCGCCAGCTAAGAGTTGTGTGCTTAGCTGGTAGGGCAGTCTGGGCACTGTAGTCCTTCTGACTTCAGCTAGATTGAGGTGGTACGTCTCGAGCGTCTGTTCACCAAGGAGGTGCGGCTCAAACAGCGTCTGTTCTGGCATCCAGCGGCTGAGTATGAAATGCTCCTCCACCGGAAGCTACAGCTAAGGTGGCAGCACCACCACGCTGGATAGGGGACCTTAGGCCAACAACCTACTGTCTCCGAAACCCAAAAAACGTTACAAAAACCAAAAATGAAGGATTACGAATTGATTCAACGACAACGACTCACACTGGGGCAGGATTGAAAATACACGGAAAAAAACTCTAGCTCGTCGTGATGTCAAGATCCACACTTGGTGTCTTCAGAGAAAATATTTCTATGAACAAGGTCGATATTCTGAACGGTAGCACATTTTTCTTACGTTATTCGCATAAAAGTCCTATAAGTCATTTTGGCCATCTTTCATTTTAGCGATATGGTGTCTTCGGCAAACTTGTTTGGCTATTTATGCCTAAAAAGTTTACCGAAGACGTCAAATTTCCAAAGCCTACTGTTCTAGAGATATTAGTCGTTTTATAATATACCTACCTAACATCGATTTTTTTTTCATTAAATTACGTTTGTAAACAAATTTAATGTCCGTTTTCGAGTTATAATAATGAAAAATACTAAAATAAAACATATATCATAGAAATTAGTTGGAAAAAGAAAACATACATTGATTTTTTATAAAAAGTTCCTGAAAATCATGCAACATGTATATAGGACGTTCTTGCAATATTTTCTCTGAAGACATCAAGTGTGGATCTCGACATCTCGACGAGCTAGAGGTTTTTTCCGCGTATTTTCAATCCTGCCCCAGTGTGCAACTTTTACCGCGAAACAACGGACAGGAATTGGTACTTGGAATGTATTAATCCTAGCTCAGCAGGGTAAACTGGCACAACTAGCCGATGAGGCATGCCGTATGAAGCTTGAGATCATCCTAGGACTGAGCGAAGTCCGTTGGCCGAACTTTGGAGAACGCAGATTGGCGTCGGGTCAAATTCTGCTATACTCTGGCCTACGAGGTGAACACGCTCCGCGAACCTATTAATGAGAGGATAATTGTAGCCAGATTCAGAACACGGGTTCGGAACCTTACCATGATCCAATGTTACGCGCCAACCGATGCTGCCGAATTGCAAGATAAAGAGAACTTTTACAGTCAATAGAATGCTGTCGTGGACAAGATTCCGAAAGATGATATCAAGATCCTCATGGGCGACTTCAACGCGAAGGTTAGTTCCGACAACTCGTACTATGAGCACGTCATGGGACGCCATGGTCTCGGAGAAATGAGCGGAAACGGAGAGCTATTTGCAGAGTTTTGTGGCAACAATGACATGGTGATTGAGGAATCGCTCTTTCCTCATCGACCAATGCACACATTGACATGGGATTCCCGAGATGGCGTCACGGAAAATCAAATCGACCACATCTGCATCAGCCGAAAATGGAGACTGAGCCTTCTTGATGGGCGGAACAAACGTAGCGCTGACATTGCGTCCGACCATCATCTCCTAATCGGCGAGATCCGACTTCGCATTGCTAGGATCCATCGACAGGAGGAGAAAATCGGACGCCGAATCAACACACGCCGACTGGAAGACGCTGCGGTGAAAAGGTCCTTCTTCGAGGAGCTAGAGAACCGTGCTGTGAATATCCCAGAACGTGCAAGCGTAGAAGATCAATGGAGCGCCATCAAGAACGCCTTCATCGTCACCGGCGAGAATAATTTTGGTGAGCTACGCACGAAGAAAGCAGTGGATCACAGATGATATCTGGAGGAAGATAAAGGAGCGAAGGAACGCCAAAGCCGCGATAGAGCGAGCGAAAACACAAGGAGCCAAAACCGTAGCCCGTCAGTGCTATTCGGCTCTCGAGAAGGAAGTGAAACGCTCATGTAGATGGGATAAAAAGCGTCGGTGGACTCCCTAGCCGACGAAGGCGAGAAAACCGCAAACACCGGCGACATCCGTCTCCTCTACGATGTCTGACGTCGCCTTAGTGGGACCAAGATGAATGCTACGATGCCCGTGAAAGACACGTCTGGACAGTTACTGACCGACCCGGCTGACCAGTTGAACCGCTGGTTCGAGCACTTTGGAAACCTTTTTCAAGTGTCGGTCACGCCACAAACACCTCAGCATGATTCGCTAAGGGTTCGACGCATTACCCGTGTCAACATCGAAGCTCCATCAATGCAGTAGATAGAAACAGCCATCCGTAGCATGAAATCGAACAGGGCCCCAGGGGTCGACCGCATATCAGCTGAGATGCTCAAAGCTGACCCCGTAGTATCCGCACAACTGCTGCATCAATTGTTCTGCAACATATGGGAAACCGCAACATATCCGGCCGATTGGATACAAGGTGTCTTAGTAAAGGTACCCAAAAAGGGTGACCTGACTGTATGCGATAATTGACGGGGCATCATGCTACTATGTATCGTTCTTAAAGTCCTCTGCAAAGTAATCTTTAACCGGATACAGGAAAAGATTGACGCAACTGTCCGGCGGCAGCAAGCAGGATTCCGTGCCGGACGATCCTGTGTGGACCATATTGTCAAGCTCCGTATCATTCTGAAGCAAATCAATGAATTCCAAGAGTCTCTCTATCTGGTGTTCATTGATTGCAAGGGTCTCCCTGAGAAAATCATCGGCCTCACTGAAGCACAGTCCACGGCATTCTCCCGATCCCATCCGGGTCGTGAGTGAGGTGCTGGAGTGAAGCAAGGATGTATACTATACTATCATCGCTACTGTTTCTCATCGTTATCGATGAGATGCTGGTAGGTGCTATTGACCGTGAACCCAATCTTGGATTGCTGTGGCAGTCCATTACCATGGATCACCTAAATGACTTCGAGCTGGCTGATGACGCTGCTCTCCTAGTTCAACGGCGCTCTGGTATGCAGAGCAAGATCGATGATCTTGCCAATCGCTCCTCAGTGGCAGGTCTTACCATCAACGCCAACAAGATCAAATCGTTGGATGTAAATACGGTCAACCCTTCCAGCTTTACGGTAGCTGGGCAATCAGCGCAGTTGAGAATGTTGAAAGCATCCAATATCTTGGTAGCCAAATGGCGGTCGATGGCGGCACCAAGATCGACATAGGTGCATGGATCAACACGGCGAGGGCTGCTTTTGCGAGTTTAAGAAATGTATGGAAAAACAACCAGATCAGTCGACGCACCGAAATCCGAATTGTTAACTCGAACGTGAAATCTGTGCTGCTATACGCCAGTGAAACCTGGTGTGTATCAGTGGAGAACACGCAACGGCTGCAGGTCTTCATCAATAGATGCCTGCGGTATATAATTCGTGCATGGTGGCCTCACAATTGGATCTCCAACGTGGAGCTTCATCGTCGATGTCATTAAAAGCCGATAGCGCCAGAAATTCGGGGGCGAAAGTGGAGGTGGGTCGGCCACACTCTGCGCATGGGCGAAAACGAAATCTGCAAACAAGCGTAAGACTGGAACCCAGCAGGACATCGTAGCAGAGGCAGACTCAGAGGCTCTTGGCGGCGCAGCCTCAACAACGAAATCAAGCAAGTTGATAGAAATGTGACCTGGGCACAGGTCAAGGCGATGGTTGGCAATCGCCCAGGATGGAAATCTTTCAATTCGACTCTCTGCACCACCGTGAATGCCCAGGACTGAAAGGTTTGTTTCGCCAAATGATCATAAAACCAATATCTCTTCTCGGCTTTCTCAAGCTGCAATTAGGAAGTTGTGTGATTGTGGGGAGTCTTATCACCTTTTTTTGTGGAGTTTCGTAGCCACAATCACCTATAGGAAGCCATAGTCAGCCTATCAATATTCCCCAAGTTTACGGTACCTCAGCCGGTTGTAAGCCAGCCGAAGCAGGTAGAAACCAGGTGCGGCTCTCTTGTGCTACTGCTAGCTGATAATCATCGGAAATATTTGCGGCACATGCACACGACGATGGGTAACCCACTGGGCCCTACCGACACCACGGCACTCTAATGTTGATTATCAACAAATCCGGACGGACTGATGGCGGTGCGGTGGCGCACAAATCAGTTTATTTATTCGATAGGTGCCATATTTTGATTGCCATCATTATGTGGCGATTTGCGTGAAGGGATTATAAATTATGCTTTAACTTTGGGGGGCCTAGCCGTAAAACCCTAATTGTATGCGATTACGTTGTTACTGAATTTACGTTGTGGCGATAAAAAACCTGTTTCAACCTGTTTTCATAAATCTCAACAAATGCCAGCACGCCATGTATTTTTTAACGGTTAGGTAGGGTCGATTCAAGGTCGTATAAAATTTCCAGTGGAAGCTACAAAAAGGGTAACGTAACTAATTTGATTAATTTGGCACCTCCAAAAATAGCCCAGTGATGAAACACTGAAATCAATATTAGATCGCTATATGAAGGTATAACGAATATGTATATGCTAATTGTTTGTTTTATTTATCTTTCGCAGGTTCGTTGGCATTATGAAGACTTTTGGATTGATATTCAGGTAACTGTATGAAATCTGAGAAAATAGTTCACGTTATTGTATGTTCTAATCGCTTTTGGCAAATTATAGAGTAGACATTACGAATTGTACGTTCGACATGCAATATGCAGTGTAGGACTTGTGTGTTGCTCATCTTAACGTAAGTAACATGTGTTAACCAACGCACAATCGAAGTTATTCAAGTACATGTAATGTATCCACCGTATACGCCATACATACCCTCCGGGATCTCCGGAGCGGACGCGAACGCTAATTGAATGTCTGTTCTCGCTCTAGAAAACGCCACTACGGCCAAATACCACGTCACGTCGTTGTAGCACATATACCTATTATGATGAGTGAGCGAACGCATTTTGCTTCATCAATTTATCGCATTTCCTTCTGGGTGTTTCAATAACAATTTGCAATTAATCAATCATCATTGTATGGTTTTCAAATTACTGCCCGGCAGTATTATTATCCATTCGGCTGGAAATTGTAACATCCTCCCTGCTGTCCGCGCGGGCGACCGTGCGAGCATCCGAGTCCGACGGCGAGACGAGATAGGACGACATCCATATGGTTGGTTGGGACATACCACGGCGTATGCTGGAACAGTCGAACTCGGGCGTACGGTGTGTTTACTTTGTCGGTTCATCGGTGGCGTTTCTTTGTTAGACTGGAGCGTAGATAAATTATTAAAAAAAATATTAGAAAAGATAATATCACATCGGATAAAAGTGATAAAAACAAAAAAGTAGTTTTCACAGAATCCAAATCAGTAACATGTGTTTTAACATAAATAAAAATGATAAAATTGGAAAAATAATGATTGAATTATGCAGAAATAATTTGATTAACAATGCATAATACATTGACAATGTTAAATAGTCTTCAGTAAAAACTAGTTATTACAAAATCCACAAAACATAGCAAAGCATAGCGTAGGATGAACACTTGCACACATCAAGGATTGTGTTTTAAAGATGAGATTTCAGTTTTCACTACTACACTCATCTCCACGCACCTGGCCAACTCCTTGCAAGCATTTTTATTTTATCATCTACTCTACGTTGTAAGTACCCTGACCTGAAGCAGCTTCCGGTAGATGAAACGATTGTAAACATGTTGGACATTCAAAAGATGCATAGTCATATAACAGTACACTGTATAAAAAACAGTCGGAAAAATCTCCCCAAACTCCAACTTGTGGCATCATTTTTTAAACACCCCATAATAAATTAAAAATATATCCATTAATAATTCGAAAATTGCAAATAAATAAATGGGGGTGGAAGCAATAATAAACTATAGAAGTTCCATAAACAAATGCATTAAAAAGTGCATAAATAAACCAAAATTTCCCATTAATAATTGATTTCCGAGCAATAAAACATGTCTGAATTTCCACAAATAAATCTTTTTTTCTTTATTGTAGTGTTTTTTAAACTTACGCTAGTTCAACAATTTGTGAAGTTGGGAGCGGCCCTGGTGGGATGGTTAGAACACTTGACTATCACGCCAAGGACCTGGGATCGAATCCCACTCCCGAAAAAAACTCACAAAATTCGAGTTCTTCCTTCGGAAGAGAAGTAAGGCGTGGGTCACGAGATGAACTAGCCTTAAAATTTCGTTAATAAAGTTTAAAAACAATAAAATAAAAAACTTTGTCAAGTTATTGGTCACCAGAGGGATGCCTGAACAAGTTAAAGGTGACCCTGAAAAGAGACCTTCCGAGCTCAACCAAGGGGTCTCGCTGATAACATTTAGTACTAGGACATTTTCCAATTTGTTATTCTATACACAGTTAACGGTAATGACACTTGTTCAACCCGTATAGAAAAAGGTGAGTTAAAAGTAATAATTCTAAAATCTCCAAGATGCTAAGAAGGCAAGTAAGGATGCGCTGGTCCGTGAGGTGGTGGATGAAGTTACTCTTACATGTTCGATGTTGTTGTTCGGTTGCTACGGATGTTGCACTTTTGATTTGAATCTGGTCATACAGACCAGCATCTTTCAAGAAGCATATCACAGACAAACAGACGTAACACTCTGATAATTCCCATCGTACACCGATTTAACGGTCTTTTTCAAAATTTGATAGTTGGCCAACTGACCAACCGTGGCGCTCGCATCGTTTTTGTTCGAGTTTGACGTTTGCTCATTACCGCCACCTAGTTGGTGGTCGGCCAAATATAGTCCTTTTAGCATTGGGCGAATATGTTTCCGTGACTACGATTTGAATCGAAAAATGTTCGAAGTGTTACGTCTGTTTGTCTGTGAGCATATGATTGATGCCAAAGTCGATTTATCATTTCCTAATGCTTCACGGATACTTCCAAAGATCACATGGGTATTCCGGGGAAACTCGTACAACGGGCAAACGCAGATAACGTACTCCACGGTGTTGCGTATATCATAATACGTACATATTCGTCGGAAGGGGTCATCGCCGCTCATACCACATATGTGAGAAACGCGAATGCCCGGTCATTAAGCGTGATACTATTTTTGCTCATTTAAGCTAAGTTTGCAGATCCCACGTAGAGCGCTCAAGTAAAATTCCTCCTTTTTCCGCAAGTAATTTTGACAACTGATCTATATGGGGAGAAATGTCACTTTTCCTTACGGAATAATAACCCGGACTATTTTTCCGCGCGGAAAAGTGACAGCTTCATTTGATTTGCACGGGAAGCGTTACTGGCGTTACACTTTTTTCGTTACTTGCCATCTGCGAACCGCTATTACTTTGAAGCGGAATCATTACTTGATCATTGCTTACCCTATCTTTTTGCATAGTACGAAGTGGAAACTAGCCATTAGCAAAGGAAGGTCTTCCCTTTGTTGTGGCCACTGGTGGTGGATGAGCTTCTAGACAGCTTAGAGAGAAAAGGCTTCGAAGTGGTTGGATATGCTGATGACGTTGTCATTATTGTACGAGGCAAATTCGAAAGTTTTATCGTGGAAAGAATGCAATCTGCCCTAAATCACACTTTTTCCTGGTGTCAAAAGGAACAACTAGGCATAAATCCTACAAAAACTTCCATTATCCCTTTCACCAAACGGAGAAAGGTCCAACTGAAACCCCTTTTCTTGAATCAAACACAACTAGTTTATTCAAGCGAAGTTAAACATCTAGGTGTCATACTCGACGCAAAACTGAATTGGAACTCTCATCTCCAATCAGTTGTGTAGAAAGGTCTCAATACACTTTGGGTTTGTTCAAAAACCCTTGGTAAAAGATGCGGCCTACAACCAAGTATGATCTTGTGGATATACAAAACCATTGTCTGTCCCAGGGCTACTTACGCTTCCCTTGTCTGGTGGGCTAAAACTAATGAGACTGCTGCAAGGGCTAAGCTCAACAAAATCCAACGCACCGCTTGCATAGCCATCACTGGTGCTGTTCGTAGTATACCCACTTTGGCCCTAGACGCAATTCTTTACCTGCCCCGGTTAGGTCAATTCATAAAGCTGGAAGCGGAAAAAAGTGCTCCAAGGTTAAAGAGAACAAAAACACTGCTGTCAGGAGACCTTACGGATCACGTCAGCATATTAAATGAATTTTTCATAAATCCCGCAATAGGAATTTGTAGTGACTGGATGGAAACGGTAGTCAATTATGACTTAACTTACCTTGTTCATTCCTTCCCGCCAGGAGTTGGAAGGAGGTGGACTCAACGGTCCAGCAGGCTCTAAAAATATCTTCACAGATGGTTCGAAAATGAATAATCTTACAGGCTCCGGAATCTATGGCCCTAGAACAAAAATCTCTGTCCACTTAGGACAGTGGCCCACAGTATTTCAGGCGGAAATATATGCAATATTAGAATGCGTATTATTATACCTGAGGAGAAAGTATAGGTTTGCAAAAATATGTATTTTCTCTGACAGCCAAGCGGCACTTAAGTTGCTTTATAACTACACTTGTAACTCAAAGCTAGTGTGGGAATGCATTCTGGCTTTCTCATTCATTCTTTATCCATACGCAATCGAGTCTACCTACTATTGGATCCCAGGACATACGGGTCTAGAGGGAAACGCGATTGCTGATGAGCTAGCCAGGGATGGATCTAATGAAAGGTTCATTGGCCCTGAGCCCTTCTGCGGGATCTCAGACTGCTCTGTAAAAATGGAACTGAACAAATAAATATATGGTCACTCAAATCACATCAAACTGGAATGTACTTCCCCATACGAGCCAATCCCAAAGGCTCGTAACGATTAACTTCAAGAAAATCCAGCGACTATTAGGTCTCAACAAAAGGGATCTCAACATCTACACCGGTCTAATAACTGGATACTGCCCCTGCAGATACCATCTACAAAATATCAGAGCAATCCAAACCTCAAATTGCCGCTTCTGTGACGAGGAGAGGAAAACATCAGAGCACATCCTCTGCTATTGCAGTGCACTCACCCAACGTAGGTTCAAAGTTCTCAGCAAGCCTTTTTTAGGGCCTGCTGACATATGGATCTTATCTCCCAAGGACGTGGTAGGATTCATAAAGCTAGTCTCACCAGATTGGGGGAGTCATATACTGTAACTCAGGATCTCTATTCATCAATAATAGATGGTCTTGAGTTCAGTCGATACCAAGGTATCTCAGTGACAAACATGTTACTGAGATAACTTGCGTACCTCACAGCAAAAGGGTATATAACAATAGTTCTAAAATCTGGACGCAGTGATCATCATTCTGCACCCGACAAACGAGAGAGAAGGTCTTCCCAGCGATCGGTTGACGACTTAATCTTCCGCAGGTATGGTGATTGTTGGGCCCATTCAATGCTCCTGGATTCCCTAAAGATTTTCGTAAGCCATCTTTTCACGTCGTCGAACGGAACGCTTTCGTTGTAGCGAGGGAATGAATGGCCGGAACAAACAAGAAAAGCTTATGGAAAATGATCACTTTTTTATGAGTCATTTATATTTTAGTCTTTTTTTTTGTTCAAAAACAAGCTTATTAGTTGTGCAAATTCAAGAATTTACACATTTTACCAAATTACATATTAAAATTTCAGGTAATCGCTATAGCCATCAGTGACTTGGGTGACAAAGCCGTTCAATTGTATAAAAGCCTTGTGTCTAAAAGATTTCTAGCTAAAAACTACCGCAGTAGATATGATTTATATCTCGGATATCTTGGTCCACATTCGAGGCCTCCCACAGGCATTTACCAAATGAAATAATCAACTATTTCTCCAGATTATTTTTCATGCATTTTTCTTATCAGGTTTTAATCTCGCAATCCGTCCCGAAAATCGTGTAGGGACTCTTCTTAACTTTTCTACTGGAAATCTATCTAGTATTTCACACATGGCATCCTTTTAAATATTATTTTAAGGATTTCTCCAGAAAATGGGACTCTTTTACAAGTTCCTCCCTGTATTCCTAAAGAGATTTCTCCAGAGAGTATGTCAGGGATTCCTCCAGAATTGTTTTGGGGTTTCCACCCGGAATTCTTTCAGTGATTTCACTCACTAATCCATAAAGGATTTTCGCCCGTGATATCTTTACAAATGTCTCCTGGGTTTCCATTAAAGGATTCCTCTTGGGATTTCTTGACTGATTGCTTCCGGGATTCTTCCGGGGATTTCTTCTGACATTTTTCCCGAAGTTTCTACCGCAATGGCCGCCGGGATTCCTTTCGGAATTTCTTCCCAGGATTCCTCCATTTCTTCCCGCGAAAATTCCACCAGGATTATATCGAGGATTTAAATTCTATAGAAATTCTATAAGAAATTCTTTCCTGTATTCCTTTAGGGATTCTCCCGGGATTCCTTCCGAGACATTTTCCGACTCTTCAACAGAGATAACTTCATTAAATCCTCCATATTTTTTTAGGGATGGCTTCCGAGATTGCTTCTGGACTCTTCGCGGTTTTTTTACCGAGGTTCCATTGGGCGTTCCTCTAGGATTTGTTTTTGGATTTCTTCTGGGAAACCTCCCGGAATATCTTCATTGTTTTTTTTTTTGGGTTCCATTAACCCTAGTAAGCTGAACGTGCACTACGCCATTGTGGTGCGCCTAGATAAACCTCTTAGGAGGGTTAAGGATTCCGCTCAGGATGATTCAAATTTTCTGTCAAGGATTCTTTCTGGTGTTCCTTAAACGATTTCTCCGGGGATTACTTGACAATTCCTCATTGATTTCCCTGAGATTTTCTTCAGGGGTCCCTCTCGGAACTCCTTTCGGCATAATTTCAGGGATTGTTTCCGAGATTTGTTTAAAAATTCTTCTTGATTTTTTTTTTCAAAAGGTTTTTAGTAGCTTCCTTCAGAGATTCATCCCGGGCGATTTTCTCCGGGATTATTTTCAGGATTCCTGCATTGATCATTCCAGGGTTTTCATTCGGGGAGTTCTTTCACGAATAATTCCCGAGATTGCATTACGGATTTCTCTACAATTCTTCTTCGGCTTTCTCCCACGACTCCTGCGGAAATTTCTTATTGGATTCCTTCAGGAATTTATCCGAGGATTCCTTTAGGGAACGTCCATAAATTACGTCACGTTTTAGGGAGGAGGGGGAGTTCAGCAAATTGTAACGACTCGTTCAAAAATTTCAGAAGTCCCATACAAAAAGTGTGACATGGGGGGGAGGGGGTGTTGTAAATGGTCGATTTTTGCGTGACGTGATTTAGGGACGTTCCCTTATTGATTCTTTCTGAAAAGTATATTTTCAATAATTTCCCTCTTCAGAGATTCTGCTGTGCAACATATTTATTTAGGAATTTTTTTCAAGCATTTCTCCCGATAATCCTTCAGGAATTATTCTGGGATTCTCTCAGAGATCTCTCCTGGATTTTTTTCAGGAACTCCTTCATGATATTCGAGAGACTCCTTTTGAAATTCCTTAAGGGATTACTCCTTGATTTATGGTTGGGGATTTCTATCGACATTCCTTAAATATTCATGCCTGTGTTTTCTGCCGGAATTCCTTCAGGGTCTTCTCCCGAGCTTCCTTCGAGGATTCCTTCCACAATTCCTTCAGGAATTACTTCTAGGATTTTTCCTTTGAGTCCTCCTAAGATTATTTCATTGATTCTTCCCGGGTTACATTTGAGAATTCCTCCAAAGATTCTGAGATTTTTAACTCGAGACCAACGGCTTCAGTTCTCTTCCGGAAGAAGGATCCACAAGCGCAATTCGCCCCTAGGTCCTCGGCGTGATAGGAATTTCCTCCAACTATCCCACCATATCTGCTCGGGTGGTTTCTTCAGGGAGTTTTTGGCGAATTCCTTTTTGATTTTCTTTAAATACATCCAGGAGCTTCATCCGGAAGTTCTTCGGGAATTTTCGGGTGGGTTTTTCGAAGAATCTCTGGGGAAATTCTAAAGGGACTCGTTGGAGAGTTTTTCAAAAACAAAAATTCTGTAATTCAAATAGTGATTTTTCGGAATTTGGATCATGTTTTTATTACTTATAATTTCTAAAGGGACTTTTTGGAAATTCCATCAGGAGTTTCTTTGGGGAAATTTCTCCAGAAATTCTTGAGAAATTTCTGCATGGATTCATCAGATAGTTTTTTAGAGTTTTTTTTATAAGAATTCATCCAGGCATTGCATTGGTAATTTCTCTATGTTTACTCCAAAGTTTCTTTTAAGGATTTCTACAAAGATTCGTTAGGAAATTCATCCAGAGAAAATCATGGAAATTCCTATAAAAAATCTTTCTGGAATTTCTAAGCATTTTTTTTGGGATTCTTTATGGAATTTCTACAGCGGATCGTAGGGAGACTGCCTCCACAGATTCTCTTGGAAATTCTTAAATACATTTTTGGACATTTATGTAAAAACTAATTTCTCAAGGGATTCTTATAGGGATCAATTTAGTATATTCACTTGCAAAATGTTTCCATGAGTTTCATCCAAATTTCCTCTAGATATTCCATTGAAAATATTTTTGGAATCTTTAAATAATTCCCCAAGAGAGCCTTCGACGATTTTTTTTCCAAATATTTTTTTCAAAAAATCTTCCATGAATTTCATCTGAAACTTTTCCAACTCTAGGGTTTTTAATGAAAAATTTATTCAAAGATTTACTTCTGAAATGTCTTCAGTGATTTCTTTAAAATGTTTTTCAGAGATTTTTTTAAATATGTTTTCCTCGTGTCCTTCTGGAGATTGTGTCAATGTTGGATGGAGAATTTTGCCAAAAAAAATATTCAGAAACTCATCAAAGGAATTCGTCAGAAGCGTCTCCTGTTAGTTTTACATTTTTTTCTTTTTTTTTATTATTACAAGATAAGATCCTTGATCTTTTAAAGAACTGGACATTGGGCATTTCTACAGCAATTACTTCGGATTTTTTTTCAAGAGATTCTTAGAGGGATGCGTCCAGATAATTATCCTTCCAACCTGTATTTCACAATCATTTTTTTTTTTCAGGTATTGCAACTCTAGGGATTTTAAAGGATAATTTATTCAGAGATTTATTTCTGAAATGTCTTCAGTGATTTCTTTAAAATGTTTTTCAGAGATTTTTTAAATATTTTTTCCTCGTGTCCTTAGGGAGATTGTGTCAATATTAGATGGATAGTTTTGCCAAAAAAATATTCAGAAACTCATAAAAGGATTTTATCAGAAGCGTCTCCTGTTATTTTTACATTTTTTTCTTTTTTAATTATCTTGTAAATCCTTGATTTTTCAAAGAACTGGACAGAGGATACTTCTAAAGATTCTTTTTGTAATTCGATCAAGCATTCTTTCAGGAATCTCGTTTGAAAACATTGGGCATTTCTACAGCAATTACTTCGGATTTTTCCGCGGAATTTATCCGCGTATCCATTTGGAATTTGTGCTGGAATTCTTAAGGGAAATTTCCCAGCTTTTTCATCCTGTTTGTGATATTGTCATCGGCTTCGAGCTCTACCATATTTGAATATATGTATGGCATCAATTTAGGCCCGGCAGTTAAAATCAACACTACTCAAATTACGTTTGTATACCTCATCAAACTTAATGTTCATACCAACTCCTAAAACAGCAATTGAATACAAATAGGTCTGTAAGAATTACTGATAAAATAAATGAGATTTAGTTTTAGTTGAAATTGAAAGCTGCGAAATGCCTTTACGTCAATGAAGTAACGGAAATTTTTCCAGGATTCCTTCGTTGGACAGTATCCAATTAGTGTAGAATCCAGGCCCCGGACAGAACAAAAGGATTCCACGCGTTTTTTTTTTCGGGAGATACCTCCAAAGATTCCTTGAAAAAATCTCTTCAGAAAATCATTGGAAATTCTCCCAGGAATAAAATTAGAAATATTTCAAAGCATATACAAGAGACCCAGCCAACACATGATCGCATATGCGTACTCTTTACACCCGGTTTAATGGAAGCATATACGCATATGACCGCCACTTTGGCATCCTATTGAACATCATATACGACTTCGTGTTTGCTGGGGAATACATCCAGAGAATCATTCTCGCAGAATTTATCCAGAGATAATAGGGTCTGGGACCATTTGGGCAGGAGCACCTATTTTGGGCACTGAGCTATAACTCAGTCAATTTTGAACCAATTGACATGATTTTTAAAACACGATCAGATACGCACAGTATCTAGCCATGTGCAAAAAATCCAAATCAATCGGTTTGAAAAATTGAGTGGGTTATAGCAGCAAGTGCCCAAAATATGTGCTCCTGCCCAAATGATCCCAGACCCTATAGAAATTTCTTGCGGACATTTCATTGAGAAATTCGTTACATATTTTTTGAGAAATTTTTTCATCAATTTTAAGTGAGATTTCTTAAGGGAGAAATTCCTGCAGAAATTCAACCATGGATTTTATCGGCAATTTATTCACGAGATTTTTTCCAGTGCTATTTCCTGGGATTTTTGCATAATTTCATCGAGAATGTCATCATGCATTCAATGCGGGATTTCTCAATGGGTCCGTTGGAAAATTTATTCGGAATGTATTATAGTATTTTAACAAAAATGTCTGCATAAAGTATTTTGGGTAGGAAATCCCTGGGTAGTTTCACAAAAAAAAATCGAGGAATGTCCTCGGGCAACCATTAAAACTTCATCCAAGGATTTTTTTGGCAATTCCTAAAACGATTTCTTCTGGAATTTATTCATGAATTATTTGAATATTTTCTCAAGAAAAAGTGGGGAGGCCTTCAAATTCCTCTAGAGATTTTATAGAGTATTTATGCAAAGATAACAACGGAGTTCCTCCAAAAATTCTTTTGGGAATCTGTTCGGGAATCTGCACATGCATTCTTTCTGAGATTTCTCTCGGGAAATAATTGATCATTTTTTCAACGATTTCTTCTGCAATTTATTCCTCAGGCTACTACGGTAACTTCTTGAGAGATTGATTAAGTTTTTTGTTAAATCATTTCACTGGTATTTTATAAATGATTTGAACTCTCTCTAGAGATTCCTAGATTTTTTTTCTTAAAGAATCGTTTAAAATGTTTCGAAAATAATTCCTAGAGAAATATAAAAAACTCAAAACGAACTATTTTAGGATTTTAATAAGCGATTCTGAAAGAAGTCCATCAGGTCTAAGTCCTTGACGAAATACTCAGAAGTATGTTTGGTAAATCTCTGAAGGAATCTCGAAACATTGGCAAAATCAAAAATTCTCTAAAAATTGAAAACGCATTTCTTGTGACAACCTTTATGCTGATTCTGCAAAAAACCTTGGAAGAGTATTATAGGATTTTTTGGATCACGCCATGAGATCAATCGTTTAAAGAACTCTAGACCAGTCTACTCCCACATGCATATCTATACGCACTCAAAGAGAGGGGCCCTATAAGATCGCGCGCGTCCGGCTACCTGTTCAATTTAATTACGAGTTGCATGCCTCATCCCGGTTGGTCGGTTCAGTGTAGCGCACTGTTGGCTGCAGTGAACCACTCGCTTCCCACACTACTGCGCTGCACTGGCTGTTGAAGTTTGGCCTAAATGGAGCAATCTGTACGTATCAGAGCTAATTGACGTGTGTAGAACTCGTTTTGATCGCTTGAATTATGCTTCTGACTGGGTGGCGACGATGGATGGATGAAGCTTTGTTCTTTTGCGCCTATGAAATACTGTGGGTTGGGTGATTTTACGAATGTTATATCAGTACTCAAACATCAGTAAAATCAGCTTAGTGTAGGGTTGTCTTTAGCTTGTCAGCTTAAATTAGGATCTATCACTAGTGTTGATTGGTTGTCATCCACAAATCATCAATCTTATAATATAGATTATTGATATCATTGTTAGGATACCATCTTACGAGAAGTTTCTAAAAGAAAGCGAATTTGTATTGTAACACTTGTATAAACATGTGCAAATAAATACTTTTTAGCGTCTACAACAAGTAGGTATTTGACATAACCGAATATTTGTTCATATGATTCAGATTCACATCTACAGCAATCTCAAAGAAGATGGAAATTAAACACACCATTATTTAAATTTCGCAACGAAAATTATCTCGACAGCCACATGCAAACGCATGGTCGCATTTTTCTTTGTTATATAAATCTCCAAAACCGAGCTTTCCTCCCCTTTCATGGAACGTTTTCACGCATATACGCGGCTGGAAATTATAGGGGCCGCGAATCTGTTTTACGCGCTGAAGCATCGCATTATCACCACGTTTGTTCGATGCCGCTGCTGTTCCTCTCATTAATCGTGGTGGCGACGCGACAGTCAGTCAGTGGCACCCGCTCCGCTCTGGCTTTGGGGGATGGCAGAATTCCCAAGCACCCTTTTGAACATGAAATTTAATTAAGTTTATGTGGTTGACGACGCGCTTTATTTCGTTTACACGTCCCCGCTGGCTGGCTGGCTGGTGGTGGTGCGGTGAGTCCCTCAGGGGATCCCACAGAAGAAGCGCCGGCATATTCAGCTCGAGTGACGGAAAGCATAGCTGGAGGAGTTCGTCCTACCACGAGGCTGTGTTGGGCAATATACGCCGGGATGAAATCAGACTCGTACTTGGTGATGATTTTGCAATTAGAGCAGCTCGAAAAGCAGTAGTTGGTATTCAATTTATTACGTAGTTAATCTTTCCGTTTTGAAATAACAAAATGGTTACCTACTTCCGTTAATTACACACCGAGCCATCAATCTGAACGTTATAATAATATGTCGCACATAAGAGTACAGACGCCATGCTCCAGGCGGGTGCTTTTATTATCCTTCTTGCAATGATGAAGACGGTAGCAACATTATTGCTATTTTATGATGTGTCTTTTGTGTTGGAGTACATCAACCGTTAGCAACATACGTACCAGGGAACATAACTGATATTTGTAAGTACCTATGTGTGTCTTCGGAAAACATTGCAACGCACAGGTTTCTTCTTCTTCCACTTCTTCTTCTTCTTTATGGCGCTACGTCCCCACTGGGACTTCCTGCCTCGCTTCCACTTAGTGTTCTTTGAGCACTTCCAAGTTATTAATTGAAGAACTTTGCCTGCCATTGCATGAATTTGTACATTGTGACGCAAGCACAATGATACACTATGCCCAGGGAGTCGAGAAAATTTTGCCGACTGGAACGGGAATCGAACCAGCCGTCTCCGGATTGGAAGAATTGCAGCTTGGAATGTACAAACCCTATCGCAGCAGGGTAAACTGGTACAACTAGCCAATGAGGCTTTTCTCATAAAGTTTGAGATCCTAGCACTGAGCGAAGTCCGTTAGCCGAGCTTTGGAGAACACTGATTGGCGTCGGGTCAAATTCTGCTATACTCTGGCTTACGAGACGAACACGCTCTTTGTCACCGTTAATTTGGTTTCCTGCTCAGCGCTCACGCTGCGCTCTTGAAGTGGGAACCTATTAATGAGAGGATAATTTTAGCCAGATTCAGAACACGGGTTCGAAGCCTTACCATAATCCAATGTTACACGCCAACCGATGCTGCCGAAATGCAAGACAAAGAGAATATTTACAGCCAACTAAATGCTGTCGTGGACAAGATTCCAAAAGGAAAGAAGGAAAGGAAAGAGGAAAGTTACAATGTATAAAAAGTGTAAAAGAGTCACTGTGGACATGATTTAAGGTTAACAGAGTTACTGTAAATGAATTTTTGTACATATACTTAATCTTTACTAATGTAGTATTTTATAAGGATTGTCCTTACGCTACTGTTATATGTAATAAATAAAATAAATAAAATAAAATAAATTGGAAGGCATGTGAGTTCACATGAAAAGCCATGTCAGCCAGACGAACATCACAGCAGAGATGGAAACACTCTCATCGTGAATCAACTCGCGAGTGAAAAACCAACCAACGGTTTACTCACGGTGCCATCGTAGCAATACTGCCAAATATCAACGAAAAGTGAATACAAGAGCTTGCTTGAAGGCATCCATAAGGAAAGGTTGAAACATACTAAGATATAGCATGCTCGAGGCACGACACTTCATTTATTATGAAAGAAGCATAACTGGGCTCACAAGGTAAACTATACAGAATTTACCCTACGAAAATGAACTTTTTGAAGTAGAGCCACTTGGGCTACGCACGCTTTTTACGCTGAAAATTGATCTGAGGTTTCCTAGCCGTAGCCACTACCCAAACTAGACAGGATTACACTCTTCACAATCACAGCACAAAAAGGAAACATCAACGACAAACCAAATCGGTGTCAATTGAAAATCGCCAATGGCGAAAACGCCTTCAGCGAACCCATATAGGTAGTAATGTAAGCTAATTTGCAAAGTTTGAATAATCCCGCCCTTATTTAGCCTCAAATTTGAAACTTAAGAAGGGCAACTGAATATCTCGGAGAAACGCAAGGTCCACTGCACCATTGCTCCGGTTAGCGCAGTAAGGGCGTAATACTGTGGAGGACGCCCTAATTCTCCACAGGCTCCGTTTGTGGTTAGGTTTTTATTAGACCCCCCTAACCATTCATTCCATAGCACGGTAAGCATAAAGCCGCATAACACCATGAATTAGGGGTCACCTGTTTAGTGGACTCTTACCACTGGATCAGGCGGTCCGTAGTGTTATTCTTAGCCAATTGAGACAACCGCTAACGACACTACACAGCTATCTAGGCTGATCGGGAAAAGAAGTTAACATTGATGGTTAATTTCCAAGCGAGCCCGAACAGCCAGGAAATGCATCTGGTACCTTCTGCTCTCCGCAAATATCACGCTACTTTGTCTCCCACGTATGAAATGCTCTTCTGGCCTATGGCAGACAACTTCTGATCTCCTGACTAACCGGTCACCAATCGCCACTACGTTACGTCATCTAGAGTCCAACTATGTACGGCGAGCTGAAACCAATCATCCGGAGGAACCCTAAATTGCAATTATATTGTTTATATATCTATATTTTAGTTTGTTATTAGGTATTATGTTTTGAATTATTGTAAGACAAAATACTTATAGTTTTTAAGTAAACCCTTTGAAGCCGGATTTTTCCCAAGCGTTATTATGGAGTTTTTTTTTCTAAATTTTTCTGTAGTTTTGGTGGTTAATAGCATAACAACGGTAGAATATTATGAAGAATAATTTTATCTGGATATCCTAGATCATCGAAACTATTCTTGAGTTTAGATCCTAAAATCTATGGGTGTAACGATAACTTTCTTCATTATACAAAGCTATGATTTGTAATCTATCATGTCCATTAAGTATTCTGGAAGGTTAATAAACAATATCATTTCAGTCGGGATATCCTAGGTCATCCAAACTGTTCTTGAGTTTAGATCCTAAAGTCTACGAGCTTAACGGTAACTTCTTTCATTATACAAAGCAACGATCAGGGATGGGAACACTCACTTGCAAAGAGTTACACTCACTTGCTGTTTTCTCAGCTCAGAAACGTGCAATCAAAATATGATGTATGGACGACTTTTGGCTCGTGGTTTTGTCTAGAAGTTTACCGAATAAAGTAAGGGTCGCACATGCATACCAAAGTTGTGACAGAGCTATGAAAGCGACTCTCCACGAGGTGAGTGTAATTTACAGTAACCTCGTGGAGAGCTGCCTCCGCAGCTCCTTCACGGCTTCGGTATGGGTGTGCGACCCGTACTTTATTCGGCAAACTTTTAGACAAAACCACTAGCCAAATGTCGTCCATACATCATATCTTGATTGCACGTTTCTGAGCTGAGAAAACAGCAAGTGAGTGTAACTCTTTGCAAGTGAGTGTTCCCATCCTTGGTAACGATTTGTGACTATCATGTCCTGTAAGCCTTCTGAAAGTTCAATTGACAGTATCAGATCAGTCAGGATATCTTAGGTCATTCAAACTGTTCTTGAGTTTAGATCCTAAAGTTTACGGGTGTTACGGTAACTTCTTTCATTATACAAAGCTACGATTTGTAATCTATCATGTCCAGTAAGTCTTCAGAAAGGTTAATAAACAATATCAGATCAGTCGGGATATCCTAAGTCATCCTAACTGTTCTTGAATTTAGATCATAAAGTCTCGGGTGTAACGGTAACTTCTTTCATTATACAAAGCTACGATTTGTAATCTATCATATCCAGTGAGTCTTCTGAAAGTTCAAAAGACAGTATCAGATCAGTCGGGATATCCTAGGTCATCCAAACTGTTCTTGAGTTTAGATCCTAAGGTCTGCGGGTGTAACGATTACTTCTTTCATTAAAAGCTACGATTTGCAATCTATTATGTCCAGTAAGTCTTTTGAAAGTTACAGTGGTTGTTTTTATCAAATAAGCTTCATAACAGTAAGCCCATAACACCCCAGAAATATATAACAACGCTTATTGTTCCTCCAACTGCTAACGTAGTGACGAAAGCTATTATCACAAGTGTAGACCTGAAGCTATTGTCTCCGGAGTAGTGTTGTTGATCTGCAATATTTCGAAACTATCTTGAAATGACTCATGATATGCTAGATTACAGTTTAAAGTTCATTGTGAGAGTAACTACTGTTACTATCATGAACTAAACCTCAGGATAGATTGGACGACCCTCAATGTCCCAAAAGTCATAATAATACAAGTAGACTTCAGATTGGTCCAGTCTCCGCGATTGATTTTGAAACGTTCCTCAGTATATCAGATATAGCTGATGTTGCGAGTGTAGACCTGAAGTTCTGAATTCAAAGATAGTTTGGCTGACCTGGAACATTCCCATAGTGTCTCTCAATAGCATTTGAGATATCAAGAGTTTCACCGATCTTAGCAGATTACGCCATGCTATTATTTATGGTGAAAACACATAAAGTTTTTCTTGTAGATTTGAAGGATTTCATTATAGAACAGTTTGGACGACTCGAAGGTCCCAAATAAGCTAGTAGACTTCAGATTGCTCCAGTAACTGCGGTTGATTATGCAACGTTACTCAGTATAACAGATATGGCTACTGTTACGAGTGTAGACCTGAAGTTCTGAATTCCAAGGTAGTTTGGCTGACCTGGAATATCCCTATAGTGTCTATAAATGACATTGTAGAGGGTTCGAAAAGTCGGTATAAGACATTGTAGATGTCAATAGCTTCACAGATCCCATTAGGTTATGCAATGCTATTATTTGTGGCGAAAATACATGAATTTATTCTAGTAGATTTGAAGGACTTCACTATAGGATAGTCTGGAACATCTAGAACATCCCAGAATATAAAACACCTTTCGATATTCTTGACGAAGCCTAATTGAAAGCATATAAACGTAACATATAAACGCATCCAAGTTCAGCTTTTAGAACAACTGAAATGTCAATTATTTCGTTTTCCAAATTTCATGGTGTTCAGGATGTTCTAGGTTATCAATGAAGTCCCAATTACAAATATTCCCATTTTTTCTAATATGTAGAGGACTCAATTTGCAACAACTTTTCTGAAGACAGTATTCTGTTTTATCGAATGGGTGAATTTATACAGTCGTTTCTATGTTGGGGTCATATATGACCCCTCCGGTTCCAAAGGGTTAAAACACTTCCCTGCCCATGTTCGCATAGTCGACGTAACCACCATTGCCAATGTCAGCATACACAAGCTAATATCTCACGCATGTGTATATTTCTGACCAGTTTAAATTAGTAGAGTACAAGATTTAACCGTTAGTTAGATGTCAAAGAGGAAGAAAATCTTGATGTTTGTATTATTCATTGCTAAAATTGCAAAAGTGTGTTGAAAACTAAAGTGGCGCTTACGTCAACTATGCGAAAATGGGCAGTTCCTTCAAAGAGAACTTTTCTCACTGGAAGTGTGTCATGAATTGTAAATAATGTACGAAAAGAAGTAGAGGTTTTATGTCTTTGAGAGAAAAGATTTCTATGGAAGAATTTCACTACCATAGGGGCTTTTTCCTGCTCCACAATAATTCAAGATTAAATTCCAAAAAAAAAGGTGATATCAAGATCTTCATGGGTGACTTTAACGCGAAGGTTGGCCCTGACAACTTGGACTATGAGCACGTCATGGGACACCATGGTCTCGGAGAAATGAGCGAAAACGTAGAGCTGTTTGTAGAGTTTTGTGGCAATAATGACATGGTGATTGGGTGATCGCTCTTTCCCCATCGGCCAAAGCACAAAGTTACATGGGTTTCTCGTGATGATATCACGAAAAATTAAATCGTCCACATCTGCATCAGCCGAAAATGGAGACGGAGCCTTCTTGATGTACGGAGCACACGTGCGCCGATATTGCGTCCGATTATCATCTTCTAATCGGCGAGATCCGGCTGCGCATTGCTAGGATGGGTTACGTACAAAAGGCTGAATTACGAAAGGCTGAAATATCAAAAGGCGGAACCACGAAAGGCTGAAATTACAAAAGGCTGAATGCATCAAAAAGCTGAAATAAAATAAGGCTGAAATAGTGTTTCCACTAGTTTTCAAATGCACCAGCTTAAAGGCCAATCTCAACACTAACAACTCAGATAAACAGATCACGCCAATTGGGAATAATTACATACATACATTCATTGATTTTACGATCTATTCGAAAATTTGCTTGTTGGTCGATTACCCAGCCGTGGCACTTGTATTGGTTTTGCTTGACGATTGACTGACCTACCGTCCCTAGCTCATGGTTGACCAAACTAAGCCATTTTGGGAACATGCTTCGGTTACTATGTTCTAAATCGGAAAGTTTTACGACTAATATTTAGACAGTATTTTTCAGAAGAATAGCATATATTTCAAAGAAGGAAAAATCTCTGATGATATTGTTTTAGTAGCCGTAATGACGACAATCTCGAAAACAACATGACTCAAAAGAATAGCTCATGTTTTAACAGGACAAATTAACGATATGTAATTATCAGCTCTTTTTTGTGTTCGTTGATATGCACCATTAGCCTTTTCACTATAAGCTCAGTTTCGAAACTATGGCCCATGCTGAGGGCTACGCGTACGATTCGCGTTCGGACCAACAATTTCTCATTATGGAAATTTTCTTGACTCCCTTTGGCATTGAGTATCTTCGTGCCTGTTACACGAAGCAGGCTCGCTCAGTTCGGGCGTTACTCCAAGAAAAGGAAGACGTGCTATACCTTATATATGCATTTTCGAATTTTCAGCCTTTTGTAATTTCAGCCTTACGATACACTTTCATGATTTCAGCCTTTCGTATTCAGCCTTTTGTGCATTCAGCCTTTTAATATTCAGCCTTATGTTACAATCCCGCTAGGATCCATCGACAGGAGGAGAAAACCGGTTCAACACACGCCGACTGGAAGAACCTGCGGACGAAGGACCTCTCCGAGGAGCTGGAAAACCGTGCTGCGGAAATCAAAAACGTCTTCATCGGCACCGGCGAGAATAATTTGCGTGAGCTACGCACCCGGAGAAAGCAGTGGATTACATAGCGAAGCAACGCCAAAGTCGCGATAGAGCGAGCGAAAACACGAGGAGTCAAAGTCGTAGCCCGGCAGCATTACTTGGCTCTTGAGAAGGAAGTGAAACGCTCATGTAGACGGGACACAAGAGCGTCGGCGGACTCCCTAGCCGACGAAGGTGAGAAAGCCGCAAACGGTGCTCGTAAAAGACATAATTGGATAGCTATTGATCGACCCGGCTGACTAGCTGAAACGATGGTTCAAACGTCGGCCACGCAACCATATGAGCGTTATGAAAATTTTACAACCGCTCATTGATGGAAGCATTTGTATTGTCTGAAATTCTACCTGCAGAGTTACGGGCACCATGCGCGTTCCCATTCATCTGCCAGGCACGGGATTCGGCAACTTTTTTATGGGTAGGACAATCTGAACGTTGCCACCGCAATTTAACATTAAAATTTTCTGGTATCTTTCTTCACCGGGCGAACATCCTTGACGTGAGAAGAACCTCAACAAATCATGCATTCAGCATCCATGTGGCAATGTTTCGTCCCATGCTCCTAGCCCTGGCATTTACGGCACTGAGAATGAGTTCTGGAAATTTACTTCTACTGTATTTATTTTTCTGAAAGTCTTTCGAATATTGTGAAACATCTACGAATACATCATTCCAATCGAACAAATAATTTTCAAGTTAAAATTTTAGGAAGATTTTTTTTATTCACCCTTTTCAAAAGATAGGTGAAGAATGTTGCAAAACAAATAACATGAAAGTTATTTTCGGGTAGAAGTTCAGACAAGACCAGCATTTTATTTGAATTGAAAAAGGTCACATCTACGCGATTTATACGTTCAGCCGCAAATGTTTATTACCGGCTTACCATACGGTTTTGTTAAATTGGCGTTCAGTTCTTCATTAAAAAGCATAAGTAACTTTCTAATACATTGCCTCGCCATTATTTTCCTATTGACATCTATCACCGTATAAATGCTGCGGCACAGCTAATTTATTAGTCCTTGCCCTGCACGGTTTCACTACTGTTCTTTGATTCTGTTTGCATAAAAAATGTCTCATTATCCCTTGGTAGCACAAAACGACGGAACTGCAGAACATTTCACTCCCATGCTGTTCTGCTGTCAAGGGCGCTTGGTTAGCATGCTTTATTTTTGTTCTGTTCCGTCGTCAGTAGCAATGTAATAAGCTTTAAGTGCTCAGAGGTGCTATTGCGAACTGCCACAAAACTCTGGAGAATATGTGTATGTACCTATTAATGCGACTTGAGGGTACAGTGGCGTTTCGGTTTTATCACTAGTCGTTTTAATCACTACTCGCCCAAATTCACGGTTTTCTATTCGATTTTATCACGATTTTCGTTTCGTTTTTATCACACTTGTTCTAAAACATTCCGAAATCAATATAAAACCAATACAGCATTGCCCAGTCCACGAAAACTGTTAAAAAATGTGAACTACGACTCATATATTTTGCAGATGAACGATTTTGAATAAAAAAATTGCATTTTTTTTCTCGTTTCACCAAATTCACGGTTTAGTTTATATCACGGTAAAATTTTTTTTGATCGTGATAAAACCGAAAAACCACTGTACTCTTTCCAGCTCAGAACTGCATTCACCTAAATGCCTGCCATTATGCTTTGAAAAGCATGTGGATGTGGAATATACTTGAACTGTTTCATTGGAAAATGAGGAGCAGAATTATTCAAAAGCATCCACTTAGAAGATCCATGAAAGGATCCGTAAAACGATGCTTCCCATTTCCGTAATGCAATTTTCCTTAATATCTCCCATACCTAAACGATCCCCGCACGTTCAGCATGAGATGCTCCAGAGAACTTTCAAGAAAAAAAAACCGGCCAGTAAAAGTGCTCGTTTAAACTCGATTTGGTTGTAATACATTTCTGTACATACGCAGTTGGTGGTACGGTTGTAGCTTCCGCTACCATCATCGTACATTTTTTTGCCTTTCTCGTACACTAAGTGTACAGGAAAGGCCATATGTTCACTCCAAAAATAACTTTTTGATAGTAGGCCCGGAGGGTCGAGTTATATATATCAATCGACTCAGCTCGACGAATTGAGGTGATGTCTGTGTGTATGTATGTGTGTATGTGTGTGTGTGTGTATGTGTGTATGTGTGTGGACAAAAAAACTCA
Source organism: Aedes albopictus (assembly GCF_035046485.1). Taxonomy (NCBI): domain Eukaryota; kingdom Metazoa; phylum Arthropoda; class Insecta; order Diptera; family Culicidae; genus Aedes; species Aedes albopictus. Next base: position 168,494,792 of record NC_085138.1, read on the forward strand.
CATCACTTTTTGGCAGTAAACCTCAACCGATTTTAATGACCGACGGTTCATTCGAAGCGTAATCTGGTCCTATTGTTTCCTATTGAAAATGGTTCGGATCGGTCCAGCCGTTCCGGAGTTATGGCCCTTTAGGTGTTCCGGACCGGTACCCCTGGAAGGGGCCTGACACGAAAATGCAACAAACCCATGCATGCGACCCATCAAACCACGGCATTTTCGATTATCTGATAATCGGTAAGCAGAAAAATAGTCTAAAACCATATCTGAACCAGTAGTGTTCCGGAACCGGTTCCGGAAGTCCCGCCGGAAGTGGCCAAATATAAAAGTGAACACAACCCATTCATGCGACACATCAAACAGCGGCATTTTCGGTAACCTGCTAATCGTGGAAAATAGTATCAGACAATATCTGAACCGGTAGTGTTCCGGAACCGGTTCCGGATGTCCTGCCGGAAGTGGCCAAATATTATAGTGAATCAAACTCATACATGCGACATATCAATCAGCGGCATTTTCGTCAACCTGTTGAACGGGTAGCAGGAAAACAGTTTTAGACCATATCTAAACCAGTAGTGTTCCGGAACCGTTTCCGGATGTCCTGACGGAAGTGGCCAAATATAAAAGCGGGCCAAACCCATGCATACAACACATCAGAGTGCGGCTTTTTTGATAACATAATGAAAGGTTAGCAAGAAACTAGTATTTGACCATAGCTGAACCGGTAATGATCCGGAACCGGTTCCGGATGTCCCACCGGAAGTGGCCAAGTATAAGAGTGAATCAAACTCATGCATGCGACACATCAAATGGCATCATTTTCGGTAACCTGATGAACGATTAGCAAGCACATTGTCTCAGACCAAATTTGGGACAACAGGTCCTGCCCGGGAACCGATTTTGGGTGTCTCGTCTTGAATGGTCAAATATAAAAGTGACCCGAACCTATGCACCTGTGCATGCGACACACCAACTCGCGGTTTTTTTCAATAGCCTAATTACCAGTTTGTCAGCAAATAGTATCAGACGCATATTTGGGAGAACCGGTAGTGTTGAAGAACAGATAACAAGTGCCCCGCCGGAAAAGGTAAAATATAGAAGTGAACTAAAATCATACATGGGGCCATCCATAAGATACGTCAAAATCCTAGGGGGTAAGGGGAGGGGGTTTTTAAAGTGTGACAAGCAATGCATTAAGTATAGGAAAAACCCGTACGAAGGGGTCCAAAATTCCAATGCTCCCCATGCAACAACAGTAGCCTGATGAACAGTTGACAAGAAAATGGCTGAAATATAAACGACTCATAAAAAAGTGATCATTTTCCATAACAAAATCAGAAATTGCCAATAAAGAAGTAGGGGTGGAAGCAATAATAAACTATAAAATTCCCATAAACAAATCAAAAAGTGCATAAATAAATCAAAATTTCCCATAAATAATTGATTTTCGAGCAATAAAAAACGTCGGAATTTCCATGAATAATTCAATAATTGCAATAAATAACTACATTTTTTCCACCAAAACAGTTAAAATTTTCCATAAATAAATCTGATTTTTCCATAAATAATTTAAAAATTCGCAATTGAGATACATCAAAAAAGCAATTGAAAATTTAGCAATAAATAGGAACTGATGAGCAAGGTAAAAGTACCGGCTGAGCCATGCGGCGAAGCCGCATAGAGGATTGAGGATGTTTCCGAAATCCGATGCGCCGTAACTGCGTCGATTCGGTTCTAGGCAATCCACAGATCCAAGAATTTGCCCGGATAATGCGAACAGAGATGTTATCCCTTTTTTAAGTCCGACGAGCGTTAGCGAGTTCGGACAGCAAGCGATTGTCTGTTACATTGCACAATAGTTTCAGTATTTCTATCATAGTTCTATAATGTAGTATGTTCAAAAATTTTGGTTGGAAAAAATATAGTTTTTTATTGCAATTGTTGATTTATTTGTGGAAATTCTTACATTTTTTATTGCTAGAAAATCAATTATTTATGGGAAGTTTCGATTTATTTATGCGCTTTTTGAATTGTTTATGGAACTTTTCTAGTTTATTATTGCTTCCACCCCTAATTATTTATTGGTAATTTTCGAATTATTTATGGAAACTTTTTAATTTATTATGGGACGATTAATTGGCTGCCCAAGAAAATAGCCATAGACAATATCTGAGATAACCAGTAGTGTCATGGAATCGGTTCCAGGTGTCCACCGGAAGTGGTCAAACGTAAAGATGAACCAAACCCATGCGGCACATCAAATAGTGGAATTATGAAAGTGAACAAAACTAATGTGAGCGATAAATCAAATCGTGGCTTTCTCGATAACCTGGTAAATGTTGGGTACCGCCAGTCGGGGTGACATCCGCTCAAAATACTAACATTTATTAAAGTGATTATCAAAAAGTGGATAGTATTTGGTAAATTTAACTTGCGTTGACCATCCGCTATAGAAAAAGTCATATTTTGTTGATTTTCCATTAAGAGAACGAGATGTAAATATCATGGTTAAGCGTACTGTACAACATCGTTTCTAGGTAGACGATAAGGAAATATTACTTTCGTGTTTTGAGAATGCTTGTTGGAGTTATATAGGTATAGCGGATGTATTGAAATGGATCATTGATCGTTTACAGTGAATGTGATCAAACTTTCACGTTTATTTGTCTGTGATGTTACTTTAAAGTGACTAGACACTAATAGGTTGTGCGCAAGCATCTATATATTCAATAGTTCTGATTTGCAAGCGATATTTTCTCACATTGAACTATTTTGTTTGACTTTCATTGTTTTTCGATTTCTTCGAACGAAGTCCGAACAAAATAACTGTTTTTCATACAATTTGACTATATACAAATCACCATGGTGCTAATGTTTTGGCAGCTCTTCGTACTCGTTTATGTTCATTATCAAAATGCAATATTTTTCCATCAGCAACTACTCAGTATCGTAACAAGATACAACATCAATATTTTCAAATTCTTTAATAGTTATTTATGCAACGAGTTGCAAAATGATGATTTTTACAGCACGAGTCGTGCTGTAAAAATCGAGTTTTGCAACGAGATGCATACAACATTTTTTGCAATGAGAAAAAATAATAAATAATTGTAACAAGATCATTTACATCAGTTTCATCATGCTTCCTGGTGGTTGAATGGAATCACCCACGTGTTCCATCAAGCTGGGCGCAAAACTTAAATCAAGCAAGCCGTGCTATAACCGTCACAGTTTTTCAAGCTCTTGACTTGAAAACACAGATTGTGGCCCAAACAATTGCATTATGATTCATAATTCAACCCAAATGAGTTGCATTATGAATCATAATGCAACTGCTTTTTATAGTGAGGAAAAATAGGTTGTAGTGACACTAAAACGACATGTATAAAATGCAGTATTATAGTGCCAAATTGCAAAAAAGCTATTCAATGATCATGACATTATAGATGAGTGCTCGATATACTGTAACCCATTAGATACATGTTCAAATATTGAGTTTCTGTCCGCTTTTCCCAAAACTGGACCTCTGTGCGGTGATAATACAAAGTAGGATTGATCAACTTATTATGGGAAAATTATAATTTGTCGCATCAACACTGAATAAAGGTTTTCCAATCTCCTTTTGCATCTAAAATTACTGTGCACAATTTGGGTGCGGCTGGTTGAGTCCTCTCTCTTCTCATTGCGATTTATTATTGAATGGAAAATTTCCCGTTTCTGCATTTTTTTTTCATATGGTCAAATTTTACATGAATCGAATTAAGCGTATAAGCGTATAAGTAATCTCAGGATCGGCAAACGTCGACGGAAAGATCATGAGTACATATTCGACGAGAAAGGCGCTACCACCACTAGGTGGATTAATCTGGGTTTTTTTTTTGAGAACTGCGGCAACGATGACGACGACAAAGTCTTTATTATGTAAACTAGGTGAACAGTCGAAAAATCAGCTCATTTCCAATTCATTCGGTTTGTGTGGCTTCTTGGTTCCGCAAAGGAAGCAGTTGGGAGGTTTTCGTGTATTGGGCAGTGGCGTAGCTCTGAGGGGTCCTATAGGGTGCAGGATTCATGATAGGGTCACGGGCCACGGCTATCCTTTTCTTGGCGAAATATCTCCACTTTTGTGTCTTTTTCTTTCAAAAAGGATACTGAATGCTTGCAGTACAAGTTCCTAGACCGACCAGAAACCGAACCCGTCACTGCTTCTGCAACATGGGTCCATTTAGTTAGTATATCGTTTTCCTACGTATGGCAAGTAATGTAAATATGTTGTGATGCTTAGGCCGTTTTTAAATGTTAAGACATAATTATTATCTGTATTAACGAGATTCCATCTCCAAGCGTGTTTATCACTATAATATCAAGACGTGATTCTAGAAATGGTAATCTGACACGATGGTTAGAGAATCTTCGGGAAAATAAAATAAGTCGAATCATAGTGAAAATGTTACACGAATTCTGACATCCCGATGCGAATAAGACAAAACTCTCACAACTATCGCGTATTTGTCACACGAAGGATCGAGCAACTTATCGAGGTAAAGTTTGCGGAAGAAGAGAAGAACGCAGAAAGAGCGGCAATGCTGCATACCACGGGACCCGGCAGAACGTGGAGCGATTCTGGGAGAAAATGCGTCGTCTAGAAGGAGCGGAATGTAAACAAATGGAACTGCTGGGCCGTTCACAATAAACACGGAAGTTCTGCCAGAAGCTCAACGCATCCCCGAAAAGGCTTCGTGCCGCGAGCCGAAATGTGCAGGGATAAAATCGGGAGTATCTTGACGGACGGATGCTAGGGGCGGGACACTGTCTAATATCGACGCTAATACCGCCTAATAAATATTAGTTTCCTAATAGTCATGCTTCATCGAAACATCTGCTGTGTAGTATGTCATGACTTTTCATACAACAACCAACTGTCACAAAAACAAGATGTGGAAATACGGTTTGTCTGTTGTTTGTGTTCAATTTGTTCAATCAATTTCTCTAATTTTCTTTGATTAATTTAGTTGTGAAAATAACGTGAGCTCAACTACACTATTGGAAAAGGCCCTCGAAAACTTGTGTCGCTGGACGTAAATAAAAATGAAGAAGGCTTCATCAGATGTGATTACATGCATTTTCACTACACAAATCTTTAGCCTTCGGTTCGCGGGAAATTGTTGTTCGCAACTGTGCATGCCTAATACTTTAATAAGAATAAAAACTGGATTTAGTTGACTACGTTTTCAAACTTCCATCCGTTCATATGTCCAGAATGGGAAAGAATTTGCATTAACTGAGCTAGAAATATTTCTACTAATGGCATTTTGTATTCCAATGAAGTTTTGGTTTAAGTGCCACTGCTAGTCTGAAATTGCTAGGTCTAGCCAGTTGAATATTGATCATCTTCATCCGCAGTTGGACTCTCAGTAGTGTATAAGTTAAAAAAAATCAGTGTGAATTTCAAGATCGTAGTTACAAATTTCGGAATGTAGGTGTTAATGTGAGGTACAGTAGTTCGTTAATCGGGTCCGACAGCGATATGTTCGGAATCGTTGCTCCAGGAGTGAAAAGTACTAAAATTAACTATATTCCACCGTTTCAATGCAACCCGAAAGCAGTACGTCGATCGAGAGCATGTTGACATTTTGAAACCAGTTAAATAAGCATGGCTTACTTCGTTCAAGTAATAAGTTTTCCCTGGGATTAATATTCCTTAATACTGCTAATACCGCTAATCAATATTAGAGCTGTCCCGCCCCTAGGACGGATGTGAGGTGATCGAAAGGTGGAAGCATCACTACGTCACCTAAATGGTGCGGAGAGCGCAGACATGGAGGATCAAGGTAGTCGGAGAAATGACTACGTTAATACAGCAGGGAGCAACAACGAGTCAACACTCACGTTGAGGGAAGTTGAGGAAGCTAACCAGCAGCTCAAGAACAATGAGTCAGCTGGTTAAGATGGTATCAGAGCTGAACTCATCAAGATGGGCCCAGAATACCAACCAGCTACCGGAGGAGTGGAAGGAAGAGGTCATTTGCCCTATCTACAAGAAAAGTGACAAGTTGAAGTGCGCGAACTTTCGAGCAATCACAATTCTGAATGCCGCCTACAAAGTGATATCACAGTTAATCTTCCGTCGTTTTTTACCCAAAGTAATTGAGTTTGTGGGAAGTTATCAAGCCGGCTTCGTTAAGGGCCGCTCGACAACAGACCAAATCTTCACCGTGCGGCAAATCCTCTAAAAATGCCGCGAATATCAGGCCGTGACGCATCACCTGTTCATCGATTTCAAGGTGGCGCGCGTATGACAGTATCGACTGCAGAGAGCTGTGGGAAATCAGGATGAGAACGGCATCTCCGGGAAGCTCATTAGATTGATCAAAGCGGCGATGAATGGTGTATGACACTGCGTAAGGAATTCAGGCGATTTGTCTAGTTCGTTCGAATCTCGCCGGGGACTACGACAAGGAGATGAACCCTCATGCCTGCTGTTTAACATCGCCCTGGAAGCTGTTATACGACGGTTCCAAACCCCAAACACGAATCCATACAAACGGGGGGTATCTTGGTCCATCACCATCACAATCACCATCCATTTCCTTCGGAACTTGGTTCTTCCTCTTGCTCATATAACGACACTCGTGATTCCATACAAACATTTTATTTTACATTACACGTAAACAATCAATTTACATTTATTTAAAAGAACGAATATACATAAAACAGATTAAAATTGATCCTATTCCATCTAACCCCGACCGTTGGTTAGTGGATACTGAAACTAAATCTATGCTCTCGAGCCTAAGGCTTTGTCGATCAAGTGAACATCTTGAAAACTTTCCCAATAATTGAGAGCCTGTAATGGGGACCTTATCTAGCACTCGTGTAGATGATGTATCTCTATAACAGTGATTCACGGTTGGAGTCAGTGGGTGACGTTACTCCCGAACATTAGTCAAGGCACGATTTTCACAAAATCCGGCCATTTTGTCTGTTTTGCGGATGGCATGGACCGACCGTTTAAAACCATCGCTCCTCTTACACGGATAACTAACGTTTGACAAAATTATATGGCACTAAAAATTAATAACATTCACATGTATTTTTAAGCTGCTCGTAGGTTCACATTTTTGTATGAATTTGAAAAAACTATGTTTTAATATGTGGTTATGTGGATGCTCGAGTTGATTTGATACTGTGTAAGTCTTACACATTCGGGCAAATTCCATTGAATTTGGCTGATTTTGCGTAGGTCTCACACGTTTTTGTATTACGAATTTCAAAAGTGAGTGTTTGCATTGATAAAAAAAAAAAGCAAAAAAGTTTGTAAACAACTGTTTTCTCATTCGTCGTCTCAATCGTAAATATTATTTGGAGTTGGATGTGGGACAGAAGTGCAGAGTGGAAAAGTAAATATCTTTTATTTCTTCCTAAGAAATGGAATAATATTATTAATTTTACCGTTTACAGAATGGATAACTCCGGGAAACTAGAAAATCCTGCTTCGCCTGAAGCAGATCTCAACGCGCTAAATATGTCATACGAGGAGGAGGAATACCTAGACCCGGGATCTCAAAATGATCCTTTGCTGTCCAGTTTTGAAGAAACCCCAGAGGAAGCTGATGTACCGGAGAAAGAGCAGAATCAACAGGATGAAAATTACTCTGTGCATCCAGTGCACAGCCAGAAGATGTCTCGATTGTAGCCTATCGCGGATCGCACACACGGAACATCAGCATCAGTCTCTCATCCAAAAAGTACGATCGGTTCCAGTACCACTTTGTGGGTGTGTTTTATTCCGGCTGATTTAAAACTCAACACCTCGCAGACCCGGTATGCACACAGGACGTTTACGGTTCATCGATCAGAAAGCTACTCGATTGCATGTGGACTGTTTGCAGACATTACATAACGAAGGAAGTTGTGGTGGAGCAGATTGATGAAGAGAAACATGTTCGGTGGTCGTCCAAGGATACCCCAGATGGCAGTGACAGGTTGTAGGACAAAAGGTCGAAGGTCAAAAGGTCGAAAGGTCGAAATAAAAAAAATACCTAGGACAAAAGGTCGAAAGGACAAAAGGTCGAAGGGTCAAAAGGTCGAAAGGTCGAAAGGTCGAAACTGAAAAAAAATAAACTAGGACAAAAGGTCGAATTGAAAAATGGATGAAGGGGAACAATGACGATGATCAGATCAAAATAACCATAAATCTTTTCTTCTCTCTTCCTTCTTACTTTACATTCTCACTGCAGCTAGGCCTGCATTTTTTTCAACTTAGTGTTCTTTTAGCACTTTCGCAGTTATTAATTGAAGGGATTTCTTTGCCTGTCATTGTATGAATTTTTATATTATATGACAAGCATACACTATTCCTAAGAAGTCGACAATATTCCCTGACCGGAACGGGAATCCAACCTTTAATTATAGTGGGTTTTTATAATAGTTGGCGTTTTCCTAGTACTAGTTTGTTGTAGAATGCATGATTCATTTGAACAATTATCGGCGTTACTACTATCAATTTCTTTTATAGAATTTAGTTTTTTTTTTTTCAAAGATAAGCTGTTTTTTCTAGTAATGTTTTTTGGCAGTTGTGTATAGTAATAACGTAAATTACTATATTTTTTTTCTAATAGAATTTTGCCTTCTTTAAACATACAGGGGATGGCCAAAATGTTTGGGATAGGCAACTTTTTTTCTCCTACAAAAAAATTCAACATGCTATAACTTTTCATAGAGTGCATCAAAAAATCTAAAATTTTGACTGTTTGTCAACCTATTATATGTGCATCATTGGTACAAATTTGGACTCGATTGATTAATTTTTCGCGAAGTTAGAACCGTTCGGGTAAAACATTATTATTTAGACAACTCATTTTTGAACTGTCATATCTCGGAAACCAGTGAACCGAATTGAATGAATTTTTTAACGTTTATCAACAATATATTGATACTTAATTCGACGTTATAAAATGTAATATTTTCTCACGGCGAATTAAGTTATACCGGATTGAAATTTTCACCCATATAGAGGAAAATAAGTCAAATTTACAATACCACACAAAAATTACTAAATGTATTCTTCTTTCAATCTAAATAGGCTCTAATATATCTGATTAGAGATAACTTGAGAACAGAAGTGGAAAATCTTTGGATATCAACACTAAAATTTATTGACATTGATGTAAAAAAAATACATTTTTTTCGAGAAAAATCCAAAAGGTGTCAATCTATGATAACTTTTTTCAACGTTTAAAAAGTATCTATGTTTTAATAGTTTGTGAAGCATTTACATATTGTTAGTGTACGTTCAAAATTTCATTCAATTCGGTTCACTGGTTTCCGAGATATGACAGCTCAAAAATGAGTTGTTTGAAAAATAGTGTTTTACCCGAACGGTTCTAACTTTGCGAAATATTAATCAATCGAGCCCAAATTTGTACCAATGATGCACACATAATAGGTTGACAAACAGTCAAAATTTGAGATTTTTTGATGCGCTCCATGAAAAGTTATAGCTTGTTGAAGTTTTTTGTGAGAGAAAAAAAAGTTGCCTATCCCAAACATTTTGGCCATCCCCTGTAGACTGTGTCTTCTAGTGGTGCTTCTTGACATTTTTTGTCTACTTACTAATAATATATTCGTTTCTAAAATTTTGCCTTTTTTGAAAAATTGGTCTTTCTTTCGAGTAATACTGTCACAGGGATCATTAATAAAACTCGCAATATTTTGTTCAAAGGGACAATGAGATTTTCAATTTGGTGTCCAAGTACTAGCCCAGCAACATTTCAGATCATGTAACAGGAATCGCATTAATCCTTAAGAGTTTTTAAATTAGCATAGATATTATTATATGAAGCAATAAATTCAATAAATAAGTAAACTATTTCAAAGCATGTTCTTATGTTTATTATTATTTATTTGTTGGCGTACTCACTAATAATATAATTGTGTATAATATTTTTCCTTCTTTTAAAAAGAGGTCGTTCTTTCTAGTTATACTATCACAGCGATTATTTTAAATTTGATTTTTAATATGTTCAAAGAGATCACCTACAAAGATCTACTTAAATATCAAAAGGTGCGAAGATCAACGTTACATTTTATTTTTTTAATAACCTCTAGTTCAATGTACTTATCAGACATTGCATTTTTGATACTTTATACGTAATTTTTCTATTCGTTTTGACCATTTCTTTTTATACGAAAAATATTTATGGCGTAAATCATCGTGCTGCAGGTGCTTGAATAAATTTGAAATCCGCTTTTCGTACCTAACGAATCCTGGCCTTTCAGTTTTATTACTACAGCCTTCGAGCCTTTGACCTTCCAACCTTCTTCCTCTCGACATTTGGCCTTGTAATTTTTTTTATTTTGACGTTTCGACATTTTTTTTGTTATTTCGACCTTTTGACCTTTTGACCGCTTGTTATTTCGACCTTTCGACCTTTTGTCCTAGTTATTTTTTTATTTTGACCTTTCGACCTTTTGACCCTTCGATCTTTTGACCCTTCGACCTTTTGTCCTTTCGACCTTTCGATTTTCGACCTTATGTCCTTCGACCTTTTGTCATAGATCCCCAGTGACATGCGCAAATTTGTAGTATTAAAGAAAAGAAAAACTAAAAAGATCCTGCTGGAGGTTCGACTGTATGGTTCCAACCCCGTGTCGAGACGTTGGGCAAGTAATAAACATCGTTTGTTAGTTCAAGTTCAAGTAGCCGGTTTTAGTTAGTTACTACCCGAGCAGAGTCAAACAACAAAATGATAGAAAATCGAAAACTCGATTTGTATTCAGCAGCAAATTGATGTCACATTTTGATATCAGATTGTCTTGACTAAATTTGATTACAAATTTAGATTTCGTTTTACTGTCACTTCAAACTTTTATAAAAAATAAATTGTTAAGGTATTTCAAAACTTCTTAGCCAACCTTGTATAATAACTCTAAGAATATACTATTAGTGTAATTATCTTATGGCATTTGGAATTCCACATCAATCGAAAAACCCCTATATTTAACGATTTTTCCATTTTTTCTTACTGATAGCAAAAACAGTTATCAATTTGCTATCACTGATAGTAGGATTTGTTTTCAACTTGCTGTTACGGGAACCTTTTTATGCTCTCATTTTTGATGTTTTAACGAACCGTTAAAACGAACAAAACGACAACAACCTGAGTTATCATAATTTGCAATATCACAACATCAAAATTTGTTTTCAATTTGCTGTCAGACTTTGCTCGGTTAAAAAGATCTTCTCAATCGCAGAATTGGAAGAAAACTCGCGATGTGAAGTGGCGCGGAAAGGAGATTCAAGGAGTGCATGTGCACAAATATTCGACATCGGTTACCTCTAGCATCATCTGGGACATGATCAACAACAAATTACTCCACCCTGAGAAGAAGGATAGAGCGGGAGCCTCATCCACTGAAAAAGTGTTTGATTGCATTGAGCAATTGTGAACGACTCACTCCCACTATTCAGCACTGCACTTCTCATGGGTCAAATGGGCAAACTATATCCTGTCCCTGCGCTAATGACCGACGAGTGAAGGTGAACTGCTACAATCCACACGTCAAGGATTATTAGTGGCCCATACTATGGCATCGAGTTTTAAGTCATCTGTGAATAATTTGTGCCAGCGTGTCGGATCTATTGCTCAAGCTCTTAATGAGCTACAACTTGAAGTACACGAGTTTAAAGCGCAAGTTGAAAATTCTCAGAAAATTCTGGAGTCAATGCAGGCCTCTCTACCGCCTTAAGAGTCAGAGTTCAGTCGCAAACTTGCATCGCGGGTATCTGATATCCCAGATATTAATCATATTTAGAAGGTTGAGCTGCATCATTGGAGAAGCATGTATCATTCTGTTTTATCACTGTTACAAAACTGAAATAAAAAAGTTTGGAGAGTTGAATGTGTTTTTATTTTACAGTTGTTCATAATAGATATATTTCAGCGTATTATTCAGATGAAGCAGTATTGGTGAAAACTTCGGATGTTGAATTAAAAATTCCTCCTTGATGGTATCCGCATTTTGTGAAAACTTGTATACAGTCATAGTAAGAGAACCTAGTAAGAGTACTTCCTACCACGACAGACATTGGTGTTTTGTCACTCTCGGTGCAGGTTCGTTTCATATCCCGTTTTATTAGCCTAAAGACAATCTCGATTGGATTGTACATCGGACAATACGCCGGTAAAAATATTGGCAAAATTCACAATGAGCTCGAATATTTGATGATGTTGTCATCGCAGTGTATGCGGGCGCCATCCATCACCCATATAGAGTATCTTCCGAGGTATGATTGAATGATTCCGCTATGTGGCAACGTTCTGCAACAGTCGAAAAATTTGTGACGCGTGAACGTTCCTTCTGTCTCGAATGCATCAACTATTCCAGACTGTCCGATGAAGCACAGAGATGATACCCTCGCACAGTGGTCCAGATTTGAAAATACCTGGCAAAAAATATCAAATCATAGTAGTCTGCTAGTTTTAGCCTATATTAGTGCATTGGAATATGATTTAGCGCTCAATTTCATTTTAAAGGCATTTTCATTTTTTATCGGTTTCTTCGATCAAAATCCGAACATAGATTGAGTTATAATAAGGGCGAAAGTAACATGAGAGAGTTCTCTTCATCGACTCTCTCTTCTTCAAATTAAAGTGACAAGATGCAAGTATGGTTGCACTTTTTGGTCATAAATCGCTAGGTTTCGATGCAATCTAGCGTCTAAGTGTAAAAAAGTTCGATTAAATTTGCATCTTGTCACTTTAATTTGCAGAAGAGAGAGTCGATGAAGAGAATTCTCTGATGTTACTTTCGCCCTTATTTAAACTCAATCTAGAATTGAAGTTTTTCATACAATTTTTCTATACACATATCATCATGGCGCTATTGTTTTGGCAGCTCTTGGTAGTTGCATTTTTTTCTAACCGATTCTGCATACATAAACGAGCATTTGAACGGAATCTCCCCGCGGGGAGTAGCGGGGAGCGGTTTGTAAGACAGTATAAAGTCGAACTGTAAAAATTTCTCGTATTAATGACATGTAATGTTAATTTTGAAGCCAAAAGTGTTATTTTGATATTTTGTTCCATTGCAGATGTCTGATATACACAAGAACTTACAAATAAACTTTTGAAAGCAATTGTATTATTTATATCATTAGACTTTGGTAGTGGTTGAACTTGTTTGTGTTTTTTTTATCAAAAATTCAGCACTTTTTCCATCAGCAGCTATTCAGTGCTGTAACAAGATACAAAATCAACTTTTCCATTTTTTTTTAAATGCCAGTTAGTGCTCCTGGTATAATGGATGAATGCTCAATGTACTTACTATATCCCATATAAGACATGTTCAAAAATTGAGTTTCTGCCAGCTTTTCTCAGAATTGGACCTCTGTGCCTCGGTCGCCTGCAGAACTCGCCACGATAAATCAGACCCTTTCCCATAGCTCCATATCCTTTATTTCGAAGAATTGCAAGGTTGGCAAAAGCAACTTCGTCGAGGAATAGAAGTTGATGAAAATCCCAGGGAAAGGAGGATAGTTCCCGCTTGAAACAAAGTATATTTGCTTGTCGGATCTGCATAGCACGTCTTTCTAGATCCTTCCACGACAATCCGTTAGCATGTAGAATGTTGCAATGAAGATGCACTTATGGAAACACCAAATTTATTAGCAAACAGTCTCTGGGCCTCGTTCAGATAAAGGATAGATCGTCGTTCGTATAGCTTCACCAGCCAGTCTCGTTCATCCTTCCCAAGCTTTCGGAATACAGTCGCCCTTCTTGCTTTGGTCACCAGTTCATTACGCTCGTAGTCCATTATCCATTAGCTGATAGTAGTACGTGATTTTCCATAAAGCCGAGGGCTGAAAGTCTTTTTAATAAAGACAAATCAATCAATTTTCTATAAAGAGTTCCCAACAGGATTCTCGACAGACCCAAAAAATAATGACCGTATAAACAATGATATTTGGTGCTCACACTTGCTCGACCGTGTCTCACATAATCCAAAATAACATTTTTATCCATTTTAAATGAAAGTGTCTTCACTTGGCGATGAAATATATTCTGCAAGTGTTGTGTTTACAGTCCAAGTAGAAATTTCGATTGATTGATTGATTTGTCTTTATTAAAGGGACTTTCAGCCTAGCTTTCAGCCCTTGGCTGGTTCGTCTCTCCCAGAAATTTCGAGTCGGTGACAGAAAAGGATAGACGTCAAAATTGACAGTTTTTCTGACAGCGGCTGATTGAACGACCGTTCGAAACAGTCGTGTCCAATAAGGGAGTGAATGCCCAATATTATTGTTTTTTGAACATTTGGAACGGTACACCTGGAGAAACTTTAGAGAATACAAACATGGCGACCACAATGGCCGACTTGGTCCCCTACTCACGATTTCAATAGCACCAATCTTGATAATTCGTAAACAAATGTTCTCGATTTGGAAAAGCTACCTCTTTTTGCAAGTGAGCAAAGTAAGGAAAAACAAGTGTGGCTTGGTTCGATGCTTTGTTCGTCAGATTTGTGCCTCTTAAACTTCTATGCAAAATTGTAATGGGATTTCTTGATGTTTCACCTTAAACATGAAGAAGCAAAGGTTGGGCTCACAGTAAACGCGTCGAAAACGAAGTACAATGCCGGCAGGCGAAACCACGAAAGACAGGGCAAGTCTAGGCAGTAGTTTAACGATAGACGGGAACACGTTCGAAGTTGTGGAGCACTTCTATCTATCTCTGGTCCATATTAACGGCAGACTACAACGTGAAATTCGAAGACGCGTCGGGTCTTCTATGGGCTCCACAAGAATATGCGACCGAAAAAGTTTCACCCTCGCACCGAATGTATCATATCCGAAATGCTGATGAGACCGATGGTTTTTTACGGGCACGAGACAAAGACTATGCTCGAGAAAGAAATGCAAGGACTCGTAGTTTTCGAGCGGCGGGTGCTTAGAACCATCTTTGGCGGTGTGCAGGAGAAAGGTGTGTGATGGCGAAGAATAAACCACGCTGGAACGATACGATGGGTGAGACATTAGCGTGGTTCGAAAAATCGTTTTTGCTCCACACCGCTTATTCGATTCGTAACCAGATTCTATGCCTTCTCCCAAAATTTGAGACCATTTGGTTGAAAATTGAGACTGCACAAGCCCTTCAAAGTTTGTATGGGAATCACTATGGGAAAACGATGTTTTTCATTCAATCGACTGTAGCATTTACCCGACTGCCCTAGAGGGTTAATTGACCCTTGGTACTCCTAGGCTACTCTATCAGCAACAACTTTGCCGAAGACCGCATTCAAATCGGACGCCTCATTAATTAGTTATCGATTTGTATCCAACTGGACAAACTTTAACATTGATCCTCCAGCTTCCCAGCAGGCAACATTGCTGCATATGGCGCCAAAGATAGCACACATAAATCATGGCTACTACATATGTTTCACTGCAAAATGCAGTGATGCCCACCGAATAGTTTAACCATCATGAGTAAAGATTTCAATTCTGGATAAAAATCGATAACTAATTTATGATGCGTCCGATTTGAATGTGGTCTTCGGCAAAGTTGTAGCTGATAGAGTATCCTAGGAGTGCCAAGCCAAGGGTCAACTAACCCTCTAGGGCACTTGGGGAAATGCTACAGTCGATTGAATGAAAAACTTCGTTTTCCCATAGTAATTCCCATACAAACTTTGAAGGGCTTGTGCAGTCTCAATTTTCAACCAATAGGAGGCAATCAGTGAAGTACTAGATTGAAAGTAGTGAGCTGGATTTTTGTATGGTGAGATGATCAATTCTCCATTTCTGCACTGAAATGGAGCAAACAGCGTGGGTTATATGATTTCTTGACTAATTTGATGCTATTTGAGCAAAAGTTTGGGTAACTGTGATGTTGTATTATTTATTTCTTGCAACTTCAACAACACAGTTCCTAAACTTTTGCTCAAACAGCATAAAATTGGACAAGAAATCATATAACCCATGCTGTTTGCACCATTTCATTGCAGAAATGAAGAATTGATCATCTCACCATACAAAAAACCAGCTCACTACTTTCAATCTAGTACTTCACTGATTGCTTCCTATTGAGCTCAAATTTTGGGAGAAGGCATTTAATATGGTTAGGAATCCAATAAGCGGTGTGGAGCAAAAACGATTTTTTGAACCACGCTAGTGAGACATGTTGTGAGAATGCCGGAAAACAACCCTGTAAAACTGGTGTTCGCAAGAGATTCGGATGGTACAGGAAGACCTGGAGGGCAGCACCACAGGAAGGTAGGAATAGGTGTTGCTGAGAGGAGAATAATGACATGAATTATTATTGGGGTCTGTATTACGTGTGAACCTGCATTTTTTTGTAAAGCTTCATCTTTAGGTATATGGTGTGACAGTTGTATGTATTGATTAATGACAAAACAAAACCATTAAAAAATAGGGTAACGGCCGAATTTTGGACCCCTAGAGGACATTAGTTTGAATTTTAGCTAAAATCAAACAGATTCAGAGGGTGTTACACATAATGATGATGTTGGTATGACCGTAAAAGCCGCCACTGTCCGTCAAAAATACCCACAAGGTCATTTCTGGCCGAAAATTTGATGAAAATAACTGATTTTTGAAGCATCAGTTTTCACTATTTTGGACACCCCAATTTATTTTGGACCCCCTAAAGTATATATTTTGGACACCCGGTGTTTAAACCAACTTGAAACTATTTTCGAAGAATCTGCCACTTGGATATGCTCGACCACATCCTAATTACTTGATTGACAAAGGCTGATTAGACGAACTTTGCAAATTTAATGCGCTAGAATGATAAAAGTTTTTGTTTACATCTGCAAGTTTCCCCGGCACCATTTTCTCTTTTCGTAAACATGCCGCGACACTCGCACGGATGATGAGATTAATAAAAATAATTTAAAGGCAAATAATGATATTTCCAGTGAGCAAATGATTGCTGCTCGTGCAGAAAAATCTAATTTAACGAATGATTCTAAAAATTGTCGTCATCTCTTCATTACATCTGTGAAAATTATGAAAATACGACCCAGGGGGTCCAAAATATATGGGGGTCCAAATTATATTGGTTACCCTAAATTCTGAAACGCAGGGTGTGGGCCCATTTCTACGCCAATGTACACGAGTTTCGTAAATAGAGAAATGGGAATAACTTGACATGACGTTACGACTTTCCCTTTGCTTCCATCTGAACCTTTGCAATGGATTTTGCGAGCAAAAAGAAAAACGTCCCAAAAAAGCTCGAACCAGGCCATCAGGTTGGGTTTGAACATGGTTGGTTATGGAAATTTCACCCTCGGTTCATTCCGGATGGTTGGCTCTGTAGCATTTTCCGAGGTTGGATGGATAGCAGAGCAGCGTCGTAAATTTAATCGTATTGCACGGGTCAAAGAAAATATACTTCCCGCGAAAATGGATTGCTTCACGACGACGATAGTTAGCTTAGTCTCTCAAAAACTAAAACAGGGTCGCAGAAAGGGCAGAGTGTATTTTAACATATAATTTTCCTGGTCATAAATCCTACTACATCGCTCAATTGTTCTAAGCCAACCAGATCAGCAACATCATTCACTACATTTAGGTTAGGTGTATTTTGTACAGTTTGAAAACATATAATTAGATAATAGATAAAATCAGTTAGAATGGATGTTGAATTAGCTGGCACTTAGGTTTTACCATCCAATCAATATGAACCCTGGGCGATGGTCTACAGTCAGTGTATATATAATATAGACCACTACACACAGCTTTACAAGTCATTCCGGCTCTGCCGGTCTGGCGCAGTGGAAACAAGAGTACCATCTACTTACTCCAAATGACTTCATTATTTTCCCATCAAGCCCCAGCACTTGTAATCAGTAGCTAGATTACTTTACTGGGAAACACCACCGGCGCGCACCACCTACATACACATTCATACCGATATCTATAGGTACGTCTTCGAGAGTAGCAACAGTAGCTCAGTGGCAAAGTAGATTTCTGCAGTCTCATGCTGTGTGTGTCAGTCGGCAAAGGAAAAACAATCGCGAAAACAATATCCGGTTCGCGTTGATAGTTTTTCCTGTCGTAACGACGACGACGACGGTTGCCATCGTCGTCGTCGTCGTTGTTGGTTGGGTTGATTGCTTCTTTCTTTGCATCGCACCTATCAACAGTTGGGTCACGACGAGAGACATAGATAATCCGGACAGTCTTTGTCACGATGATGTTTTCCGGGATTACTGTCGAGGGTCGGTCGGTGAGTGATGCAGAATGAATTCGCATTTTCCACGTCTGGAGAACCTTGGTGGACTAATGGCTATCGTTTTTTTTTTTGTATGCAGCAGGTCATACCCGGTCATTAGACTAGCCCACATTTGTATGGCGAGAAACAAAAGTTGGTAAAATTAACGAGGCTCCCTCTAGAACCGTACCTTTGAATGAAAAGAACAATCTGTGAAAATTTCAGCTCAATCGGTTTAAAACTGAGCTGGCGCAAATGAGTTGAAGGTTTGTATGGAATCTACATTCCAAATATATGGGAAATTGAATGACCTCCTGTCTCTCATTTAGCACGCTGGTTTAAAGAGTTTGATTTGGCTCATAATTGAAAAAAAAAGTTGATACCCTAAGGAACAATTTTGTAGAAAATTATCTTGATAAAACTTAATTTAGTTGTGGTTACATCTAACAATAAGCAGAATGAGAACATCTGCCCTCGTTTACTCTCGGTTGTTACATGCAGCACGCTACACCATAGGCAGCTATGTAATTCTTCATTGTCTCGATATCCACCCACGTGCGTGAGCAATTGAAATGAAGGACAACATAGCCGCCTATGATGGTGCCGCAAGTTTCGAACAGCAACCAATGGTTCAACAGAAGATGGTACAAGGTGGAAAAGCGAAAAAAGAATCGCATATAAAGTAGTAAAAATGATTGGGTGTGATAGCTGGAACGCAAGATAATATGAATCGAAACAATATGCAGAGGATTAGAGGAGGTGGAACAAGCCCTTCGAAGATTTTTTGAATAGTAACAATGAATGTACAATTTTACCTTACCTTACCGGTCAGGCTAAGGCCCAAGTGGCCTCTGCTGTACATAGTAGCCTTCTCCATTCTACTCGGTCCATGGCTGTTTGTCTCCAGTTCCGCACTCTGCGTAGGGTCCGCAGATCGTCCTCCACTGGTTGACCCACCTAGCTCGCTGTGCACCACGTCTTCCTGCACCGATCGGATGACTCTCGAGAACCATTTTAGTCGGGTTGCTGTCCGACATCCTGATGACGTGACCCGCCCACCGTAGCCTCCCGATTTTCGCGGTATGGACGATGGTTGGTTCTCTCAGCAGCTGATGCAGCTCGTGGTTCATTCGCTTTTTCCAAGTCCCGTCTTCTATCTGCACTCCACCGTAGATGATACGCAACACCTTCCGTTCGAAAACTCCAAGGGCGCGTTGGTCCTCTGCACGTATAAGTTTATCCGGGAATCCATATTCGTGCATAACCTGCCATAGCTGTTCTCGATCGATTGTATCATACGCCGATTTGAAATCGATGAACAAGTGATGTGTGGGCACGTTGTATTCGCGGCTTTTCTGCAACATCTGGCGGATGGAGAACATCTGGTCCGTTTTAGCGCGTTCACCCATAAATCCAGCCTGATAGTGTCCCAGGAACTATCTTGCAATCGGTGATAGACGGCGGCATAAAATTTGAGAGAGTACCTTGTAGGCAGCGCTCAGTAGTGTGCTTGCGCGGTAGTTGCTGCAATCCAACTTGTCGCCCTTTTTGTAGATGGTACACACGATACCTTCCATCCATTCCTGCATTGGGCTGCAAAATGGTGAGTCGATAAGGAGAACGTCCAATAAAGCTATGGTCCTCACAAGTTTCTACTTCATGCTTCCACGGGTCAAGGGATGACAATGACCGCCAGCTAAGAGTTGTGTGCTTAGCTGGTAATGCAGCCTGGGCACTGTTGTCCTTCTGACTTCAGCTAGATTTTAGAGGTACGACCGGAGCGTCTGTTCACTAAGGCGGTGCGGCTCAAACAGCGTCTGTTCTGGCATCCAGCGGCTGAGTAAGAAACGCTGCACCACGCCCAGCTAGATCCAAGGTGGTAGCCCCATCAGCGTGGTTGTCCCAGTGTTGGTTGGGACGTTAAACAGAACTGGCATGATGGCCCTCCGGCGAGATAGGAGTGTTGGCGTAGGTCCAATAAGCCACCCGTAAAAATCCCCATTGCGAATTACATTGGATAGCGTACCCTCGATATATTGAATTCAAAATAACGTACAACAGATGAACAGATAAACTACGAAATCACTCAAATCAATGTTTTGGTGCAGGATTAGTTATTTTTTCCCAAAGTTAGCGAAAAAAAAAATGAGTGTACGTTATATCGAAACAAAATGTACGTTATATCGAAACATAATATACGAAATGACTTTTTCGTGAAAACTTATATTTTTCATTATAAGCTTCGTGAATCTCACCTAAATCATTAATTGGGGTTAATGTTACATCGAACCCATCAACTTTAGCATAAAAATAGTATTTTTTCTCTACTTCGATATAACGTACAAAAAATGAACGTTATATCAAAGAGGAATCTATAACAACAGGACGAAAGACATAAGGTCGAAGAACAAATATAATATACCGATAAAAGTAATAAAATCAGTGATATCAGTACTACACTGAGCGAAACAAGAATAGCACCACCCTGTTTTTTACTATATTTTTAGAATGTGCATATCAATTATGCTATCTTTGGTTTAGAATGATAGTATAATCTATTTCGCAACTTTACAGTTGATAACGATCAAATTATTGTGGATCATTTACATTTAGGCCGAAAAAATCATGAAAAAATGAGCGAAATAAAAATAGCACCACCATGTAATGAAAACAGCCTTTAGAAATTTTGACAGATATTTGTATTGGCTTTGAGTCAGTTACAGTCAGTTCCTATCGGGTGGCGGAGTGATATTCAAGAAGTAACGAAAGAACCCTTTGTTTCCCAGTATTCGAGTAGTAATGGGTCAGGCGCAACATTTTACCTTCGAAGAAAGGGTAAAACTCAAAACATACCATGACGCAGGCCTGTCTTTCATAGAAATAGGTCGTAAGGTCTTCCGATCACATAACGTAGTCGTAAGATTCTTGAAACATTTCGAAAATGGTCATCACATAGACAAACGAGGAGCGAAAAGTAAGCTCCCGGAAAAAGATAAGCGAAGAATTCAAATAGTGACAGTGAACAAGTAAAGAACATCATCCCAAATTCGTGCAGAATTGCAATTTCTGGTGACAATACGACGTGTGCAACAAATCCTGTCAAGCAACAAGAACCTGAGGTGGCACAAAAGGCTTGGCCTAGGATGGCTTGGCAAGCCCAACTTGACAGAGCGACATAGGGTGAATCAGTTCAGTTTCGATGAACAGTATGTTTCGCGGACGGACAAATGGAAAAACTGCTTCTTTCGGACGAAAAAAAAGTTCAAACTTGATGACCCAGATGGTTGGCAATACTACTGGCGTGATCTGCGAGAAGAACCGGTTGTTAAGATGAACCAGAACTTTGGTGGTGGTACACTGATGGTTTGATGAGCTTTTACATTTTGAGGAAAGCTTTCATAGAGAGGATCTCAACGAGGATGAAGACAGAGGATTTCATTGATATGCTGGAAATAACCTTTATTGAGCACGACGAGTGTTTGATGGGCTCGTCTTCCAGCAGGATAATGCCGCGATTCACAACTCTAAGGCTGACTAAGGCTTGGTTTTCTAACAAAAGCATAGAAGTTCTAGAGTGGCCAACTTGTTCCCCGGATCTGAATCCCATAGAAAACCTTTGGTCTATTCTTGCTCGTCGCGTTTATGAGAACGGCAAACAATTCGACAATGATGACATGCAGAAATGTCGTATTCGTGGATGCTTACAGCAGATCGAGAAGGGTTCATGAAATCACGGCTTGTTGAAGTACATTCGAAACTATGGCTCGTATGCTCACTACTACGATCTAAAAATGTATTTGAACTTGTTTCTTGTGAATATATAAATAAACGTCAATCAATAGTTAATGTGGTGCTATTTTTATTTCGATTATTTTTTCATGAATTTTTTGGCTTAAATGTAAATGATATGGAAATTCTAAAAATATTGTGAAAAAACAGGGTGGTGCTATTCTTATTTCGCTCAGTGTATTGAACAACCCAAAAAAAAACATCATTGAAAGATAGGAATGTGTTTACTAAACATTGCAGTAGCTTAAACGCTCTATTTTATTACCGCATTGCATTGCAGTTCTAAATAGCAGCCAATAAATTATAGAAAGTAGTGTAATTCTTAAATGTGGAAAAAATATTCATTGAAAGATAAGCTTATGGGTAGAGGAAGGATAAATCATAGATTAAAATACTGTTATTTGAAACTCCAATCACTACAGTGATTTAATAAATCCAAACAATCTATGAATTAAAGAAGTACATATCTCTGGGTATTCAATGAGCAAAAAATCTAATCAAATTGCCATTAAATTGTACATTAACACAACTTGAAAGAACAGCCTATAAACATAAGAAGGAAAAATTCTCTATAGAAATGTTAATGACTGAAATGCATATATGCTTTCTATAATAGCACTATAATGTTTCTCTCAAAGAACAATAACAAAGACTAATCAAATTTTTTTTTTTCTTATAAGTGAGACATACCAGCTAGTAAATTGGTCTACTAAAAATTTTGTTTATTTGATTTTTTGTCCATTCAACCTTTTGTCCTTCGACCTTCTGTCCTAAAGCCGTCCTGGCAAACTTTGATGTGCCAAGCTGTGGTGGCTTGACAGCTGTTGAGCTCATTACAGCACCGCACTCTGGATTGGTTCTATTACAATCGCTTTGAATTTCTTCCCCTCTCAAAATAATTTCAGAAATTTAACAATTGCTCTTCTTTTAAGTTGATTTTCATAACATTTGCTACTTAAATGCACAGCCATCACGAATACGAATCAAACCGTGCAAGAGTCATGCTAATCAGTTCGTGAGTTTTGTTGCCTCAAAGGGACTTCAAACTCAGAGAGATATGATTGTCATCAATTGGCCGTGACATTTAGTGCAAAGTTATGTAATAATTTCGGGAACAAATTTTAAAATCGTGTGACAATTTTTTAGCTTATCATAACAAAAGAATAACCATCTCTCCAAAGAAAGCTCATCAAAACACGAAGAAGCTGGTAACAGTTTCTCATTTAACCCTAGTAGGATGTAGGGGTATGTATGTGTGTATGAAAAAAAGGTGGGTGCCCAACCCCAGAGTTTTTCTGGGCACCAGGCTTGTTATTTGCTCCCACAATGTGCCTCAAATGAACGTTTTTGCTCTTTTTATCTTTGTGCGTTCCTACCGAAGCCGTTTGTGCGGGAGCGATGCACAAAGAGAGAACGGGAGCGAGACAAAGAGAAACTTCG
The DNA here is from genome assembly GCF_035046485.1 of Aedes albopictus. NCBI lineage: Eukaryota > Metazoa > Arthropoda > Insecta > Diptera > Culicidae > Aedes > Aedes albopictus. The sequence continues at coordinate 168,518,254 of NC_085138.1, forward strand.
AGCCACTTGAATCAACACAAAGTGTAACTTTTTTGTGCCTCATTTTTGAGGAACCCGATAAGTTGGTGGACTATTTTTATGGCGTTGTTAGCAGTATGAGCTCGCCGATCGGGTGGTATGTCATAATTGCACATATAAATATTTGTGCAATTGTTAATAAATGATTTGATATCACAAACATATTCATGTTTACTCCCGGCGTACACAAAGTGCCTCAATTTTGAGGAAACGCACTTTTTTGAGCAATCAATCCGCACGTTTTTTGGAGTCACAAGCTACAAGCAGGAAGCTGAAACAAAACGAGAGAAAACGCTCAAGCTTTGAATGCGGGAGCGCGGAGCTGATTTTTTGTTCTCTTGTTTTGCTCTGAGGAGGATTCCATGCCTGCTGGGCACCCTTTCTTCCTTGATCGACCGGTTTGGTCGCGGTGACATGGTAGTTGGGTGGGTCGCTTGAGGTGAGACTTACCACTCGGGTCCCGGGGTACCGGGAGGTCCGAGGTGCCCATGACCAGGGGTGGCTTCGTCGCTTGAATGTTTGGTTCATGGGGGCTCCGGAGAGTCCAACGGTTTGTCGCTTGTGTGGGGTTGGGGCCCAACCTCAGAGTTTTTCGTCTGAGGGGACCCCTAACCCGGGGGGCGTTGTGCGGTGGTGTTAGTTATGTGGGTGCTCGTGGTGGGGGCACCCTCTCCTTTTTATTCGACCGGATTGGACCGGTGGTGGTTGGGTGGGTTGTGAGCGCAAACTTTTTAAAGGGTGATAGAGGACCATAAATGGTGAAAAAAATTGTTCTACGCATTTGGTCTAATCTCAACCGTTACGTAGTTATTTAATTTTCCATGTTCTGATTATTATTATTGCCGAACTGGCTATAGGGGTGGTGGGGGTAAAATGGACAGGTGGGGTAAAATGGACAAGGTACAGTTTCATGGCTTTTATTGTTTTTCAAAATGTTTCAACGATTGGAGCTAATGCCTAAGCATGAATCATTATACTTTTGCTGATCTTGAACATTAAAATCAAACAAACCTCTTCAAGATGACAAAAACTTTAAAAATCACGTGAAATATCGGAAATGATGTGAAATCTGCTTATAATTGCAAAGGGTTTCTCGTAAGTTATTTTCAAATTATTGCAAGTTTTAAACCCTAAACCAATAAAGTCCCATAGAAGAATATATTTGACAGAAAACAAATTTAAGTTTTGTAAAAAAATAAGTTTTTGGAAATAATTTTAACAAAATCAGACCGTGGGGGTAAAATGGTCAATCGTTTCAAATTTCACCAAAATTTCATTTTTTTTTTTGCAAACTTCAGAATCATCAGCCGTCATACCTATCGTGAGATAGTTGAAGTAAAAAGTTATAAAAAATATTTTATATCAACAAAATATAATTTTCATCCAAAATAGTGCTCGTTTTTTACACTATTTTTATAATAATTATTTAAGTGTGTTTTAAAGTTTGTATTAAAAGTTAGGGCCCATATAGCCGAGGCGGTAAACGCACGGGTATTCAGCATGACCATGCTGAGGGTGACGGGTTCGATTCCCGGTCGGTCCAGGATCTTTTCGTAAAGGAAATTTCCTTGACTTCCTCCTGCTGCTATATAACTTTTAACGACTTGTTCATTTTACCCCATCTATTGTTCATTTTACCTCCACCAATTTTTTTCACGCTATTTTGATGCACGATTTGGTGAAGAAAATAATCAAAGAAAACAATATTTTTTAAATGCAACCCCTTACAAGATTTCTAGAGTATATCATTACCTTCCATATGGGACTCGAAAAAGCAGATAGATAATGCCGTATTTCCGCGGGAAACGACCAAAATGCTTAGGTTGTAAACTTTACCCCCACCACCCCTAACTTGAAAATGGTCAAACATATTGCAGTTTTTTTACCCTTTTTTGAAAGATTATTGAAGTTTCTATCAAATGGCATCTTTGAATCCATTGGTTTAGTTAAATAACTAAGTTTCCTAGAGCAAATAGCTCAAAAGTAGTGTGTTTTAATTTGTTTTTGTAAATTATCTTTGAAAATATGCGTAATAATTTAAAATTCTTTCTTCGGCAAATTTGTGGCTCCTGTTTCACCCTACAATTCGTTCTTTGACATCAAACCACTATCTCTTATAGTTTTCTTGCAATTTCGATTTAAATATCGCATTTCAGATTATTAATTTGCAACTGTCAAGGTAAGCACTCTTTTGCGCACTTTGCCGTACATTTAAATCGAAATTGCAGGAAAAACTAGAAGTTCGGTGTCAAAGAACGAATTGTAGAGTGGTACAAGGGCCACAATTTTGCCTAAGACTTTTAATTTATTACGCATGTTTCAAAGATAATTTACGAAAACAAATCAAAACGCACTATTTTGAGCTATTTTGCTATAGAAAACTTAGTTATTTAACTAAACCAATCTATTCAAAGATGCCATTTGATAGGAACTTCAATAATCTTTTGAAGAGGCGTAAAAAACTGCGATAAGTTTGATCATTTCAAAGTTATAGCCAGTTAAGGCAATAATAATTAAAAACATTAAAAAACTACGTAACGGTTGAGATTTGACCATACCCGTAACAATTTTTTTCTCCATTTATGGTTCTCTATCACCCTTTAAAAAGTTTGCAGTCACGAACCTAACACCCTGTATAAAGAAAAATAATATGGAAAGATTAATGGTGTCTCTACAATTTTTCTAGATGCTGATGGTATTTCCCAGAAATCGTATTCTCAATAAACTCAAAAAAAAAATAATGAAATTCTCTACTGAGATATCGCTTTGATTTCAGTTTTTTGTCCTGCACCTGCAGGCTCATATCCAGGATTGAGATCTTTCAACTCGGTTCTCTGCTCTACCATGGGTGATCAGGACTAAACATTCCAATTTTGAAAAAAATAGGTTATACCGAACAGATCATTTTGCATTTTTTGTCGTGCGATTTCAAAATTTCGTAAAATCAGCGACGAGCAAAGATTAACTTGTAAATGCTTCATTTCAGTTCATGTCAGTTTATGGAATATTCCTAGTTCAATTTTGCCATATTTTTTTATCTGTATTGACGAGACTTTTAGCCCTAGGGTAGTTCATCCGGAACCCACGCTTTACTTCTCTTCCGAAGTCTGCGAGTTTGTCGGGAGTGGGTTTCGCATAATTTACTCATTTTCATGTTTTTCTATACAACTTTATATGCGTATTACATAATACACAAACTATTTTATGCAATTCTGTATCATAATTTCTATCTCATATAAATCATTTCGGTATCATAATGGCCAACTTTTCCGCACTGCTTCATTATGCAACTGAAATGTCTTGCATAATGAAAAGTGGTTGCATTAAATGCTGTATGTAACTCGTTGCATCATCCGTTTTTTTTTCAGAACTCTTCGTATTTACACACTTAGAATAAATTACAGTATTCGGTGAAAAAAATCACCGAAACTGGACTGTAAACAAGCAAACTACAGTATTACGGCGAAATCGATGAAATTGCAGGAGAAAATCGGTGAAATCTAAGAAATCACCGAAGAACCGGTGAAATCAGAAAAATTTACAGGAGACCTGTGAATATTTTACCGAACAGATCGGTGATGGGACTATTTTACCGTACTACTGTAAAATGCGTTTGACAGCCACGCCAGCAGCTTCGAGCATGAGTTCTATTAGAATTTGCGCATCATCTCCAAGCAAGACTCTCTTGTAGAGTGGCAGCAAGTGTGGTTCCTGATCAGAAGGTCATGTATTCAATCCCATCATCGACGTTTTTTTTATGAAAATATTGTTTTTTTGTGCTCGCATAAAATCGCCGTAAATTTGTTAAATTTACCGTACGTTCAGTGATATTGAGAATGCATTTGTAAACAAACATACCGAACATACTGAACGTTTTACGGTAAATTTGTAAAAAGTACCGAACGTTCCGGTAATTTTGACAGATGCGTTTTCCTGAGATTCGCAGTACGTTCGGTGGTTTGAAAAATCATCGAACTTTTTACCGTACGTTCAGCTGTTGAGATTACGAATCCGTCATGTTTTCTAAGTGTGTATTGCGGATTTTTAGAAAATTTTCCACTCTGCGGTAGCCGCCGAGTTCTACCGCAGCTGTCAAAGTCCTACCGCAGCCATGAAAATGATTGTATCATTGAAAAGTTTGGTCAAATCAAAGCATGCTTGCAAAGAGAAATGTTCTGAAAAGCAACAACAAACAATGATCATCGGCGTCGTATCCAAGGCTCGATCCAAGGTATCCTTGGACTGATTGATGATACATTGGTGAAAATCATCAGTCTGACAGCTGCGGTAGCTTTTCAATCTTCCGTAAAGTGGAAAATTTTCTCTAAATTAGCAATATTGTTTTGAAAAAAAAAACATCTTTTTGCAACTAGTCACATAAATTACTATTCATTCCGGGATTCAGCATTAGATATTTGTTTCCAAAACTTTTATTTTTTGAATGTTGAAAAAATCTAATCAACAAATTATTTCTAATTTGTCTCTAAATTGTTTTCTAAGTTGTTTCTAAAATCAAATTTATGATCTCTCGAATCACATCAAACTGGAATGCACCTTCCCTACAAGCCAATCCAAGCGGCTCGCCATGATGAACCCCAAGAAAATCCAACAACTATTTGGTCTCAGCATCTACACCGGTCAAAGAACTGGACAGTGTACCCCTGCAGATACCATCTACAAAAGATCGGAGCAATCCAAATTCTGTGACGAGAAGACAGAGACATCAGAACATATCCTCTGCTATTGTAGTGCACTCACCCATCATAGGTTCAAAGTTCAAAGAGTTCAAACCCTTCCTAGGGCCTGCTGCAATATGAGTCTTATTCCCCAAGGACGTGGTTGGTTTTATAAAGCTAGTCTCACCAGAATGGGAAACACATTGTAATTCATTAATATGCTGGTCTTGAATTCAGTCGATATTAACCTTTGCTGTACTAACATACTTTTTGGCACATCATTTTTACCTTCAATTTGCTCTAACTTAGTCAAATCTTAACCGATTTTAATTCTCTTGGCTCGGTTGAATCGGGATTTTTCCCTAGTTTTGACGGTCCAAGGATGGATGGGATTGGCCAAGTGGTTCCGGAGATATTCCGGATTCCGTTGGGGTAATAGATTATCTTGGACTAGAGAACTCTAGAATTTGTCATCAGCTTGATGGTTTTCGCATTATTTCTAGGCTATTTATCCTACAAAAACTCGGTAAAATGTTTCGACAATATCCGGAAGCATTCATGAACTCTCTGGGAACCACCTGGCCACGTTACAGATTCCACGCCCCCAGGGAAGTGGCCAATTACCGACCTGAGCCAAACCCTAACGTGCGACCTATCAAACTTCATGAATTTTCAGTGCCAGCTCGTTGGTGACCATTACAAGGATGACCATTCTTTGTGGAACAATTTGGCCATGTTCCGAACTAGAGGCCATGCCCCCGGGGAAGTGGCCACTTACCGACATGAAACAGAGGAATTCCCGAAGGAAATTCCAGAGAAATTCCCGAAGGAAATTCCAGAGAAATTCCCGAAGGAAATTCCAGAGGAATTCCCGAAGGAAATTCCAGAGGAATTCCCGAAGGAAATTCCAGAGGAATTCCCGAAGGAAATTCCAGAGGAATTCCCGAAGGAAATTCCAGAGGAATTCCCGAAGGAAATTCCAGAGGAATTCCCGAAGGAAATTCCAGAGGAATTCCCGAAGGAAATTCCAGAGGAATTCCCGAAGGAAATTCCAGAGGAATTCCCGAAGGAAATTCCAGAGGAATTCCCGAAGGAAATTCCAGAGGAATTCCCGAAGGAAATTCCAGAGGAATTCCCGAAGGAAATTCCAGAGGAATTCCCGAAGGAAATTCCAGAGGAATTCCCGAAGGAAATTCCAGAGGAATTCCCGAAGGAAATTCCAGAGGAATTCCCGAAGGAAATTCCAGAGGAATTCCCGAAGGAAATTCCAGAGGAATTCCCGAAGGAAATTCCAGAGGAATTCCCGAAGGAAATTCCAGAGGAATTCCCGAAGGAAATTCCAGAGGAATTCCCGAAGGAAATTCCAGAGGAATTCCCGAAGGAAATTCCAGAGGAATTCCCGAAGGAAATTCCAGAGGAATTCCCGAAGGAAATTCCAGAGGAATTCCCGAAGGAAATTCCAGAGGAATTCCCGAAGGAAATTCCAGAGGAATTCCCGAAGGAAATTCCAGAGGAATTCCCGAAGGAAATTCCAGAGGAATTCCCGAAGGAAATTCCAGAGGAATTCCCGAAGGAAATTCCAGAGGAATTCCCGAAGGAAATTCCAGAGGAATTCCCGAAGGAAATTCCAGAGGAATTCCCGAAGGAAATTCCAGAGGAATTCCCGAAGGAAATTCCAGAGGAATTCCCGAAGGAAATTCCAGAGGAATTCCCGAAGGAAATTCCAGAGAAATTCCCGAAGGAAATTCCAGAGGAATTCCCGAAGGAAATTCCAGAGGAATTCCCGAAGGAAATTCCAGAGGAATTCCCGAAGGAAATTCCAGAGGAATTCCCGAAGGAAATTCCAGAGGAATTCCCGAAGGAAATTCCAGAGGAATTCCCGAAGGAAATTCCAGAGGAATTCCCGAAGGAAATTCCCGAAGGAAATTCCAGAGGAATTCCCGAAGGAAATTCCAGAAGAATTCCCGAAGGAAATTCCAGAGGAATTCCCGAAGGAAATTCCAGAGGAATTCCCGAAGGAAATTCCAGAGGAATTCCCGAAGGAAATTCCAGAGGAATTCCCGAAGGAAATTCCAGAGGAATTCCCGAAGGAAATTCGGGAATAAAATCTAGGAGAACTCCCGAAGAAGCTCCCTGAAGAGTTTATGCAGAAATTCTCTGAGAAATCCCCGAAGAAAACTCCAGAGGAGTTCCCGAAGGAAATTCAAGAGGAAATTCAAGAAAAATTCCCGAAGAAATATCCAGATAAATTCCCGAAGGAAACTCCAGAGGAATTCCTGTAGGAAATTCCATAGGTGTTCCCGAAGGAAATTCCAGAGGAATTCCCGAAGGAAATTCCAGAGGAATTCCCGAAGGAAATTCCAGAGGAATTCCCGAAGGAAATTCCAGAGGAATTCCCGAAGAAAATTCCAGAGGAATTCCCGAAGGAAATTCCAGAGGAATTCCCGAAGGAAATTCCAGAGGAATTCCCGAAGGAAATTCCCGAAGGAAATTCCAGAAGAATTCCCGAAGGAAATTCCAGAGGAATTCCCGAAGGAAATTCCAGAGGAATTCCCGAAGGAAATTCCAGAGGAATTCCCGAAGGAAATTCCAGAGGAATTCCCGAAGGAAATTCCAGAGGAATTCCCGAAGGAAATTCCAGAGGAATTCCCGAAGGAAATTCCAGAGGAATTCCCAAGTGGTTCCGAAGAGAAAAGTCATCCTTGTAACGATCACCAACGAGCTGTCACTGAAAATTCATGAAGTTTGGTTCAGGTCGGTTAGTAGCCACTTCCCTGGGGGCATGGCCTCTAGTCGGAAACATGGTCAAATGGTTCCACCAAAAAAGGTCAACTTTGTAATGGTCACCAAAGAGCTGGCACTGAAAATTCATGAAGTTTGATAGGTCGCATGTTAGGGTTTGGTTCCGGTCTGTAATTGGCCACTTCCCCGGGGGCGTGGCCTTCTGTCCGGAACATGGCCAAGTGGTTCCACAAAGAAGGGTCATCCTTGTAATGGTCACCAAAGAGCTGGCACTGAAAATTCATGAAGTTTGATAGGTCGCACGTTAGGGTTTGGCTCAGGTCGGTAATTGGCCACTTCCCTGGGGGCGTGGAATCTGTAACGTGGCCAGGTGGTTCCCAGAGAGTTCATGAATGCTTCCGGATATTGTCGAAACATTTTACCGAGTTTTTGTAGGATAAATAGCCTAGAAATAATGCGAAAACCATCAAGCTGATGACAAATTCTAGAGTTCTCTAGTCCAAGATAATCTATTACCCCAACGGAATCCGGAATATCTCCGGAACCACATGGCCAATCCCATCCATCCTTGGACCGTCAAAACTAGGGAAAAATCCCGATTCAACCGAGCCAAGAGAATTAAAATCGGTTAAGATTTGACTAAGTTAGAGCAAATAGAAGGTAAAAATGATGTGCCAAAAAGTATGTTAGTACAGCAAAGGTTAAGATATCTCAGCGACAAATATGTTACTTCACAGCAGAAGGGAATAATTTTTAAATCTGGTAGCGGGATAGTTCTTCCTAAAGCTTTGGAAATCTCAATACGTTTTCTGTAATAACATTAACAATGATTGACGAAAAATGTGGCTCTTACGAAAAATCGTTGAAAACTTTATTGGATCTACGAAACTATTCTTAAGGTGAAGTTATGACGAAGCCACACCCCGAATTTTCAAGAGCACAAATCTGAAGAACCGAACGTCGGTTTGCGTTGAAAAGTTGATCGATTGGTTATCCGCAGGTGGTGACCAATCGATCAACTTTTCAGCGCAAACCGACTTCCGGTTCTTCAGATTTGTGCTCTTGAAAATTCGCGATATGGCTTCGTCATATCTTCTCCTTAAAACATGTCATTATTCAACTCAAAATCAGGCTCAATATGAAATTTGATTATTTATGTTCGAGTCGCGGATTTTATTTCCGAAGTCGCGAATTTCGCGGATGATATTTTGGAAATTTTGTAACAACCCTGTAATTCTGAATTGAAATCATTTGGCACCTAAACAGTGATATTAAAACTGTTGATTTTAACGACAGATATTAAGTACCAACGTCATGCTTTGATTTGTTTTCCCAGTAGAGTGAAATTTCCGTCAAACGAAATTGCAAACAACAACGATACCGAAACCTACAAACATTGAGAAATCGATGACTCGCTGCTTGTCGTCGTTGCAAAATAGCCTACAACCACACTGCGTCTGGTCGGTCGGAGTTTCGGTCTTTCTGATCACAGTTTTATGCCTTGAAGCAGCTGTCAAACAACTCAACTCAAGCGAGCTTGTGAAAAGTTTGATGGACACAAGTAGTGCAATGCAAACACAGTCTAGCTAGCTAGCTAGTCGGTATTCTTCTTGCACACTGCCAGGATATTGCGTGTTTTGAGAGAATTCGTTCTATCACAAAAGTCGCAAAATAATTTGCTGACATCTTCGATGTTTCTACACTTGTTACATTAATTTTTGTGTGATGATAATTCTAGAGCAGATTTTTGTCGCAATTTCAAGTGTGAAAAAGCCCGCATATATGACGAATTTGGTGCTAATTTCGCAACACTATGTTCATAACCGAATTGGGTTACCGATTCTCCGTTGCCGGTCACTGTTATAGACTTTCGCTTGTGTCCTGACTGGTGTCGTTCGTTGCTGCCAGTGAGTTGTCGTAGCCATCATTCGTACTCGTGGAAACTGCCAACCGCCAGAACGCATTTGCAAACGCCCAAGAATGCCATGCCGGGTAGCGGTATAATTTTTCAATAAAACTATTCAAATTACGGGTTTGGGGTGGCGAATACTGACATTGGCCGCCGCCGCCGCCGCCACAATGTTGAGCTGCCTGAGTCGATGCGATTACTAATGTATGGCGGGCGACCCGTGTGTGTATCCACGAAACGAACGACAAGCAAGTGCAAGTGAAGTGCGAACAACCGTTCTACAATTGCTAGGCTCTCTTGGTGCGGAGCAAATTGATTGCATTTGTAATTGGCGACGACGGCGGGCAAGAGCACAGCAGCATATGACGGGGAAAATGGAGTAAAATGCACTTCAGAAGATATCCCACTGTTCCTATGAATAGATATTTATTGAACAATTTTTAGAAAAGCTTGAGTGTGAATTCACATGAAACATGTAAAGTTATCTACCTTCATTGCTTTTGACATGATGCAGAATTTACAAAAATACAGAGTTATCGATTGAAAAATATTGTATATTTCAGTAGTGGTCTGAATCATTCTCAACAAAGAAACCTGGTGTATATCAGTGGAGAACGATCAACTGCCAACTGCCATAGCCTATGGTCCACTGCCCGAATTTATGCTATCCTGCTTACTCTCACAGTAATTTTGACGTTTGAGTGGTGCCGACACCGCTCAAACGTCAAATTTCGTGTGAGAGTAAGCAGGCCAGTATAAATTCGTGCAGTACCTAATCCATAGATACATCCATAAAGAAGCAAAGGTTGACATGAATCGGTCACATTGTACGCAAGAGTGGAAACGAAATCTACAAGTATTTAAGCCTTAGACTAGGGAACATAGGAGGACATCACCACTGAGGCAGACCAATAAGCAGTATTTTGTACAACACGCTGAAAAAAAGCTCGCTTGTTATACGCAGCGCCTGCGCGGTGCTGGCGGTGGTAGCCGACCGTGCGAGTTACGGAAGGTCAGGACATTTAACCCTTTGAAGCCGGAATTTTTCCAAGCGTTATTCTGGAGTTTTTTCTACGTTTTTCTGTAGTTTTGGTATTCAATAGTACAAAAACGGTAGAATATTACGTGGAATATTTTTTCTGGACATCCTAGGTCATCCAAACTATTCTTCAGTTTAGATCCTTAAGTCTATGGGTGCAACGGTAACTTCTTTCATTATACAAAGCTATGATTTGTAATCTATCATGTCCAGAAAGTCTTTTGAAAATTCAGTAGACAGTATCAGATTAGTTGGGGTATCCTAGGTCATCCAAACTGTCCTTGAGTTTAGATCCTTAAGTCTATGGGTGTAACGGTAACTTCTTCCACTATACAAAGCTACAATTTGTAATCTATCATGTCCAGTTAGTCTTCTGTAAGTTCAATAGACAGTATCAGATCAGTCGGAATATCCTAGGTCATCCAAACTGTTCTTGAGTTTAGATCCTTAAGTCTACGGGTGTAACGGTAACTTCTTTCATTACACAAAGCTGCGATTTGTAATCCATTATGTCCAGCAAGTCTTCTGAAAGGTAAATAGACAATATCAGATCAGTTGGGATATCCTAGATCATCCAAACTGTTCTTGAGTTTAGATCCTAAAGTTTATGGGTGCAACGGTAACTTCTTTCACTACACAAAGCTACAATTTGTAATCTATCATATCCAGTAAATCATCTGAGAGTTCAATAGACAGAATCAGATCAGTCGGGGTATCCTAGGTCATCCAAACTGTCCTTGAGTTTAGATCCTTAAGTCTACGGGTGCAACGGTAACTTCTTTCATTATACAAAGCTGCGATTTGTAATCCATTATGTCCAGCAAGTCTTCTGACAGGTAAATAGACAATATCAGATCAGTTGGGAAATCCTAGGTCATCCAAACTGTCCTTGTGTTTAGATCCTTAAGTCTATGGGTGCAACGGTTACTTCTTTCACTACACAAAGCTACAATTTGTAATCTATCATGTCCAGTAAGTCTTCTGTAAGTTCAATAGACAGTATCAGATCAGTCGGAATATCCTAGGTCATCCAAACTGTTCTTGAGTTTAGATCCTAAAGTCAGCAGGTGCAACGGTAACTTCTTTCATTATACAAAGCTACGATTTGTAATCTATCATGTCCAGTCAGTATTCTGAAAATTAAATAGACAGTATCAGATCAGTCGAGATATCCTAGGTCATCCAAACTGTTCTTGAGTTTAGATCCTAAAGTCTAAGGTCTAAGGTCATCCAGACTGTTCTTGAGTTTAGATCCTAAAGTCTGCGGATGTAACGGTAACTTCTTTTATTATACAAAGCTGCGATTTGTAATTTATCATGTACAACAAGTATTCTGAAAGTTCAATAGACAATATCAGCTCAGTCGGGATATCCTAGGTCATCCAAACTATTCTTGAGTTTAGATTCTACAGTCTATGGGTGTAACGGTAACTTCTTTCATTATACAAAGCAACGATTTGTAATCTATCATGTCCAGTAAGTCTTCTGAAAATTCAATAGACAATATCAGATCAGTTGGGGTATCCTAGGTCATCCCAACTGTTCTTCCCATGATCGCATAGTCGACGTAACCACCATTCACAATGTCAGTATTCACTAACCAATATCTATCACATGTTCATAATTGTTACCAGTTTTATTCAATAGAGCATAAGATCTACGACTCGCTACATGTCAAAGTGAAAAAAAATTCTCAAACTTCCCATTTATCATTGCTAAAATTTCAAAAGTGTGTTGAAAACTACAATGGCGCTTACGTCAACTATGCGAATATAGGTAGTGTTCTTCAGTTTAGATCCTAAAGTCTGTGGGTGTATCGGTAACTTCTTTCATTTTACAAAGTTACAATTTGTAATCTATCATGTCCAGTAAGTATTCTGAAAGGTAAATGGACAATATCAGATCAGTCGAGATATCCTAGGTCATCCAAACTATACTTGAGTTTAGATCGTAAAGTCTACGGGTGTAACGGTAACTTCTTTCATTAAAAGCTACGGTTTGTATTCTATCATGTCCAGCAAGTCTTCTGAAAGTTGGAAAGGTTGTTTTTATATACTAACCTACTGTTATGAAGCCCATAATATCCCAAAAACATATAACAACGCGCATTGTTTCTCTAACTGCTTTGGTAAGTACAGTGGATTATGTAACACCTTAACGTAGTGGCAAAAGCTATTATCACAAGTGTAGACCTGAAGCTATGGCTTCCGGAGTAGTGATGTTGATTTGGAATATCTCAAAACTATCTCGAAATGACTCATGATATACCAGGGGGATTACAGATAATAGTCCAAAGTTCATTGTGAGAATAACTACTGTTACTATCAAGAGCTAAACTTCAAGATAATTTGGACGACCCTCAATGTCCCAAAGGTTCATAATAATATATATAAGACTTCAGGTTGGTCCAGTCACCGCTATATTATGATACGTTACTCAGTATGTCAGATATAGCTGATGTTACTAGTGTAGACCTGAAGCTCTGAACTCATAGATAGTTTGGCTGACCTGGAAGGAACATTCCCATAATGTGTCTAAATGACATTTGAGATTTCAAGAGCTTCACGGATCTCAGCAGATTATTCTATGCTATTATTTATGATGAAAACAAATGAAGTTTTTCTTAAAGATTTGAAGGACTTCATTACAAAACAGTTTGGACGACCGTGATTGTCCCAAAGGTTTATGACAAAATAAAGTAAACTTCAGATTGCTCCAGTAACTGCGGTTGATTATGCAGCGTTACTCAATATAACAGATATGGATACTGTTACGAGTGTAGACCTAAAGTCCTGAACTCCAAGGTAGTTTGGCTGACCTGGACTATCCCTGTAGTGTCTCTAAATGATACTTGAGATTTCAAGAGCTTCGCGAATCCCAGCAGGTTATGCAATATTATTATTTACGGCAAAACACATAAAGTTATTCTTGTAGATTTACAGGACTTCATTATAGAACAGATTGGACGAACCTGAATGTCCCAAAGGGTTATAATAAAAAAGAAGACTTCAGATTGGTCCAGTAACCACGAATAAATATGCAACGTTACTCAGTATAACAGATATGGCTGTTGTTACGAGTGTAGACCTGAAGTCCTGAACTCCGCGGACCCTAGCAGATGATACAATACTATTATATCTGGTGAAAACACATAAAGTTGGTCTTGTAGATTTGAAGGACTTTATTATAGAACAATTTGGACGACCCTAGATATCCCAAAGGTTTATAATAAGCTAGTAGACTTCAGATTGTTCCAGTAATTGCAGTTGATTATGCAGCGTTTTTCAGTATAACAGATATGGGTACTGTTACGAGTGTAGACCTGAAGTCCTGAATTCCAAGGTAGTTTGGCTGACCTGGAATATCCCTATAGTGTCTATAAATGACATAGTAGATGTCAAGAGCTTCACGGATCTCAGTAGGTTATGCAATGCTATTAATTGTGGCGAAAGTACATAAAATTATTCTTGTAGATTTGAAGGACTTCACTATAGGACAGTTTGCAACACCTAGAACATCCCAGAATATAGAATACCATTTGATGTTCTTGATAAAGGTTAAATGGATACATATACACCAAACCCACATCCAAATTCAGTTTTTAGAACAACTGGTAAGTCAATTATTTCGTTTTTGCAATTTTCATGGTGTTCAGGATGTTCTAGGTAATCAATGAAGTCCCAAATACAAATACCCCCATTTTTCCCTAAGAGAGGACTCAATTCTCAACAACTTTGCCGAAGACAGTATTCTGTTTTATCGAATGGGTGAATTTATACAGTCGTTTTTAAGTTGGGGTCATATATGACCCCTCCGGCTCCAAAGGGTTAAAGTAGACTTGAAGTTTTCCTGATAGTAGACCAAGCCGATGACTGAAGGCAAAACTTAGAATTAAATAATGGGGTAGGATGGTTTTACCCCAATGGTGCGTTTCATGCCGATCCTTCCTATGCAATACAATCAGTAGAAGTGTTCGTCCAATGCCTCTCTGGATCCCTCTTGGCCACACAGCCGCATAGCGTAGCATTCCTAGTAATCCTACATTATAGAGATCTGCGGAGGCGGCCATTGTAAGCCAATCGTGCAGAGAGAACTGTCAAAGTGTGAGCCAAATGAACAGGCTGATCGTTCGTAAGAAGGCGTCGATTGAACGGTATTGCAATCCGAGCTAAATAAATTAAAATTATTTATTTTTAATATCGAGAAATTGACGGTATATGTAAGTTTAGTAAAAAGATAGAATTTAATTAATTCTGCTTTCAAAAGTATGACGAAACTTTTGTTGCTGCACTTCTCGAAAAAACTTTCATTGCTGCTTCTTGCTTCAGTTCTGCCGATATGTTTAGCTTAACACTTTACAATAAATTTCAGATTTCATCGATTGCTCCGCTATTTTTTCTCAAAATTTTGAAAAAAAAATCTATTATAATTAGAAAATGTAAACAAAACAACTTGAACCACTACGAAGTCACGCACAAAGTTTGAACATCTAGCTTTGCAGCAAGTGTTGGCAGCTGATGTAAACAAAATGAACAGCGTTGCCGAATCGACATATGTAACTTCCGCTTATCTCTATGTAGAGGATTTCTAAGCATTCCGACTCCTATGCTGCTGCTGCTGCTACTTATGCATAACTTTTTTGCAGGCCATAAAACGATTACATATACGTGCTGTTAATTAAATCAGAGTCAGCACGATTCTGCAATTTAGATAATGATACGTTTTAGGCGCAGGAGATGAAATTCTACATTTCAAATTCAAACGGAGCCTGATTTATTTCTGCGCCGATCCGAAGAACAACACTCCCGCCGGCGGCCAGCGTCTCGATATTTAACGATCGAAAGGCTAATGAGTTGCGGTACTTTGGCAATCAGCTTTATCGATATGTTGCTGTTTAGTTGCTTTTCAATGCTAAATAGGCATTTAACAACCACGGTGGAAACTGCTTTACTGTAAATTTATTCGCAAAGGTGACGATGATGACGGCAAATCGAAGTTAAATGATATCTTGTAGTTAAACGCATTCTTGGTTAATTAATACTAGCACTACTTTTTTCTAACGTGACGTCTCAAGTGTGAAAAGCCTGCTTATGTGGAAAACGTCATGAACATTGAAACATTTTTTTACTTTTAGCATTTTATACTATTTATCATGAGGAGTGGACCTGGTGTGGTGGTTAAAGTCCGTGACTGTCACGCCGAGGACCTGGGATTAAATCCCACTCCCGACAAACTCACAATATGTGAGTTCTTCCTTCGGAAGGGAAGTAAAGCGTGGGTCCCGAGATGAACTAGCCTACGCAGAAAAAAAATATGTAATTAAAATTTAGCTAGAAATCATGCACATAAAGGGACTCTAGCATTCTTACACATCGCATAAACCATCATGGACTCCAACCGGTTACGTGACTATTAGCGGAAATTTACACGATTGTAACGTAATTTTACATGATATCTCATGTAAAATGCACTAACTCTAGCATTCCCTTTATGTACATGATTTGTAGCTGAATTTTAATTACATTTTTTTTCTGTGTAGGGCTAAAAATCTCGTTAATACAAAAAAAAATTTCATGAGTAATAAGGCTGACACAATTTTCAATTTTCTCTTATGTCGGACCGTGCTTTCGCGTATTTTGTACTTTTTTTTTGGTATATCCGTCGTTGGACGACCGGAGACTCAGCGAGTGGTTTGAACAATTGAACATGCAATATGGCTTGGAGTGCATTCTAAACCTATTGGATACTGACACCGAAGACAAACACAGAAAACCAGTTGAATAGGATTATCCGGTGAGTTCGTTCCTTTCTTTTCCCTTTTATATTTGAACATGACATATACATGGGGATTTCGGGGGGGGTTGCCTAAGGAAGTTAAATGAACAGATGTTCGTGGGATGGTCAGACTTTGTCACGAGAAAACAACCATCTTGTTGTATTCCGAAGGTCTCCAAATAATTTAGCTTACCCTGCTACAACAAACAATCAGGTAGATCATTCCGTTCCCGTATGACTCTGCAGCCATAGGTAATCCTTGCGCTAGTGGTGGGTACACAATCCTCATCATCATCATTCCCAAGTTTAAGCTGTGTTTGCAGATTTACCAAAACCTTTCGATGATCCTATAGTTAAGGCTGAGGAGTGAGAAGCGGGACTTCCACCGTACATCACTTGCAAGTCACAGCAGCTCGATACCGCTTTCGGAAAGCCTCTTTACTGACAGCAAGTTCTCACGCAGATCCGGTAGATACTCGATATTTTTCATTTCAAAGAGCACTCCTTTCTTCGTAAATCCTCGTATCTCACCTTCATATTCTCCAATTAACGAAACGTCATCCTTAGCTACTGTAGTAGATATTGGCTGGGTATAGGTTACCATGGAGCATCACATGACTTCATTGGCTCTGAGCCAGCTATTCCGATATCGAAGTGTTGGGTAAAGCTTCAGATTCAAACCTGGGCTGCTACTCAATACAGACAATACTGAAATCGTCAAACTAAATTGTATTGTACTGAGCCATCTCCAAGGGTGGCGAAGTATCTTACAAATCTGTCAAAGCAGAATTGCAGCATTCTGGTCAAAGCATTGACTGGCCACTGCCGACTCAGCTATCACATAACGAATATTCAGCACGCTGATTCATTTGCATGCGATAGCTGTGAATCCGATTATGGAACTTCGTATCATTTGATATGTAACTGTCCAGTTTTTGCGCAACTGCGCTTCCGAGTATTCGGTAAACACTTATTAAGTGAAACTGACTTCAGAGACCTGAGTAATCAGGATATTCTGTTGTTCTTAACCCTCTGTGGTAAAGAGCTATAGGCTCTCTTTTGCTTTATGTATTATTACAGTGCCCTTTTCAGGGCGCTGTTTGAACCCGATGTGGTACGCTCATGCGTTAGTATCCTCTTCCAGGGTACTTTTCCTATTTCTCTACCTGTCCTTAACCCCATCCCTATCCTTATTTCCTTCCTTTTTCCTCAGGTAGATGATGAAATAGGCTATTATTTTGGCGATGACACAAATGTCCCAAATGGAGGATAATGTGATAATGGAGGAGCCGGCCTTCTGATACCGAAGTCCAATTTAAATCCTATCAAAATCCAATCCAAATCCAATCCAAAACCGATTCAAATCCAATCCAAATTCAATCCAATCCTAATCCAATCCGAATTCAATCTCTATTCCAATAAAATCCAATCCAAAACCGATCCAAATCCAATCCAAATCCAATCCAAATCCAAATCCAATCCAAATTCAATCCAAATCCAATCCAAATCCAATCCAAATCCAATCCAAATCCAATCCAAATCCAATCCAAATCCAATCCAAATCCAATCCAAATCCAATCCAAATCCAATCCAAATCCAATCCAAATCCAATCCAAATCCAATCCAAATCCAATCCAAATCCAATCCAAATCCAATCCAAATCTAATCCAAATCTAATCCAAATCCAATCCAAATCCAATCCAAATCCAATCCAAATCCAATCCAAATCCAATCCAAATCCAATCCAAATCAAATCCAAATCCAATCCAAATCCAATCCAAATCCAATCCAAATCCAATCCAAATCCAATCCAAATCCAATCCAAATCCAATCCAAATCCAATCCAAATCCAATCCAAATCCAATCCAAATCCAATCCAAATCCAATCCAAATCCAATCCAAATCCAATCCAAATCCAATCCAAATCCAATCCAAATCCAATCCAAATCCAATCCAAATCCAATCCAAATCCAATCCAAATCCAATCCAAATCCAATCCAAATCCAATCCAAATCCAATCCAAATCCAATCCAAATCCAATCCAAAACCGATCCAAATCCAATCCAAATCCAAGCCAAATCCAATCCCAATTCAATCCAATCCAAATCCATTCTGAATCAAATCCAATCTAAATCCGATACAACCTAATTCAAACCCCAGTCTAAAATTCAGTCCAATACCAAATCCAATCCACCGAATCCAATATAAATCCAATCCATATCCACTCCAAACCCAATGCAAATACAATTTAAATCCAATCCAAACTAATCCAAATCCAATCCAAATCCAATCCAAATCCAATCCAAATCCAATCAAAATCCAATCAAAATCCAATCCAAATCCATTCAAAATCCAATCCAATTCCAATCCAAATCCAATCCAAATCCAATCCAAATCCAATCCAAATCCAATCCAAATCCAATCCAAATCCAATCCAAATCCAATCCAAATCCAATCCAAATCCAATCCAAATCCAATCCAAATCCAATCCAAATCCAATCCAAATCCAATCCAAATCCAATCCAAATCCAATCCAAATCCAATCCAAATCCAATCCAAATCCAATCCAAATCCAATCCAAATCCAATCCAAATCCAATCCAAATCCAATCCAAATCCAATCCAAATCCAATCCAAATCCAATCCAAATCCAATCCAAATCCAATCCAAATCCAATCCAAATCCAATCCAAATCCAATCCAAATCCAATCCAAATCCAATCCAAATCCAATCCAAATCCAATCCAAATCCAATCCAAATCCAATCCAAATCCAATCCAAATCCAATTAAAATCCAAACCAAATCCAATCCAAATCCAATCCAAATCCAATCCAAATCCAATCCAAATCCAATCCAAATCTAATCCAAATCCAATCCAAATCCAATCCAAATCCAATCCAAATCCAATCCAAATCCAATCCAAATCCAATCCAAATCCAATCCAAATCCAATCCAAATCCAATCCAAATCCAATCCAAATCCAATCCAAATCCAATCCAAATCCAATCCAAATCCAATCCAAATCCAATCCAAATCCAATCCAAATCCAATCCAAATCCAATCCAAATCCAATCCAAATCCAATCCAAATCCAATCCAAATCCAATCCAAATCCAATCCAAATCCAATCCAAATCCAATCCAAATCCAATCCAAATCCAATCCAAATCCAATCCAAATCCAATCCAAATCCAATCCAAATCCAATCCAAATCCAATCCAAATCCAATCCAAATCCAATCCAAATCCAATCCAAATCCAATCCAAATCCAATCCAAATCCAATCCAAATCCAATCCAAATCCAATCCAAATCCAATCCAAATCCAATCCAAATCCAATCCAAATCCAATCCAAATCCAATCCAAATCCAATCCAAATCCAATCCAAATCCAATCCAAATCCAATCCAAATCCAATCCAAATCCAATCCAAATCCAATCCAAATCCAATCCAAATCCAATCCAAATCCAATCCAAATCCAATCCAAATCCAATCCAAATCCAATCCAAATCCAATCCAAATCCAATCCAAATCCAATCCAAATCCAATCCAAATCCAATCCAAATCCAATCCAAATCCAATCCAAATCCAATCCAAATCCAATCCAAATCCAATCCAAATCCAATCCAAATCCAATCCAAATCCAATCCAAATCCAATCCAAATCCAATCCAAATCCAATCCAAATCCAATCCAAATCCAATCCAAATCCAATCCAAATCCAATCCAAATCCAATCCAAATCCAATCCAAATCCAATCCAAATCCAATCCAAATCCAATCCAAATCCAATCCACCGAATCCAATATAAATCCAATCCATATCCACTCCAAACCCAATGCAAATACAATTTAAATCCAATCCAAACTAATCCAAATCCAATCCAAATCCAATCCAAATCCAATCCAAATCCAATCAAAATCCAATCAAAATCCAATCCAAATCCATTCAAAATCCAATCCAATTCCAATCCAAATCCAATCCAAATCCAATCCAAATCCAATCCAAATCCAATCCAAATCCAATCCAAATCCAATCCAAATCCAATCCAAATCCAATCCAAATCCAATCCAAATCCAATCCAAATCCAATCCAAATCCAATCCAAATCCAATCCAAATCCAATCCAAATCCAATCCAAATCCAATCCAAATCCAATCCAAATCCAATCCAAATCCAATCCAAATCCAATCCAAATCCAATCCAAATCCAATCCAAATCCAATCCAAATCCAATCCAAATCCAATTAAAATCCAAACCAAATCCAATCCAAATCCAATCCAAATCCAATCCAAATCCAATCCAAATCCAATCCAAATCTAATCCAAATCCAATCCAAATCCAATCCAAATCCAATCCAAATCCAATCCAAATCCAATCCAAATCCAATCCAAATCCAATCCAAATCCAATCCAAATCCAATCCAAATCCAATCCAAATCCAATCCAAATCCAATCCAAATCCAATCCAAATCCAATCCAAATCCAATCCAAATCCAATCCAAATCCAATCCAAATCCAATCCAAATCCAATCCAAATCCAATCCAAATCCAATCCAAATCCAATCCAAATCCAATCCAAATCCAATCCAAATCCAATCCAAATCCAATCCAAATCCAATCCAAATCCAATCCAAATCCAATCCAAATCCAATCCAAATCCAATCCAAATCCAATCCAAATCCAATCCAAATCCAATCCAAATCCAATCCAAATCCAATCCAAATCCAATCCAAATCCAATCCAAATCCAATCCAAATCCAATCCAAATCCAATCCAAATCCAATCCAAATCCAATCCAAATCCAATCCAAATCCAATCCAAATCCAATCCAAATCCAATCCAAATCCAATCCAAATCCAATCCAAATCCAATCCAAATCCAATCCAAATCCAATCCAAATCCAATCCAAATCCAATCCAAATCCAATCCAAATCCAATCCAAATCCAATCCAAATCCAATCCAAATCCAATCCAAATCCAATCCAAATCCAATCCAAATCCAATCCAAATCCAATCCAAATCCAATCCAAATCCAATCCAAATCCAATCCAAATCCAATCCAAATCCAATCCAAATCCAATCCAAATCCAATCCAAATCCAATCCAAATCCAATCCAAATCCAATCCAATCCAAATCCAATCCAAATCCAATCCAAATCCAATCCAAATCCAATCCAAATCCAATCCAAATCCAATCCAAATCCAATCCAAATCCAATCCAAATCCAATCCAAATCCAATCCAAATCCAATCCAAATCCAATCCAAATCCAATCCAAATCCAATCCATATCCAATCCAAATCCAATCCAAATCCAATCCAAATCCAATCCAAATCCAATCCAAATCCAATCCAAATCCAATCCAAATCCAATCCAAATCCAATCCAAATCCAATCCAAATCCAATCCAAATCCAATCCAAATCCAATCCAAATCCAATCCAAATCCAATCCAAATCCAATCCAAATCCAATCCAAATCCAATCCAAATCCAATCCAAATCCAATCCAAATCCAATCCAAAACCGATCCAAATCCAATCCAAATCCAAGCCAAATCCAATCCAATCCAAATCCATTCTGAATCAAATCCAATCTAAATCCGATACAACCTAATTCAAACCCCAGTCTAAAATTCAGTCCAATACCAAATCCAATCCACCAAATCCAATATAAATCCAATCCATATCCACTCCAAACCCAATGCAAATACAATTTAAATCCAATCCAAACTAATAAAAATCCAATCCAAATCCAATTCAAATCCAATCAAAATCCAATCCAAATCCAATCCAAATCCAATCCAAATCCAATCCAAATCCAATCCAAATCCAATCCAAATCCAATCCAATCCAAATCCAATCCAAATCCAATCCAAATCCAATCCAAATCCAATCCAAATCCAATCCAAATCCAATCCAAATCCAATCCAAATCCAATCCAAATCCAATCCAAATCCAATCCAAATCCAATCCAAATCCAATCCAAATCCAATCCAAATCCAATCCAAATCCAATCCAAATCCAATCCAAATCCAATCCAAATCCAATCCAAATCCAATCCAAATCCAATCCAAATCCAATCCAAATCCAATCCAAATCCAATCCAAATCCAATCCAAATCCAATCCAAATCCAATCCAAATCCAATCCAAATCCAATCCAAATCCAATCCAAATCCAATCCAAATCCAATCCAAATCCAATCCAAATCCAATCCAAATCCAATCCAAATCCAATCCAAATCCAATCCAAATCCAATCCAAATCCAATCCAAATCCAATCCAAATCCAATCCAAATCCAATCCAAATCCAATCCAAATCCAATCCAAATCCAATCCAAATCCAATCCAAATCCAATCCAAATCCAATCCAAATCCAATCCAAATCCAATCCAAATCCAATCCAAATCCAATCCAAATCCAATCCAAATCCAATCCAAATCCAATCCAATCCAAATCCAATCCAAATCCAATCCAAATCCAATCCAAATCCAATCCAAATCCAATCCAAATCCAATCCAAATCCAATCCAAATCCAATCCAAATCCAATCCAAATCCAATCCAAATCCAATCCAAATCCAATCCAAATCCAATCCAAATCCAATCCAAATCCAATCCATATCCAATCCAAATCCAATCCAAATCCAATCCAAATCCAATCCAAATCCAATCCAAATCCAATCCAAATCCAATCCAAATCCAATCCAAATCCAATCCAAATCCAATCCAAATCCAATCCAAATCCAATCCAAATCCAATCCAAATCATATCCAAATCATATCCAAATCCAATCCAAATCCAATCCAAATCCAATCCAAATCCAATCCAAATCCAATCCAAATCCAATCCAAATCCAATCCAAATCCAATCCAAATCCAATCCAAATCCAAATCCAATCCAAATCCAATCCAAATCCAATCCAATACCAAATCAAATCTAAATCCAATCCAAATCCCAATCCAAACCCAATCCAAATTAAATCAAAATCCAAATCCAATCTAAATCAAATCCAATCCAAATCAAATCTAAATCAAATCCAATCCAAATCCAATCCAAATCCACTCCAAATCCAATCCATATCCAATCCAAATCCAATCCAAATCCAACCCAAATCCAATCCAATTTAAATCCAATCCAAATTCAATCCAAATCCAGTTCAATACCAAATCCAATACAATCCAAATCTAGTCCAATACTAAATCCAATTCAAATCCAATCTATAACAATATCTACTACATACAGCTACGTCCACGACAAACGGTCTCTCCAGCTTCCTCATGACTTAAAGATGATCCTTGTTGTTGACTAAATGATCACTGCAACCAGAATCACAGAACACACAGAACACGATCTCGTTGGATTTCTTCACGGGTCCTGGCCTCTTCACCATGAACGAAACTTCCTTCGCTTCATGCGCCGAGTTGCCTCCAGCTTGATGCTTCCGATTTCGACAATTCTTTTGCATGTATCCAACTTTTCCGCAATTACTTATTGCACTTTCCTGTGAACTTTTTGATTTTCCTGTTCCTTTCTCCAACGAATGCCGCTCCCTTCACTTCAACGGGATCTTCACGACGATCAGATCGTTTCGTCTCTTCGGCCAGCAACCTTTAATTTACCTTCTCCAGAGTGAGATCTACTTCGTTCATGTTCTCCGACGAGGTAACGAGAGGTTCGAAACTGTCCGGCAACGTGAGGAATAATTGCGCCACCAGGTCGTTCTCCTGCAGCTGAGCGCCCGCCGCTTTCAACTGTCGAACCAATTCATCAAACGCAAGGAAGTGACTTCGCATCGATGATCCTTCTCGCATTCGAAGCCTTGCCAATTGCTTCCGTATAACTGTCTAGCTTGCCACAGACTTCTTGGCGAAGGTGTCCTTCAGTGCCTTCTGTAGTATCCGAGCTTTTCGGCTGGTCTGCCATCAGCCGATTTGTTCTTCCGCACTCAACTGACGATACGTCCATCTGCCACAAAATTGTTCACTAAACTCTAGTACATCTATATTTCCATCCAGCACATGCTTAAACATGATTGACGTTTCTGGTACATCTCGCACGCAAGGTGTCAAGTTAGCGTTAGCGTTTTGAGAGCACGTTCACAAGCATTCATTTGTGCACGCTAAAATAATGATAATCGCACACGGTATGATAAGACTTTCGAATTGTCCAAACTCTCAAAATATACAACTCATAAGCTGACACCTCTGGCTACTACACCTTCCACATCGCTTTGGCCGTCTGTTTCTCCCGAACTATCTCCAAACACTCGTCCGAGATGACGCTGACTAGTAAGGACTTGGCCTTCCGGTCCATCTTGAGAAATTTTCTCCGGTCCTCTGCGGCGGCTGGCACATCTTCTTCAAGCGCTTCCGATACATCTGCAGCTTCCATGTGTAACTTCACCCGGAACTGCCAGTTCGCGAAATTGTCCACTTCAGTTGAGGTATTCCAGAATTCTCTTTCAACGAGGTGCCCATAACCTGAAGAGATTTTGTATCCGAGTCACGAAATGAAATGCTAGACTTAACGAACAAGTAACGGTGGTTTATTATAACTACTAGCTGTCCCGGCAAGCGTTGTCTTGCCAAACTGTGGTGGATTGACAACTGTTGAGCTAATAACATCACCGCACTCTAGATTGATTTCATTTCGGTCGTGTTAATTTCCTTCCCAGCTCATAGAAAATCAGTTCTTTTTCAATTTTGTTACTTTTTTAGATGATTATCACAACTTTTACTACTTATAAACACAGTCGCCATAAATACGAATCGAACCATGCAAGGATCATCCTGATCTGTTCAGCCGTTCGTAAGTTTTGTTGCCTCAAAGGGACTTCAAACTCATTTTTATATATATAGATAGATGGGAAAATAGTTCGAAAAACGTCTGCACTTGATGAGGACTTGTTTGGGAATAATAAACAGGTTGCTAACGATCGCCAACTAGGGATATCCACCGGTATCTTCGATTACAAATGTTCTATTAGAGCTGTTTTGCATAAGGCCAGTATTCGAAAAAATGTACCACAGAAAATAATGTATAACTGTTGATTGAACGCATCCAAACAGCTGATTTTTTTTGACAATTATTGTATAGTATGTGTAGATGATGCCATGAAAATTTCATAAAAATCGGTGAAGTATCGGCAAAGATATCTCAGACGCAAAAAATGAGATTTTTTAAATTTAGCTGAAAACCCGTTACCGAACGCTCAGCAGTTGAGATTTCGGTAAAAATTACCGAACGCGATTAGCTGTGTACCATATACATAATTATGAGCCTTTGAGACATTGAGAGTCGTTCAAACTATCCTGAAGTTCAGCCTTTGATAGTAACAGTAGGGGAGACTGAGGAGACTTGATCCCTGGGGAGACTTGTCCCCCCCATATTTTCTCGGAAACAAAAACAGTTTTCTTCCAGCATATTTTTTCCAAAGCGACATCTGGACAGACGACAATGTTTTGGCAACAATTGATTTTAATTGTGTATTGCATTATTTTTTAATGGCTGATGGTTTGTTTCCAGTCTTTCAGAAATCTTTTAGGCGATTCCGAAAAATCTCAATAACTTTGTGAAAATTGAACCAAATCGTGTCAAAATTTCACAGCACATAGTACAAATAAAGTACTATCAAACGTATTGATTCAAATAAGGCTGTTATATAAATATTTCAATTATTGTAGCTTAGTGTATACAACAGTGACATGGGGAGACTTGATCCCTCGAGGATTACACACACATTATACATGTGAAAAATAAAATTCAATTTGGAAGTCTCTATTAACTCGGAATTCTAGTATATTCAATAATAAAACGTGTCAGATAAGCATTATTTTAATACAAACCATGAAAAGGGGGAACAAGTCCCCCATTTTCAAGATACGGCATATCCTTAACAATTTAAGGAAATCTTATAATTTCAAATACACCGTATGCATCAAAACTGCAAAAAAACTTGAAACGAAAATGAATAGGAAGCTTCTGGCGTTATTTTCCCTTTAAAATAATCATGTGCTCAAAAGGGGATCAATTTTGACCTATTTTTGAAAAATACATCATAAGACATGCCTCCATAAAAAACACAGTTTTGAAAACTTTAACAATAATTGAAAGTCCTTCTGTTTTGTATAAACTTGCAATAGATGTTTACCTGCTATTCTGCACGAAAAATGGATCTAGTTTTGTGTTTTTTTTTCTTAAAGTTACAGGCAAATTAAGAAAAAGGGATCGAGTCTCCCCAGTCTCTCCTAGTTATTCCCACAATAAACTTTAAACTGTAATCTGTAATCCCCCTGGAATATCATGAGTCGTTTCAAGATAGTTTTGAGATATTCCAGATCAAACACACTACTCCGGACACCATACCTTCAAATCTACACCTGTGATAATGTGCCACTACGTTAAGTAGTGTTACATAATCCACTGTACTTACCAAGGTAGTTAAAGGAACAATAGGCGTTGTTATGTATTTTTGGGATATTATGGGCTTCTTTACTGTTATGAAGCTTAGTTGATAAAAACAACCACCTCTAATTACACCTGCAGCTATTTTCAATGATCTACAATCGTGTTAGTTGTTTGAAAGTTCATTTTGATTCTCTTTTTGTATGAAAAAAGAGGGCAAAATGGACCACTTCCCGTGCCGTGCGGTCAATGAAATTAGCAACAATCGATTTCTCGTAATTTTTTACGTCAGAAATGGTCAACTTCACGTACCGAAACCAGCGGCATTAAAAGATCCGTTTTTGGGTCGCTTTTCCCACTGTGCACTGTGACATGAGGCAATTTCGTTTCAGATAGTAACGTTACACAATATTTTTTGAAAATTTAGCTATGTCGTAGTCCCTGGTTGTATCCTGAGAGCTCTAGTAAGTATAACAGATTATGCAATATAACTCTATATAGCCAATACAGAAACTTCAATTGCTGTAGATGTTAGATATTAAACATCGAGGGGATTTACTAAACAGTATAAACTGATTAAACTAAATAAACGTTGCGATCACTAAGGCAATCTTTGATTGTTTCTAGCTACTTTATCGGCGCTGCAGTCTTGGGGAACCAAAACGACTGTTTTAGACAAATCTAAAACGGTCGTTTTGATTCCCCAAGACTGCAGCGCCGATAAAGTAGCTAGATCACACATATCAGTCGAACTCTTTTAAGAACCGTTTGATTGTTTCATTTGCAAAATCATGGAACATTTCAAATAAGCAGAAAATCAATCTGTTTAGTGAGTCCCCCTATCATAATAGTTTTGATGGCCCCAGCAGATGTTATGATGTCCAGTGAACAATCAGAAGATTTATTGGACATGATAGATTACAAATCGTAGCTTTGTATAATTAAGAAAGCTACCGTTACACCCAAAGATTTTAGAGTGTAATCTCAAGAACGATTTGGATGACCCAGGATATCCCAACATATCTGCTACTGCCTAATGAATTTGCAGAAGACTTACTGGACATGATAGATTACAAATAGTAGCTTTGTATACTGACATAAGTTACCGTTAAACCCGTAGACTTTAAGATCTAAACCAAGGATCGGTAAATTCGCCTCACTCCATTCATATTCACTCCTCTTTGCTGAAGCGAATCGAGAAAGATGCAGCAAAGGGATAGTCGTGATCAAACACGCAACCCCATCACCAGTGGGAAGCGATGCGCAAGCTGGTTGACATGGATATTCGTGGCCGATCGTCGCAGTTTGGATCGCAAGCGAATGAATGAATGGCGAATGGTGACGAATTCTGGTGAGCGATCGAAGCGGCTATTATCATAACTAGAAGAGAATTTCTGCATGTAATGCATACGTTTTTAGTGTATTGTTGTGGAAATGCTAGATTAGCAAAGAAAATAATAAACATTTTATGAAAACTTCAAATATTCGTACGCGCATAATCACTCACGAATCGCATCACCTCTCCATCGCTTGCGATGCGAATGTATCAGGTATCAGGTATCAGTAGGTCGGCTCTAGAGGCACGTTCTCCTCCATTTGGGAAATTTGTGCCATCGCCATGAACACGAGCCTATTCATCATTTACCTGACGGAGAAGGGAAGGAAAAAGGATAGGAGATGGGAAAGGACAGGTAAGGGAATAGGATCGTCATACTCGCAAAAGCGTACCACAATGGGTTCACATAGCGTCCTGAAAAGGACACTGTAATAACGCATAAGCGTGCCACAATGGGTGCGAACAGCGCCCTGAGAAGGGCACTGTGATAATGCATAAAGCGAAAGAGAGCCTATAGCTCTTTACCACAGCGGGTCAAGAACAACAGAACGTCCTGAAGATTCAGGTTTCTGAAGTCAGTTTCACTAAATAAGTGTTTCCCGAGTACTCGGAAACGCAATTGCGCAAAAGCTGGACAGTTACATATTAAATGATACGAAGTTCCATAATCGGATTCACAGCTATCACATGCAAATGAATCAGCTTGCTGAATATTCGCCATGTGATAACTGAGTCGGCAGTGGCCAGTCAATGCTTTGACCAGCATGCTGCAATTCTGCTTTGACAGATTTGTTAGATACTTTGCCACCCCTAGAGATGGCTCAGTACAATACAATTTTGTTTGACGACATGACTCCAAACTATTCCAGTATTGTTTGTGCTGAGTGGCAGCCCAGGTGTCAATCTGAAGCTTCACCCAACACTTGGATACCGGAATAGCTGGCTCAGGGCCAATGAAGTCATGTGATGCTCCAGTGCGAGCTAACTCATCAGCCAATTCATTTCCAGCGATGGAAGAATGGCCAGGTACCCATACAAGGTGAACAGCGTTTGCTGAATTCAGCTCCTCAATTTGAGTTCGACAAGCGATAACTATCTTCGACCTGGAGTTGGCCGAAGCAAGTGCTTTAATAGCAGCCTGGCTATCTGAACAGAAGTATATTACTTTGCCCATTACGTGCTGCTGAAGTGCTGATTGCACTCCGCACATAAGAGCAAAGATTTCGGCCTGAAAAACGGTGCAGTGTCTGCCAAGTGAATAAGACTGATACAGCCTTAGCTCACGAGAATAAACACCAGCACCTGCTCGACCTTCTAGAAGGGAGCCATCAGTGTAACATACGATGCCGTCTGAAATACTTCTCTCCAGATAACCAGATGTCCACTCTTCCCGGGAAGGGAATTTCGTGGAAAATGTCCTATATGGAAAATTACAAGCAATTGTAAGATCACTTGGAGCAAGGACAACTTTGTCCCAATTCACCAAAAGTGGAAACAACGAGGTGTGTGTTGAACTGCGGTTCACAGGAGTTTCCTCTAGTAAACCGAGTACCCATAGACGGTAAGTGCAAGAAAGTGCTTCTTGTTTGAGATGAATGTGTAGTGGGACAACGTCAAAGAGAACTTCGAGCGCTGCCGTGGGAGTTGAAGAGAACGCTCCAGACATCGCCATTAAGCACATTCTTTGGAGATGGCCTAACTTTGATTGGACCGTTCTCACTTCGCCCTTTTGCCACCACACAAGACATCCATAGGCCAATATTGGCCGAACAACAGTTGTGTAAATCCATTTGATATACTTGGGTTTTAGACCCCAAGTTGTACCAAAGGTTCGCCGGCATTGCCCGAAGGCCATACAAGCTT
Organism: Aedes albopictus; assembly: GCF_035046485.1. NCBI lineage: Eukaryota > Metazoa > Arthropoda > Insecta > Diptera > Culicidae > Aedes > Aedes albopictus. The sequence goes on from NC_085138.1 coordinate 168,548,006, forward strand.
TCTTGATTCTGAACTCAACATGAGGTGTCCAGGAAAGCTTGGAATCAAGAATGACTCCAACGTACTTTACCTGTTCAGTCACATTGATTTCAGAATCAAAGAGACGTAAAGTTCGAACACCATTACGGTTTCGCTTTTCCGTGAAAAGAACAATAGATGTTTTACTCGGATTTACCGAAAGGCCATATTGGCGACACCAACCCTCAACTACCTGAAGAGCGTTTTGCATCAGGTCGAAAAGGGTGCTGATGCACATACCGACTAACAATGTTAGGTAGTCGTCGGCAAAACCATAAGTAGGAAAACCGCTATTATTGAGTTGCCTCAATAGCGTATCTGCTACGAGATTCCATAAAAGTGGTGATAAGACTCCCCCTTGGGGGCATCCACAAACACTCAATTTCCTAATCGCCGCTTGACGCAATGTCGAGAAGAGATGTCGGTTTTTGAGCATTTGGTGAATCCAATTGGAAATCATTGGAGATATACCATGACCCCGTGCGGCTTCCAATATGGCATCGAAAGGCACGTTGTCAAAGGCACCCTCGATATCTAAGAAAACACCCAAGCAGGATTGCTTTTGAGCGAATGCCTTCTCGATATCGTAAACAACTTTGTGTAAAAGAGTCACAGTGGACTTTCCAGATTGGTAAGCATGTTGGTTCACATGAAGAGGCACATTGGCCAGATAAACATCACGGATGTGATGATCCACAATGCGTTCTAAGCATTTCAGAAGAAAAGAGGTCAAACTGATAGGTCTGAAGCTCTTTGCTTCTTCATACGACGCGCGACCCACTTTCGGAATAAACTTCACAGTAATATCCCGCCAGGATTTGGGAATATACCCTGTAGCAAAACTGCAAACAAGTAGTTGTTTCAAAACATGTTTGAAATGATCAAATCCCTTCTGAAGCAAAATAGGATAAATCCCATCTGCCCCAGGAGATTTGAAAGGAGCAAAGCTATTAAGTGCCCATTCAATCGATTCTAAAGTTATGATACTCCGAGCCGAAGCTAAAGAATCATAACTACAAGAAAAGACATCAGGTTCATCCGAAGATGTAATATCCACACATCCGGGGAAGTGTGTACTGAATAAACATTCTAAAACTTCCTCATCAGAGGAAGTGAAATCACCATTTGGCAAACGAAGTTCGTTCACTTGAAAATCCTTAGATTTTGCAAGGATTTTGTTCAATCGACTGGCTTCACTCAGACTGGAAACATTTGTACAAAGGTTTTTCCAGCCGGATCGTTCAGCAGACCGAAGAGCTTTCTGGTAGGCCTTGCGAGCCGACCTGAAAGCCTCCGATCCAGCCGAACGTCGTCTGTTCCAACTCTTTCTACATTGTTTCCTGAGCTTCGCCAGATCGGAGTTCCACCAAGGGGTTCCTCTTGTGGTCTTCACAGACCGCAGAGGGCAGGCTTCTTCAAAAGCTTCCATGATGAAGGCCGTTGTAGTATCAACGGCATCATCTAAATCACTTGGAGTGTCAATTGATGGTGAGTATCCATGAAATTTGGCTGCAACCAAATCGGTAAAGAGATCCCAGTTGGTTGACCGGGGATTCCTGAAACGCAAAGTTTGCGAAGTAAAATTCACATGTTCAAACAAGATGTAACGATGATCAGATAAAGATTCTTCATCTGACACATGCCAATTGGTCAGCTCATGACTAATTCTGCTAGAGCAAAGCGTTATGTCTAACACTTCCTCTCTACCAGATACCATGAAGGTTGGGCGGTTGCCTATGTTAAGTAATCCAAGATCTGTACTACTCAAGTATTCCATCAAGCTGGAGCCTCTCAAATTGATGTCTGAGCTGCCCCAGATTATATGGTGAGCATTAGCATCACTACCAACAATTAGCGGAAGGCCTTTTGAAGTGCAGTATGCAATGACTTGCTTGAAAGCATCCGTAGGGGATGGTTCATCATGCGGTAAATAAACCGAACAATAAACGTATTTCCTGTTGAGGTTTCCAACAGATACATCTATTATGATAGCACATACATCTCTGGTAGTTAGTTCAGAGATGAGTGTAGCAACGATTGCGTTGTTGACAAGCACACATGCTCGAGGCATGACACGTGAGTTTGCCATTTCATTTTTACTGAAAGTAGCAAACACCGGATTCACAAGGTTTCCTAAATAGAAATTCCCCTTACGAAAGTAAGGTTCTTGGACTAACGCCACTTGGGCTGTACCATTTTGCATAAGTCTACAAAGATTGATCGTTGCTGTTCTTTTGTGCTGAAGATTGATCTGAGCTATCCTAACCGTAGCCACTACCCAAACTAGGCAAGATTAAACTCTTAACAATCACAGCACAAAAAAGAACAGCAACAATAAAGCCAGATCGGTATCGAATTGAGTGCGCCAAAGGCGAGGATGCACAGAATACACTGTGTAAAACGCATAATGCGAAACCATATAGGTGAAAATCTAAACTAATTAATAACATCTTCATAATCCCGCCCTTATTCAACCTCAAGTATGAGATTGAAGAAGGGCAGCTGATTGTCTCGGAGAAACACAAGGTCCACCGCGCTATTGCTCCGGTTAGCACAGTAAGGGCAAATACTGTAGAGGGTGCCCTGGTACTCCACAGGCTCCGTTTGCGGTTAGGTTTTTATTAGACCCCCCTAGCCATTCATTCCTAGGCACGGTAAGCATAAAGCCGCATAACACCATGAATTAGGGGTCACCTGATTAGTGGATTCCTACCACTGGAACAGGCGGTCCGTAGTGCTATTCTTAGCCAGTTGAACTAACCGCTACCGACACTACACAGCTATCTAGGCTGATCGGGAAAAGAAGTTGATATTGGTGATCAACTTCATACGGGCCCGAAAAGCCGAAAAGACTTTAAGATCTAAACCAAGGATCGGTAAATTCGCCTCACTCCATTCATATTCACTCCTCTTTGCTGAAGCGAATCGAGAAAGATGCAGCAAAGGGATAGTCGTGATCAAACACGCAACCCCATCACCAGTGGGAAGCGATGCGCAAGCTGGTTGACATGGATATTCGTGGCCGATCGTCGCAGTTTGGATCGCAAGCGAATGAATGAATGGCGAATGGTGACGAATTCTGGTGAGCGATCGAAGCGGCTATTATCATAACTAGAAGAGAATTTCTGCATGTAATGCATACGTTTTTAGTGTATTGTTGTGGAAATGCTAGATTAGCAAAGAAAATAATAAACATTTTATGAAAACTTCAAATATTCGTACGCGCATAATCACTCACGAATCGCATCACCTCTCCATCGCTTGCGATGCGAATGTGGACGAATGTTTAAATTCCATGTATGGCTTCCCACCAGGGATGAGAAATGTACTGGAAAAAACGGTTACCGGCTGTACATTTGACATTTTTCCACACGAACATCACAGGCCCAGCCAAACTCAAACTGTTCGAAAAATAAATGTCATAACATTTTTTTTCCTGCAGCCTTCTTCCTCGAAACGGTTTCCAAGTGCGAGAGCGCCAGTACTCGAGCACAACGACGACAGAAATTTCTGTCTCTCCCATTTTCGCATTTTTCTGCGTTTCAAACCGCTTCTAGACAAACTTCTTTACATGCATCGCAAAGATAGGAGTGTGCTCTAGCTGTTTGTACAAATCGAATTAAGTTATTTATCAAAACAAGTGAGTTATTAGCAGTTGAAAATATTTGACATTTTTCGCAATCACCCGCCTCAGCATGACTGCTCATAAAAATTTTCGTGGGGAAGCGAAAACCGTCAAGCGTCTGCTCGACTGCCGTCGGCGCGACATCTGATGGTATTGGTGCTGCCGTTGTTTTGTTTTTATTTTACTGCCAGTATCGATGAACGGTAAACAGAAAAAAGTCTCATTTCCATGCCTGCTTCCCACCGTTCGCCGGTGTTTGCTGTCGTCGCTGACAAGCAAACACACAAACTAAAGCGACAACCGTTCGCTGCTGACTGTATTCGAGTGTGGAAGAAGATGAAACGTGGAAATCAGGAATCCTGATCTAAACTCAAGAACAGTTTGGATGATCTAGGATATCTGACACTGTCTATTGAACTCTCAGAAGTCTTACTGGACACGATAGATTACAAATCGTAGCATTGTATAATGAAAGAAATTACCGTTACAACCGTAGACTTCAGGATCTAAACTCAAGAACAGTTCGGATGAGTTAGGATATCCCGACTGATCTGATTCTGTATTTTAACCTTTCAAAAGATTTACTAGACATGATAGATCAAAAATCGTAGCTTTGTATACTGGATGAAATTACCGTTACACCCGTAGACTTTAGGATCTAAACTCAAGAATAGTTTGGATGACCTAGGATATCCAAAAAAAATATTCTGTATGATATTCTACCCTTTTTTTGCTATTGAAAACCAAAACAACAGAAAAACAAAAGAAAAGTTCCATAATAACGTTTAGAAAAACTCCGGCTACAAAGGGATAAGATAGAAGAATAAAAAAAAGCATTTTCTCAACCTCAACATATGTATTTAACCCCTTAAATAGCTCCGTAACCCCTTAAAAATACATCGGACTTCCCTCACTCTCTGATGCATCTAAAAACGCATCTGTAATGCTTCCGGAACCCATGAGCTTATACATATAGCCTAAATGATGAATTCCAGTTATTTATTTTTAATTTTTCAATTGTAGGTCATACACCTGTCCTACTAACAAGGCATCACACCTCTCGTCGCTAGAAGACACAACACCACGTGCAAGGATCTATATTGACACAGCTTCATAACTGTGAAGAGCTCTCATCATCACAAGAGCAGTCGTACGACCGACGACAGTAGAAAGAAAAATGCACTTCAATGCAGAGCTTTTTGCATGCCACCTCCTTTCGACAGTGGGTATTTGCGTCACCTCTGCCACTTAGTACTGACTATGGTGCACACGTGGCATGTACCTACCTGAAGTGAGCTTTAACGCCGGGTTGTGTTTGTTCTGTGGTAGCAAAGGTGACTTAAAGTACACATCACTCTTGGACTCGGTCTAGGGACGGGGTAGTGACAGACATAAGCTCACAAGGAGGTATTTGCTGGTGCACTGGGACAGTGTAAATTGAATGGAGTTGTGACATTTCCTTAGTGGGAATTGCTTATCGTGATGGTGCTTTTTGTATGATGAAATGCCGATTACGATGTACACGTGCTTCATGAAAAGGACTTTTAGTTTTTTTTAGTAAATACTTACAGTTTGAACCTTAATGGAGAACGACTATTCAGAGTTTCCCCCTGCTAATTTTGAAGAATTCTGACTACTACTTCTAGCTATTTAAGCATAAGTTATTTTTCTCTGGTTAAAATCTCATTAATATAATATGAGAATAGTATAATTGTAATGACTCACTATTTCATTTAAACAGATCATTCAACCAAACTTTCAACCGAAAATTTCCCTGAAGACATATCATTCCCCATCAAATAGCTCGTATCTACGTTGGAAACCTGCTGAATAGACAAAACACAACGATGCATCAGAAATAGACAAAACAGAACACGGAATTGCACCTCCGGGAACAAGCGGAGTCCTGCCACTACTGCTGTTTGTCACCCCATCATTTTCCCTTTTCTGCCGTGGTGAGTCGAAAACAACGTTTGGATTGGATGTGCTGTTCGTTGCTGCCGCCTTTCCGGTGCGACTCACGAGTCTTCCTGTGTGTCACCAGCGGAGACCGATGGTTCCACGCAAATTGAGTGATAAATTGGATGGCATCCATTTTAACCTTCTATCACTGGATAATGGGAACATTGTGCAAAATGCACCCGTGTGGTAAATGTGGCTCAAAAGATGAAAATATATGTATCTCCTATCCCTCCTTTTCGTGGCATAACGTCCCAACTGGGACAAAGCCTAAACATAGTATTCTATGGACACTTTTAAAGTTACTAACTGAGAGCTTCCTCTGCTAATGACCATATGTGTATATCGTGTGACTAGCACAAAGGAAGGAAGACTGATTCAATTTCGAAAAAGTTTCTGAACTGCCTGGGAATCGAACCCGTCATCCTCAGTAACAGTTGCGCGTTTGCCGCAACAACTATTTGGGTCCTTTGTTGAAAAAAAAAATAATTGGTGAGCCTGAAATAGCACATTTTGAATCGCCTTTCTCTAGAACATCGGGAACATCGATTCGTCATTAGGATGGGTGCATTTCTGCACGATGGAGAACTGCCAGCAGTCGACTTTCTTGCATTGCGCCACTATCTACTTCACATTTTAGGTTGAGTTGGTTCTTGTGTGATGACTTTTATGCATAGGGTGCAACCATGCACAAAGTAGTTGATGCTTTATGTCGTGGGGTTTCTCAAAGTACGAGTCGTGTCTCATTCAGCAGTAAATGGAAAGTCGAAAAGTATCCGAAAATGTTCAGGATGCACTATAACCAAGCATGGTTGGTGGGTTTTGCTTCGGTTCTTCTATCAAATCTTCAAAATATAGTCACATTTAGGACAGCCTAAGAAAATTTGGAAAATGTTTAATATTATTGAAAATACCCGAGCAGAAGAAAATAACAAGTGAATAACATATCAAGGTATTTATCTTAAATACTACCATACATTTGGCCCTTCATTAGGTGGTATTAAAAGGCAAACCAAAACGAATACCAAAATTTTGTATAAACAACACCTAGGAAATAACAAGTCTCGTTATTTCAATAATGAATGCAGACCTAAAATTTCAAGTGCTGTATTTGTAATCCCAAAGTTATTGAATAACAAACTAATAACATTTTTTTTTCTATCAAATCTTTCATTTGTTTGCTAACTTCATGATGTAATAGCCAATCTTGTTCTTCGGTTGTTTTCACTGCTAAAGCTCAGTTTCTTGTTGCCAAGTAGAGCGCTCAAGTAAAATTCCACCTTTTTCCGCAAGTAATTTTGACAACTGATCCAGTATGGAGAGAAACGTTACTTTTCCTATCGGAATAATAGCGCGGACTATTTTTCCGCAAGGAAAAATGCGAACTGCACAAGTAATTTGGAAACGGAATCATTACTTGACCGTTACTTGTTCTATCTTTTTCCAAAGTACGTACGAAGTGGAAACTAGCCATAAACCAACAAATACTACATCAATATCAAACTCTGCTCAAATACCTCCAATTGTTATTGTGATGTTCTCATAACATTTCGTAGCATACCACAGCCATGATAATTTTAGATATTAGAGCACATGTTGCACTTCGCATGATATTTGTAAGGTATGCCATTCTGCTCGGACGGTTGAATCACAAAGAAACATTCTGTACAAAAAAATATGATTTTCTAGCGTTTAAAAAAGGTGAGAATGAAACTCCATTACATATCTATATTTGCATCTCATTTAGAAATTACAAAATTATATTCATCCATAAATGTAACTGGTATTAATCGACGTGCGGCCAAAAATATCATAAATAAATGAAATAATTCCATTTATATAATATAAAGTGTTAAGTGTTAAAAATAAAGTTTTTGCAACTCCGCACTATAATATATATGTTTATACATGCCTCTTTGACATCGTAACGGCCTACTTTTCTTCACTATATCAAAGAGTTGCATTATGGTTCATAATGCAACTCATTTCGGTTGCATTATGAATCATAATGCGATTGTTTGATTGGAAACCAGAGTTTCCATGGTAAGAGCTTGAAATATTGTGACGATTGTGACGGTTATAGTACGGCTTGCTTGATTCTAATTTCGAAGGATGGAACACGTGGGCGCTCTCATTCAGCCGTGGGGAAGTACGATTGTACTGTTTAAATTAATTATACTCTACCGTATTTTTTTATCATTGCAAAAACCATTGTATGCAACTCGTTGCAAAACTCGATTTTTACAGCACTCGTCATATTTATCCAACTCGGCAAGCCTCGTTGGATAAATGTATGACTCGTGCTGTAAAAATCTTTATTTCGCAACTCCTTGCATAAATAACTAGGGTAAGGTTACCAGTTATCGCCATAGTGGTTCCCTATTTGGCCATAGTGGAAATTTAGAAAATTTTCAAACTTTGACCTACTATGAACGTTTTAAGATCAAGAATTTAAATGTTTCTTGTCATTAAAACTCTTGAAAAGATGCAAAACTTTGAATTATCTCAAATCACCACTATGGCCAAATAGGGAACCACTATGGCGATAACGGGTACACTCAGCCTATTATCATATGTTTCACTGATTGATAATAGAAAAAAAATCCTACTAGTCGATAATTTTAGGCAGGCTGCAAAACGGTGAGTCGATAAGGAGAGCGTCCAACATAGCTATGGTCCTCACAAGTTCCTACCTCATGCTTCCAAGGGTTAAACGATGACAAAGTCCGCCAGCTAAGAGTTGTGTGCTTAGCTAGTAGTGCAGCCTGGGCACTGTTGTCCTTCTGACTTCAGCTAGATTGAGGAGGTACGATCCGAGCGTCTGTTCACAAAGGAGTTGCGGCTCAAACAGCGTCTGTTCTGGCATCCAGCGGCTGAATAAGAAACGCTGCACCACGCGCAGCTAGATCCAAGGTGGTAGCACCATCCGCGTGGTCGTCCCAGTATTGGTTGGGACGTTAAACAGAACTGGCACGATGGCCCTCCGGCGAGACAGGAGTGTTGGCATAGGCTCAATAAGCAACCCGTAAAAATCCCCATTGCAAATAACATAGGAGAAAATACGACTCGATACAATCGGCAAAGACCCACGCGACGAAATAAGGACTACGATTGGAAACTTGGAACATGGAATTGCAAGTCACTAGGTTTCGCAGGATGTGACAGGATAATTTACGACGAACTACATCCCCGCCCGCAACTTCGACATCGTGGCGTTGCAGGAACTTTGCTGGACTGGACAGAAAGTGTGGAAAAGCGGGCGGCATCGAGCGACTACCTTCTACCAAAGCTGTGGCACCACCAATGAACTGGGAACAGGATTTATAGTGTTGGGCAAGATGCGACAACGTGTGATCGGGTGGCAGTCGATAAACGCAAGGATGTGCATGTTGAGAGTTAAGGGCCGTTTCTTCAACTACAGCATCATCAACGTCCACTGCCCACACGAAGGGAGACCCGATGACGAGAAAGAAGCGTTCTACGCGCAGTTCGAGCAAACATACGATGGTTGCTTGCCGCGTGACGTGATAATCGTTGTCGGCGACATGAACGCGCAGGTAGGAAGGGAGGAAATGTACAGACCGGTAATCGGGCGAAACAGTCTGCACGCCGTATCGAATGATAACGGCCAGCGATACGTAAACTTTGCAGCCTCCCGTGGTATGGTAGTCCGAAGCACCTTCTTCCCCGCAAAGATATCCACAAAGCCACCTGGAGATCACCCGACCAACAAACAGAAAATCAAATCGACCACGTTCCAATCGACGGTAAATTCTTCTCGGATATAACCAATGTTCGCACATATCGCAGTGCGAATATAGATTTGAATCACTACTTGGTGGCTGTGTGCATGCGCTCAAAATTTTCGACAGTTGACAGTTGACAGTTGACAGTCAAACACCGCGACTCAACTTCGAGCAGCAGCGTAACGTAGAAGTGGCTCAAGACTAAGCGCAGCAGTTAGCAGTGGCCCTACCAACGGAAGAGCAGCTTCGCGCAGCTACACTTGAAGATGGCTGGAGGGACATCCGATCCGCCATAGGGGTACCTCGGCTACAGCACTAGGCTTCGCGACTCCGAATCACAGAAACGACTGGTACGACGGCGAATGTGAACAGTTGAAAAACGAGAAGAATTCAGCATGGGCGAGAATGCTGCAACACCGTACGAGAGCGAATGAGGCACGTTACAGACAGGCGCGGAACAGGCAGAACTCAGTCTTCCGGATGAAGAAGCGCCAGCAGGAAGAAAGAGATCGCGAAGCGATGGAAGAGCTGTACCGCGCTAAGGACACACGAAAGTTCTACGAGAAGCTGCACCGCTCGCGCTGAGGCTTCGTGCCACAAGCCGACATGTGCCGAGATAATCACGGGAATATTCTCACGAGCGAGCGTGAGGTGGTCGACAGGTGGCGGCAGCATTACGATGAGCACCTCAATGGGAACGTTGCAAGTACCGAAGGTGGCGTGGTAACAGATCTTGGAATATGTGCACAGGACGAAAGACTTCCGGCCCCTGACCTCCAAGAGATTGAGGAGGAGGCTGGCCGGTTGAAAAACAACAAAGCCGCTAGAGCAGATCAACTACCAAGCGAGCTTCTAAAATACGGTGGAGAAGCACTGGTGAGAGCACTACACTGGGTCATTACCAAGATTTTGGAGATGGAAGTATTACCGGAGGAATGGATGGAAGGTATCATGTGTCCCATCTACAAAAAGGGCGACAAGTTGGATTGCGGGAACTATCGCGCGATCACAGTACTGAGCGCTGCCTACAAGAAACTCTCTCAAATTTTATGCCGCCGTCTATCACCGATTGCAAGAGAGTTCGTGGGGCAATATCAGGCTGGATTCATGGGTGAAAGCACTACAATGGCCCAGATGCTATCCGCCAGGTGTGGCAAAAATGCCGCGAATACAACGTGCCCACACATCACTTGTTCATCGATTTCAAATCGGCGTATGATACAATCGATCGAGAACAGCTATGGCAGATTATGCACGAATACGGATTCCCGAATAAACTGATACGATTGATCAAGGCGACGATGGATCGAGTGATGTGCGTAGTTCGAGTATCAGGGACACTCTCGAGTCCCTTCGAATCTCGCAGAGGGTTACGGCAAGGTGATGGTCTTTCGTGCTTGCTGTTCAACATTGCTTTAGAGAGGGTGTAATTAGGAGAGCGGGGATAAACACGAGTGGAACGATTTTCACGAAGTTCGTTCAGTTGCTTGGTTTCGCTGATGATATTGATATTATTGCTCGTAAATTTGAGACGATGGCGGAAACGTACATCCGACTAAAAAGTGAAGCCAGGCGAATCGGATTAGTCATTAATGTGTCGAAGACAAAGTACACGATGGCAAAGGGCTCCAGGGAGGAATCATCGCGCCCGCCACCCCGAATTTATATCGACGGTGATGAAATCGAGGCGGTTGAAGAATTCGTGTACTTGGGCTCAATGGTGACCGCCGATAACGACACCAGCAGAGAAATTCAGAGGCGCATTGTGGCAGGAAATCGTTCTTACTTTGGACTCTGCAGAACTCTACGATCAAATAAAGGTCGCCGTAACACGAAGTTAACCATCTACAAAACGTTGATTAGACCGGTCGTCCTCTATGGGCACGAAACATGGACCCTACGTGCAGAGGACCAACGCGCCCTTGAAGTTTTCGAACGGAAGGTGTTGCGTACCATCTACGGCGGAGTGCAGATGGATGACGGGACTTGGAGAAGGCGAATGAACCACGAGCTGCATCAGCTGCTGAGAGAACCAACCATCGTCCACATCGCGAAAATCGGGAGGCTACGGTGGGCGGGTCACGTCATCAGGATGTCGGATAGCAACCCGACTAAAATGGTTCTCGAGAGTCATCCGACCGGTACAAGAAGACGTGGAGCGCAGCGAGCTGAGTGGGTCGACCAAGTGGAAGACGATCTGCGGACCCTACGCAGAATGCGGAACTGGAGACAAACATCCATGGACCGAGCGGAATGGAAACGGCTACTATGTACAGCAGAGGCCACTCCGGCCTTAGCCTGATTTGTAAGGTAAAGTAAGATTCCTAACGGTGGAGGCGACTCTCCAGTGTAAAAACCTGGACGAGACCACCGACGCAGAAGCGCTCGCAGCTGCACTTAACAGCAGTTCGAGGTAGATGCACCGCCTGCGAAAGGGCTCAGCAGGCACGCAGATCGCCATGAGCAAGCTCCCGTAGGGGAGGTGAACAAGGCGACTGCAGTCGGCAAGCTGGTCAGTGTGCCCGCTCAGCATATACGAGACGCCAGTGTCGTGCTGCAAGTGCTTTGAGCAAGGACATAAGTCGTGGGCGTGTAAAGGCCCCAAGGGAGCAAGCTCTGCAGAAAGTGCGGAGTGGAGGGCCCTATCGCCAGGGACTTCAATTCGGCATCAAAATGTGTGATTTGCGTGGCAAACAAGGGTCACATGACAGGCGATCCTAAATGTTCAGGCACGCGAGGAGGTCGAACCAGCAGACGATAATGAAGGTTACACAACTATAGCCGCACTACAGTTGCTGTGGCAATCAGTCTCGGAGTCAAGTACATACATCACTAGAGATGGGTAACTCACTCGCGAATCGACTCAAAGAATCGATTCGCGAAACCGAGTGAGTGAACCATGACTCTTTTCAAACGATTTACGATTCTCTGATGTTAATATCAATTCTAACAAGTCACTGAAAAATGTTAGCTTGACTGAGCATTAAATGATGAATCAGCGAAGAGTATCGCAGTCTTTGCCGTTGATCATGAATTCATTCTTATATTGTGTGGCCGGATCGCAAAAGTGATTCGATTTTTTGGTGCTAAATCTGCGTATCATGCATTTTAGTACGTCTTGCTCAGACATTTGGAAATACTGTCAAGGACCGCACCATGCAAGCGGATTTTTTTCAAAAACTGTATAAAAATGTACGAAAAGGAGTCAGCTTACACCGAAAATCGACATTTTTTTCAAATCCCGAAATGAGTTACTGAATCGATCAAAAGAGTCGACTCTTTTTTTAGAGCGAATCGGAAGCGATTCACTCTCAAAATTGAACCAGTTTTCCCATCTCTATACATCACCCCACTATCAGATCCCTCCCAATAATGGGAACTGGATAGCGGATAAAGCCAAGCTAGCGGTCGTTTTCCGTACCGTAAACCGGGGTCAAATTGATCAGCGGGGTGAAATTGATCAATCAGGGACTACATTGTAATTCCATTCCAGCAACTTCTATACGTCATTGTGATCATAAAGTTCTTACGACATTCAGAGATGAATGTGCACCTTTCAGTTTTCAGAAACAGTTTGTCTTACATTACTTTTTTAAAGGTTTTTCAATGTGTTTATTACTTAGATGAAACCTTTGGTACTAAACAATCAGTTGCCACTAGCATTACCTGTAAACCTTCTGTGTTAACATTTTTATGGAACCTTTATTGTGATGTTATGTACCTATTCTAGACAAGAATCAGTTATCAAACTGTTGTATTTTGTTTAAAAAGTAGTTTAATGTGGCTGAACTCGCTTATTTCGTAGGAAAATGCCTACCTTCAGGCGTTAAAGAGCCAATTTCAAAAGTTAAATTAGTTTTTTAACAGCCAAATTCACAAGTTGTAAGAGTTTTGACATGTTATTCGTGTTCAGAAGGTCATAATTAAGTGGATAAGGCAATTTAGAATGTAAACTGATGTGTAATTGTATGCTGATCAATTTCACCCCAAATAATATTTTCCATTTTTTAGGGTTTGAAGTTATTTAACTTTATGTTAAAATTTGTTGAACCAATATTGTGTCACGCAGTTTTGTAGAGGTCCACCCAGTACTGATTTTTCATAAATTCTTTTGACAATATTTGGATTCGAACTCATGTTATCAGCAAAAGGTGTTTTAAAGTGCTCAATTTGACCCCGGTTTACGGTACCAGGAAATAATTTCCACCGCGCACGAGTCCTTCGTAATAGCAAAGCGAAGATCAACGGGATGTACTATTGCAGCTGATGTGCCTCTCCCAGGTGGCAGATAGAGTGGTTATCGTCTATGCTGGATTCGCTATCAAGCGCACTAGTGGGATTGAGTCCCGTGGTCATCGGTACAGACTTCGATTCAGGGTGGAACATAGAGGGAGACGCGCACAGCCGGCAGTCATCGACCGTCATCGGGGATGGCTGACCTCGCGCTTCGATAAGCCGGCATTTGTGGAGCGATTGCTTACGAAGGGTAACACCGACGATCTATCCAGCGATGAACTAGTCGGAACCGTAAGCCGTGCATGTGACGCCGCAATGCCAAGGTGATCCCTTCCCAGAAATGGGCGCAAACCGGTATACTAGTGGTGTCCAGAAATAGCAGATCTCCACGCATCCTGCCCAAGAGCTTGAAGGAGGATTCAAAGAGCTCGCACCGATGATGGTAGAATGGAACGAAGTGAGGCCTACAGGACGGCTAAACTGACACCGAACAAAGAGATTAAGGCACCTAAGCGGACGTGCTTCAAAAATCTCTGCCAGGCAGCCAACACGACCCCTTGGTATGATGCCTACAGAGTAGTCATGGCCAAAACAAAGATCGCGTCAGCACCCCCAGAACGCTCCCCTGAGATGCTACAGAAGATCGTAGAAACGCTGTTTCCGCTCCACGATACAAGACCATGGACGCCCGTTCCCTATGGCCAAACCAGCCAAAGCGAGGTCGCCCCGGTAAAAAAAAAACGACAAGCTCATCGCAATAGCGAAGTTGCTTAAGTTGAACAAAGTTCCGGGTCTCGATGGTATCCCGATCCATCAACACGGACATCGGGTCTAGCCCTGACTTGTTCAGAATAGCTATGCAGATATTCCCAGACAAAGGCGAATTTCCGGAGAAGTGTAAAATGCAAAGATTGGTTCTACTGCCCAAACCCGGGAAGCCACCTGGCGATCCGTCGGCATACATACCTATCTGCCTTCTGGACATAGTCGGAAAACTGATGGAACAGATCTTTTTGTCGAGGCTGATGGTATATACCGAGAAACCCGATGACTCTGGCCTCTCGGATAACCATCGGATCGGCTTCCGGGCCGATCGACGGTGGACGCTATTAGGACTGTAACCAAAACGACTAAGATAGCGCTCCAAAAGAAGCGAACAGGAATCGGCTATTGCGCGGTCGTCACACTGGACGTTAAGAATGCGTTCAACAGCGTCAGCTGGGCCGCCATCGAGTGCGCAATACACCACCAAGGAGTCCCGGTTAGCCTATGCCGGATTTTTTTTTTTCCTGCTGGGTACATTTCCACTGCGACCAATTGTTGATCTATGCCGGATACTGGAGAGCTACTTCCAGAATAGGGTGTTAATCTATGACACCGAAGAAGGCGAGAGGAGCTACAACATCACCGCAGGGGTACCTCAGGGGTCCATCTTGAGCCCGGTACTATGGAACGCAGCGTATGATGATGGCTTATTCAGGCTCAAACTTCCCCCGGGCGTAAAGTTGGTCGGCTTCGCCGATGATATTACCCTCGTGCTATGCGGCGCGTCGATAGAGGAAGTGCAGACTGCGACGAGGCAGCGGAGCAAACATACATAGAGCGTCCCTGGTACTCGGACTACGCACATCACTCGATCCATCGTCGCCTTGATCAACCGTATCAGTTTATCCGGGAATCCGTATTCGTGCATAATCTGCCATAGCTGTTCTCGATCGATTGTATCATACGCCGATTTGAAATCGATGAACAAGTGATGTGTGGGCACGTTGTATTCGCGGCATTTCTGCAACACCTGGCGGATGGCGAACATCTGGTCCGTTGTTGCGCGTTCACCCATGAATCCAGCCTGATATTGCCTCACGAACTCTCTTGCAATCGATGATAGATGGCGGCATAAAATTTGAGAGAGTATCTTGTAGGCACACGGAAAGATCGATGTTCACAGAGCAAGGAGTAACTTTCACGAAGCGATCGAAAAGACAAAAGATTTCATGCAAACTTGTGTGAAAATTCACGCAAATTTGTGTAACACCGGATCAGCACATTTTTTGTGCTGATCCAGTCGTACGCAAATCTGAGTGAAAAATCCTTTGTCTTTTCGCAAGTTACTCATTCGCTGTGTACTTTCGTTTTAGGGTGCAGCGCTCAGTAGTGTGATCGCGCGGTAGTTCCCGCAATCCAACTTGCCGCCCTTTTTGTTGATGGGACACACGATACCTTCCATCCATTCCTCCGGTAATACTTCCTTCTCCCAAAACTTGGTAATGACCCAGTGTAGTGCTCTCACCAGTGCTTCTCCACCGTATTTCAGAAGCTCGCTTGGTAGTTGATCTGCTCCAGCGGCTTTGTTGTATTGCAACCGGCCAACCTCCTCCTCAATCTCTTGGAGGTCAGGGGCCGGAAGTCTTTCGTCCTGTGCACATACTCCTAGATCTGTTACCACGCCACCTTCGGTACTTGCAACGTCGCCACTGAGGTGCTCATCGTAATGCTGCCGCCACCTGTCGACCACCTCACGCTTGCTCGTGAGAATATTCCCGTGATTATCTCGGCACATATCGGCTTGTGGCACAAAGCCTCTGCGCGAGCGGTTCAGCTTCTCGTAGAACTTTCGTGTGTCCTTAGCGCGGTACAGCTCTTCCATCGCTTCGCGATCTCGTTCTTCCTGCTGGCGCTTCTTCATACGTAAGACTGAGTTCTGCCTGTTCCACGCCTGCATCTAACGTGCCTCATTCGCTCTCGTACGGTGTTGCAGCATTCTCGCACATGCTGCATTCTTCTCGTTTTTTAACTGTTCACATTCGCCGTCGTACTAGTCGTTTCTGTGATTCGGAGTCGCGAAGCCTAGTGTTGTAGCCGAGTTACTGTGCGGACATTGGTTATATCCGAGAAGAATTTACCGTCGATTAGAACGTGGTCGATTTGATTTTCTGTTTGATGGTCGGGTGATCTCCAGGTGGCTTTGTGGATATCTTTGCGGGGGAAGAAGGTGCTTCGGCACTAGCGTGCGCAGGGTTCTTGCTTAGGGGGGGCACCATCATAATGGTGCAACATATGTATGATCATGGTGCAAAATAGAATTATGGTGTTACACCCAATATGAATTCCCAAGTAGGGGTTTCAACATGTTGTGGTGCTAACATCGCCAAGTACTTCATATTGGGATTCTGTAGAAGGCTTCGGATGTTGATGATTTCAAGGCATTACGAAACTTTAATATGAAGTCATTATCTCGACTCTTATAAAATTTTATAAACGTATCAAATACAATGGAGAATATCGAAAAAAATATCAATTTTAGAAAAAAAATATTGTCGTTGTGAAAGAATTTTGATCCTGGACAATTAGTGATGCTAGAATTGGAGAATATCAGAATTCCTAGATAGAACATTTTGATCGGAATCCTTGTTGTAATCTACAGAGATTCCTCCAGGATTTCTCCAAAGATTCGTGCATGATTCCTCCAGGAATTCCCCCAAAAAATCTTCCAATAATTCCTTCAGAAATTCCTCCAGGAAGTCTCAAATATTTCTTCAGGAATTCCTCAAATAATTCCTCCAAGAATTCCTCCAGTAAATACTCTTACAAAATTATCTCCAGGAATTCCTCCTGATTTTTTTTTCAGGAAAAACCCTCTAGGAATGTCTGTCAGAATTCCCCCAATATTTCCTCCAGGGATTCCTCTAATAATTGCTCCAGGGAATTCCCCAGAAAATTCTAAAGGAATTTTTGAAGAATATCTTCCTGGAATTCCTCGGAAAATTCCTCCAGGAGTTTCTCAACAAATTTCTTCAGGAATTCCTGAATCCATGAATTATTTCAAAAAATCCTTCTTAAATTCCTCAACAAATTCCTCTTGAAATTCCTTAAGAAATTTCTCGAAAAATAACGCCAGAAATTCCTACAGGAATTCCTCCCAAAAAAATCCTCCAAGAATTCCTCATGAAATTCCCCCAGGGATTTCTTCAGAAAATTCTCTAGGAATTTCTGCCAGAATTTCTCCAGAGAATCCTAAAAGAATGTCTCCCGGAACTCTTAAAAAATTTTGCGAGGAATCTCTACAGAAAATCCTCCACAGATTCCTCCAGTAATTTCTCCAGAATTTTTTTTTTCAGGAATTCCTCCAAGGATTCAATAATGAATTTCTTCAGAAATTCCTCCAGATATCCTTAAGAAAATCCTCGAGGGATTCCTTCAGACATTTCATTAGAAATTCCTCCAATATGCAACTAGTGATTTCTTTCAGAAATCCCTCCACGGATTCCTGCAGAAAATTCTAAAGGAATTTCATCCAGAACTCTTCCAGGAATACCACCAGGGAATCCTCTAGGAATTTCTTCAGGGGTTTTTTTCCAGAAATTTCTTCAGGAATTTCTCCAGAGATTCATTACTGAATTACTGAAGCATTCCTCAGAAACTTCTTCCAGATATTCCTTCAGGAATTCTTTCAGAAATTCCTCGAGGAGTTCTTTCAGACATTTCTCCAGGAAGACTCATATATTTCTCCAGAAATTCCTCAAATAAATCCTCCAGGAATTCCTCCAGTAAATACTCCTAAAATTCCTACAGAGATCCCTCCTGACATTTTTCTAGGAAAAATCCTGAGTGTCTGTCTGTCAGAATTCCCCCAATATTTCCTCCACGGATGCCTCCATAACCTGCTAAAGGAATTTCTCACGGAATTCTTCCAGGTATTCCTCAAGAAATTTCGCCAAGAATTCTTCTATGGATTCCTCCAGGAAATTCTCAAACAATTTCATCAGAAATTCCTCCAGGGATCCATCCATGGATTTCTTCAGAAATTCCACAAAAAATCCTCCAGAAATTCCACCAGGAATTCTTTCAAAAAAATTTCGATGAAGAACTCCTAAAATCCCTCCAGCAATTCCTCAAGGAATTTCTGCCTGAGTTCCCCAAGAATGTCTCCCGGAACCCTTCCAAGAATTTCTCGCGGAATTCCGCAAGAAATTTGTCCAGGAAATCCTCCACGGATTCCTTCAGGAATTTCTTCAGGATTTTTTCCTGAAATTTCTTCAGG
This sequence comes from Aedes albopictus, assembly GCF_035046485.1. Classification (NCBI taxonomy): domain Eukaryota; kingdom Metazoa; phylum Arthropoda; class Insecta; order Diptera; family Culicidae; genus Aedes; species Aedes albopictus. The sequence goes on from NC_085138.1 coordinate 168,566,631, forward strand.
AATTCCTCCATGGATGTAATAATGAATGTCTTCAGAAATTCCTCCAGATATTCCTTCATAAATTCCTCGAGAAGTTCCTTCAGACATTCCTCCACTATTTTTCCAGGAAGCCTCATATATTTCACCAGAAAAATCCTCAAATAATTCCTCTGGTAAATACTACAATAATTGCTCCAGAGATTCCTTCTGAAATTTTCTTTTTGGAATGACTGTCAGAACTCCTACAATATATCTTCTACGGATTTCTCTAAGAATTGATCCTCGCATTCCTCCAGATAATCCTAGATAAATTTTTAACAGAACTCTTCCAGGAATTCCTCCTAGAATTCCTCGAAAAATTCCCCCATGGATTCCTCCAGGAAATTCTAGAGGCATTTCTTCAGGAATTCCTCCGAGGATTCATCCATGAATTTCTTCAGAAATTCCGCAAAAATTCCTCCGTGAATTCTTTCAGAAATTTCTTAAGGAAGAGCGCCAGAAATTCTACCAGGAACTCCTCCAGGGATTCCTCTAAAGAATCCTCTGGGAATTTTCACCAAAACGACAGGGATTTCTCATTGCATTCCTCAAAGAATTCATCCAGAACTTTTTCTAGGAGTTTCTCAAGCAGTTCCTGCAGGGATTCGTTGAAAAATTTCTTCAGAAATTCTTTAAAAAAATCCTGCAGAAATTCCTACCGAAATTCCTTCAGAAATTCCTCGAGGAGTTCATTCAGAAATTTCTACATGAAGCTTCATATATTTCTCCAGAATTTCCCCAAATAATTCCTCCAGGAATTCCTCCAGTAAATACTTCAGAAATTTCTTCAGAATTATCTCAAAGAATTCCTCCAGAATTACCCCCAGGAATTCCTTCAGAGATTCCTCATGAAATTTCTTTTAGAAAAATCCTCTAGGAATGTCTGCCAGAAATTCTTCAATATTTCCTCCAGGGATTCTTCCAGGAATTGCTCTACAGATTTCTCCAGAAAATCATAAAGGAATTTCTCCCGTAACTCTTCCAGGATTTCCTCCTGGAATTTCTCGAGCAATTCATCCATGGATTCCTCCAGGAAATTCTCAAGGACTTCTTCAGGGATTCATTCCTTCAACGATTTATTCATGAATTTCTTCAAAAATTTATCCAGAAAATCCTCCAGGAATTTCTGTCCGAACTCCTCCAGACAATCTCAAAGGAATGTCTCCCGGAACCCTTCCAAGAATTCCTTCAGGGATACCTCCATGGATTCCTCCAGGATTTTTTTCAGGAATTCCTTCAGAAATTCCTCCCTCCATGGATTCCACCAGGAATTTCTCAAGGAATCCAGGGATTTTTTCAGGAAATCCTTCACGGAATCCTCCACATAATCCTCAATCAATTTCTCCCAGAACTCTTCTAGGAATTCCTCCAGGGATACTTCCATGGAATCCTCATGAAATACCTCCAGGGGTTGCTGCCGGAATCCCTACATAAAATTCTCTAAGAATTTCTGCCAGAATTCCTCCAATATTGTCTCCAGGGATTCTTTCAGAAATTCCTCGACTAATTCCTCCAGAAAATCCTAAAATAATTTTTCCCGGATCTTTTCCGGGAATTTCATCAGGAATTTATCCAGAGATTTCTCCATGGATTCCTCTGAAATTTCTTCGGGAATTCATCCATGAGCTTCTTCAGAAATTGCTAAAAAATTCCTTTATTAGGAATCCAGGAAGCCTTAAATATTTGTTCAAAAATTCCTTAAAGAATTCATCCAGGAATTTCTCTACTTGTTCCACCAAAAAATTCTTCGGGAATTTATCCAGAAATACCTCCCGGAATGCAAGCATGGATTCCTCCATGAATTTCTCCAAAGATGCCTCAAGAAAATCTTCTAGGAATTTCTCCAGGAATTTTTCGCAAAAAATACCTCAAAGAATTCTTACGGAAATTGCTCCAGGAATTCCTCCATTATTCCTTCAAAAATTCCTTCGTTAGTTTCATCTTCAATACCTCCGGGAATTTCTACTGAGATTCCTCCAGGAATTTCTGCAACGACTCCTAAAGGAATTCCTGCTCGGATTTCTCCAGAAAATTCTGAAGAAATTTCTCCCGGAACTCTTCCAGGAATTCCTCGAGAAATTTCTCCAGGGATTTCTACAGACATTTTTTCAGGATTTTTTTCTGGAATTTTTCAAGGAATCTTTCCAGAAATTTCTCCTGGGACAACTATAAAAATTTCTCTATTAATTGCTCCAGAAAATTATCTAAAAATTCTTTATGGATTCCTTCAAGAATTCCTCTAGAATTTATCCATGAATTTCTCCAGAAAAAAAGCTTCTCCTGGAACTGTTCCAGGAATTCCTCGAAAAATTTCTTCAGGAATTCCTCCATGGATTTCGCCAGGAATTTCTCCAGGAATTTTTTCAGGAATTCTTTTGCTCGAGGAGTTCGCTTAATCATTCCAGGAAGCCGCAAATATTTTTCCAGAATTTTTTCAAAGAATTCCTTCAGGAAATTCTCCAGAAATTCTTCCAGGAATTCCTACCTTTTTTTTAGGAATTTCTCCAGAAAAACCTCTAGGGATTCTTGCAGAAATTTCTCTAGTAATTCTCCAGGGGTTCATCCTTGAATTCCTTTACGGATTCCTTCATGAATTCCTCCTAGGATTTCAGCAGGGATTTCTCCAGGAATTTTCCAAAGCTTTCTTTAAGATTTCCTCTATGAATGTCTCCAGGGATTCAGCCAAGTATTCCTCCTGAAAATCCTCCAGAAATTCTTGCAATAATTCTCGAAAGAATGCCTCCAGAAATTCCCCCAAGAATTTTTTCACGGATTCTTCCAAAAATTTCTTCAGGAATGCCTCCACTGATTCCTCCAGAAATTGCTCCACAAATTCCTACAGAGATTTCTCCAGTAATTTCTGCAAGGATTTGTCATTGAATTCCTCGAGTAATTCTTCCACAAATTCATGCAGGAATTTTTCCAAAAAATCCTTCAAGAATTCCTCCAGCAATTCCTCCTGGAATTCCTCCATGAGTTATTTCATGGTTTCCTTCATGGATTCCTTCTGTTAGCCCTAAAGTGTTTCATTCTGTAATTCCTTCACGGATTCCTTCAGGAATTCCTCCAGGGATTACATCAGGGATTTTTCCAGGAATTTCCCATAGCTTCCTCCAGGAATTCTTCTAGAAACTCCTCCAAATGTCCCTCCAGAAATATCCTCAGGGATTCCTGCAGAAATTCCTCCGGACATTCTTCCAGAAGTTCCTCCAGGAATTCTTACATGGAAGCCTCCAAGCATTCTTCCCTTCCAAGAATTCCTTCAGGTATGCCTTCAGAGATTCCTCCAGAAATTCTTCAAGGAATTCCTCCAGGGTATCTTCCAGGAATGCCTCCAGTTTTTACTCCAGGAAATCCTCCAGGGGTTCGTCAATGACCCCTGCTGAAACTCTTCAAGAAATTTGTCCAGGAGTTTTTCGAAATATTTCTCCACAAATTCCTCTTTAAATTCTTTCACGAATTGCTCTACGGATTCCCCAGGAAATTCTTCAAGGATTCCTTTAGGAATGCCTCCAGGGAATTCCTTCAATAATTTTTCCAGCAATTCCTTTAGTAGTTCCTCCTGCAAATTCTACAGGAATTTCTAGACTTCTCTTCCAGTTTTTGAGAGCTTCTTTCAAGCACTTCTTTAGTAATGCCTTCAGGGATTCCTCTAGAAAGTGCTTCAAGGATTCCCCCTGAAATTTCTCCAGGGATTTCTCCTAGAATGCCTCCACGTATTACTCCAGATTTTTCTCGAGCTGGTTAAGTGATTCTCAAAATGATCCACGGAATGCTATTTTGATGCGCGAATCACAAAATGGTACATAAAATTCAAAAACCAAGAAGGTGTATAGAATTTTAAAAAGGTGTGTGATGTGAGTATGGTTCATTATATACCTTATCAAGGGAACGTCGAGATAATGCATGCGTGGCAAGTAATTGCAATTTGATTTATAGAATGTTAAGATAAAACATGGGATTTGGAGATGGTGTAAACATAAAAATGTTGGTGCTGCATAAAAATCAAATTGCGTGAGGCAATAAAGGTGCATGATGTCACCGTGGTGTATAGGATCTTCTGATAACACTGAGTTCATTGGTATGGTGCATTGAATGCTAATATAGAGCATGTCATTCAAAGATGGTGCTTGATGTTTCATATTAAGGTTCTTCATGTTTCATATTAAGGTGCACTTGCAATTCGTGAAAAGGTGCAGGAATCTCAATGTGGCACAGAAATCAACATGTTCCAGGTACGTGGAATACTATTTTTTATGCGAAATGCCAAAATGGTGCATCAAATTCAAATGTAAACCACATCATAATGGTGCATAAGATACCTAGATGGAATAATGAATGCCAAAATGGTGCATGGATGGCTTGGAAGAAGGCGTATGATGCTTGTGAACTGCATTAGCTGTCACCGTTATTCAAAGATTATCAACATGTTGCATGGTTAAGTGCACGAATTGCAAAAATGGTGCATAGAATACAAAATAAAAGTATTTTATGTGATGCTCACAACATAATGGTGCATCAGATGCCTAGATGATATAATAAACGCTGAAATGGTGCTTGGAAAGCTTTGATGGTGCATGAAATCTCATGATGGTACATATCAGTATGATGCATTAGATTCCTAGTTGATTAAAAGATAGTGCATGAGACCAGCATAATGCATGGATACCTAGATCATTCTGTGGACGCTTTGAAGAAGGTACATGATGTTAGTGTGCGGTATTAGTTGTCACCGTAATTCAGCGATACTCGACATTATGTTTGGCTAGGTGTACGAATTGCAAAAATGGTGCTTGGAATTCAATGTGATGCCAAAGTCACCATGGTTCACGTACATGGATTACAGTTTTGGAATATGAAATGCCAAAATGGTGCATGTTATTCGAATATGGTGCTGACATCACTGATTAGTTAAAAGATGGTGCGTGAGATTCGCCTAAAAACGATTCTGAGAACATCATGGTTGTGCATGAAATACTAAGAAATTGTATGTATCAGGGGTGCATTTGTTGTCACCATGATTCAGTGATTCTCAACGTTGGGTGGTTAGATCGAAAACTAAAAATTGCAAAAATGATGCAAAGAATTTAATGTAATGCGGAAGTCAACATGGATCAGGTACGTAGAATACAATTGGGTGTACGATATGGAAAAATGGAGCTTATAAAATTTAAATGTGAATTAAATGCTTAGATGACGCGTGAGATGGTGCTTATATATTTATGTGATCACCATGGTGGTACATGGAATGCAAAGGAGCTACATGATGTCTGTATGGTGCATTAGTTTTACCATGATTCAGTTATGCTCAACAAATTCCATATGTAGGTACACAAATTGCAAAAATGGTGCAGGAAACTCAATGCGGCACAGAAATCAACATAGTCCAGGTACAAGGAATGCTATTGTGTATGCGAAATGCCAGAATGGTGCATCAAATTCACTTGTGAACCACATCATAATGGTGCATAAGATGCCAAGATGATATAGTGAATGCCAAAATGGTGGTTGGAAAGCTTTGAAGAAGGTGCATGATCCTAGATGATGCATTAGTTGTCATCGTTTTTCAAAGCTTATGGTTAGGTGCACGAATTGCAAAAATGGTGCATAACATACAAAAAAATGTATTTTAAGTGATGCTCACGGCTCAGTGATATGATAAACACTGAAATGGTGCTTGAAGAGCTGTGATGGTGCATGAAATCTCATGATGGTGCATATCAGTATGAGGTATTAGATACTTAATTGGTAAAAAGACATTTCATGCGATCATCATAATTCGTGAATACCTAGATCACTCTATGGACATCACGATGGTGCATTGAAAGCTTTGAAGAAGGTATATGATGTTAGTGTGCTGTATTAGGCGTCACTGTTATTCAGTGATACTCGTTATTTTGTATGGCTAGGTGCACGAATTGCAAAAATGGTGCTTGGAATTCAATGTGGTGCCGAAGCCACCATGGTTCACGTATATGGAATACAGTTTTGGAATACGAAATGCCAAAATGGTGCATGTTTTTCAAATGTGGTGCTGACATCACTGATTAGTTAGAAGATGGTGCGTCAGTTTAGCCTAGATGATTCTGAGAACATCATGGTTGTGCATGATATACTAAGAAATTGTATGTGTCAATGGTGCACCATAGCTCAGTGATTCTCAACATTGCGTGGTAAGATCCAAGGTTCAAGAATTGCAAAAATGGTGCATAGATTTTTTTTATAGAAGGGGGGGCAAGTGCCCCCCCCAAGTAACACAGAAAACATCTTGAGGAATAATAATTAAAAAAGTTGTCATATAATTGTATTATAAACGAATCGGAAAACATCCAGTGTTATAGCCAAGCATTTTTCAAGTTGATCGATAACAAACAGTCAAAAAAATATCTGCGATTTCATCATGCCCGCAATACTATTATCGCACAATTAAACAACATAATTAGAGCTGTAAACACATCCAGTCAATCTAAATTCGTATATATTCAATGTTTACATATCACTACGTAGCACCATTCCGCTTCTCAAAATTTAAATTTACTTTTTAATATTTCAGGGTCTGCATAACTTAAAATACGACGTATAGTTCTGATCCAGCACATTATGGGAAATCATCAAGATATAAAAAAAAAACTAGATTTTTAAGATTACCAAATCGATAAAATAAGTCACAATGTTCATCCCTTCACTTCAATGGACAACAAGATGCTTGGTTCTCGAAGTTAAATTGCACTCCGGAAGCTTACCTTACCTGATGTCATGCAACATAACAAGTTTCAACCGGAAGACACTAATTTGCCCTTTTAATATACAATATATTGACTAAATATTATTCAGTCAAATTTCACTTCAGTCGGCAAAAATGAGACGAATATCAAAAACAAGTTTTGACGTTTGGATATTTTTTTTGTCGCAAAACATAAGTTGTTATTTAGTTATATTGACGTTTGAATGATTGCCACAAAATGGTATTACAACCTATTTGAGAATATGTTCTAAATATGTTTTCTAGGCGTATTATAAAAGTTATCATAAATTTTTCTTGCGTAGTGGTTCGCAAAGTAGTTTAGACTACAGTACCGACTCAAATTATGAAAAAATGAATAATTTTGTAAGTATTATAAAGAACATTTACTTTGCTGTGATATTTTAGTGCAGGGCCATTCTGAAAAAAAAAAATGGTTTTAGTTTATCATGCAATCGAATTTTTCAGGAGCCGTAATCAACATTATCTGTATTACTCGGTTGCAGTTATGAATGATTTTCAAGTTGTTCGTAAAAGTTTTTAACGGCACTGTGAGCTTCTTGAAATGTCGTCTGCCATGTTGTTGCTTTGCGTAGATTAAAAAATACCCCAAAAATTTAAGAATTTGGCTAATTTTTATTTCATTTTCAGCTCAACTATGAAGCGCGTTTGTTATTGAAATGTACAATCAAATGTTTCACCATAAATCTTAAACCGCAGGTGCAATAGATCATTGCTATGCATGACTGTTTTCATAATTCGTCATTCAAAGTAGAATAATTTCCAATTATGAAATTCTGCATTCGGTTGTTCGTACATACCGTATTTGGATTGAAGAAACTCTTCGCATCATTATTATTTTTTTTATTAAATACGTTTCAGCTGTCATTTTCCATGACAGTTGGGCATATCTCTTTATGTTTGTTATATTTATGTTGTTTTCAAGTCGTTTCACCTTCAAATAGCTTGATTTGAAATTTTGCTATGAATATGTTATATAACTGGTTTGTGCAAGTTATATATTTAAAAAACTGCTTATTTTCGACCACATAGATGTTCTTGTTTGAAACGTGTATTTTTAACTGTTTTTCAATTGATAAATACCCGCATTAGTTCATAACATTTGAACGAACTGAAAATATCAGTACCATAAGAGTATTACAATACATGTTATACAACTTGAAAGATGTTTTATAAGCCGCCATTTTTTGCGCTGTTTTGATTATACAAGTGTCTCAAATAAAGTTTATAATACAGGAAAAATACAGAAGGTTATGTATTAATAGTGGATTATAAACTGCTTTATAACTAGTTGTGTTACTTGGGCCCCTTGCCCCCCCCCCCCTGTGCACGCTAGTGTGCTTCGGACTACCATACCACGGGAGGTTGCAAAGTTTACGCATTGCTGGCCGTTATCATTCGATACGGCGTGCAGGCTGTTTCGCCCGATTACCGGTCTGTACATTTCCTCCCTTCCTACCTGCGCGTTCATGTCGCCGACAACGATTTTCACGTCACGCGGAGAGCAACCATCGTATGTTTGCTCTAACTGCGCGTAGAACGCTTCTTTCTCATCATCGGGTCTCCCTTCGTGTGGGCAGTGGACGTTGATGATGCTGTAGTGGAAGAAACGGCCCTTAACTCTCAACATGCACATCCTTGCGTTGGTGCACACGTTGTCGCATCTTGCCCAACACTATAAATCCTGTTCCAAGTTCATTGGTGGTGCCACAGCTTTGGTAGAAGGTAGCCGCTCGATGCCCGCTTTTCCACACTTTCTGTCCAGTCCAGCAAAGTTCCTGCAACGCCACGATGTCGAAGTTGCGGGCGGGGATGTAGTTCGTCGTAAATTATCCTGTCACATCCTGCGAAACCTAGTGACTTGCAATTCCATGTTCCATGTTTCCAATCGTAGTCCTTATTTCGTCGCGTGGGTCTATGCCGATTGTATCGAGTCGTATTTTCTTCTATGTTATTCGTAATGGGGATTTTTACGTGTGGCTTATTGGGCCTACGCCGAAAGTCCTGTCTCGCCGGAGGGCCATCGTGCCAGTTCTGTTTAACGTCCCAACCAACACTGGGACAACCACGCTGATGGGGCTACCACCTTGGATCTGGCTGGGCGTGGTGCAGTGTTTCTTACTCAGCCGCTGGATGCCAGAACAGACGCTGTTTGAGCCGCACCTCCTTGGTGAACAGACGCTCGAATCGTACCTCCTCAATCTAGCTGAAGTCAGAAGGACAACAGTGCCCAGGCTGCACTACCAGTTAAGCACACAACTCTTAGTTGGCGGTCTTTGTCATCGCTTGACCCGTGGAAGCATGAGGTAGGAACTTGTGAGGACCAGAGCTATGTTGGACGCTCTCCTTATCGACTCACCGTCTTGGCAGCGGAGCATGTGCTCTTTGAATGCTCACGCTTCGTGAAGTAAACGTAGAGTATGCAGGAGATATGCGGTAGAGATATCACTCCGGGCAACATTGTTGAAAAGATGTGTACGGGAGCGGACAAGTTGGATACCGTTACTTCCACGGTCTCCCAAATCGTACTTGAACTACAGAGAAAATGGTGGGGAACAACAGCAAGTTGAATCCCTCCCCATCCGGGAACTTGAGTCTAACGGCAAGCCTATAGTTCTAGCCAGGACCCAAGCTTCCAGGGGGAGAAGACAACTTAAGGCGATAGGTGGTGGAACGCTTACCAATAAAGAGTACCTACTCATGTACGGCCCTTCTCGAAGTTATTCCTAACAGGCGTACGGCAATGGTATGGAAGACAGAGATTGATTTTTGGTGGGTCGAAACCCACATAACTTGAGGAGCCAACTCTTGGGTATCTGATCAGCATTAGCGGAGCCAGCATTTTCTTTTTTCTTACTCACTCTCCTAAACATACACGAGAAAGAAACAGATGGAAGAGGGGGCAGCTTGCCTCCTCTTTCATCTCGCTCATTTTCCTGCATGTTTAGGAGAGTGAGTAAGAAAAAAGAAAAAGCTGGCTCCGCTAATGCTGATCAGTAAATTTTCTCATTCTATAAAAAAATACAGATGATTGCATACTTTTAGGCGTTTTACGCTGAGGGTCTTTGCTTCAATTTACAAAAGTGATGCCAATTTGTAAAAACACGTTTCGCTATGAAATTGAAGACCAGATTTAGATTCCACTATAATTGATCTACCAAGAATAAACAGCTATTTATTGTAAAGGTAGATAACAAGCAGCTGTAGCTGTTTATCCAAAACATTGCACCAGGGAACACTTATTTCCGGTGCAAACCCAGTTTAAACATGGATTTCCGCTTTGGCAACTACTCTTGCATGAAGTACAACTCACGTAACCATATGTTTGTAACTGATAAAATTACTCTCTAATATTCCATATTGAAACAAAAGCATTGAGAACGGCTGCAACTTATTCGACCTTTGCTCTTTCTCGTCGATATAGCGATCGACGGGGACCTGTTACCGTCGGGAAGCTTATCGACATTTATCATTCTGAAGCTCGTCAAAGTTGAACCCCGAGCAAGTGTGAGACACAGAGACAGAGGCCGCACGAGAAGTTGAAAATTGCATTTCCACTCTAGATGTGATTTGGTGTGCGTCGTACATCGCACGCTTCCAGCAATCGAATCATTGGGAATCCGATAACAGCCATCGTTCTCCACGGAGTCTGTCGGGTGCCTGGTGCTAGTTATCCTATCTGTATTCATCGTATGCCATGGCATTTCCAATGATGTTGATTTCCCTAGATGATTGCCTACGATATGGCAGTACAACAGCCACGCTAGCACATCAAAAGCGCAAACGGAACCAATTTCACCGCTAATGATTACTATTCGAGTCACACGGCCGAGTCCTATACGATTGGCCATGTTTTATTTCCAAGCTCATTATCTGACCTGTGTCCTACTTATGCAAGTGTTACCGGCTCGTTACTTGTCAGAGGTGGTAAATTTAGAAAATTCTGAGCTGTGCTGTTGGCCAACCGGGCGGTCGGTGTGGGGTCACATGAATTATTCAGCAGCCAGAAAGTACGCGAATTTATACGGCTTGTACTGAGTTGCATGTCATGATGCAATGTTGGGTGGACGTGGCAGGTGCCGCCACCACGTCCATAATAAATCATGGTCAGTGGAATGAAATTAAACGACGCTTTCCCAGCGAGCTTCCTACATGTCCGAAATATATTTATTTATACCCCGTAGCGGGTTGTGCTAGGTTCTCTTGGTTGGATACTTTTCCACTTGAACTTTTCATGTTTTTGGCCGTGAAGCAGATTGATGAGGTCACTTGTTGTTTCGCAGCGGGCTTAATAGGTTAATTCATTGCTGCATATTTGCATCATGTGGCACTACTTGCGTGATTGTTAGAACAATAGAACATTTATGTACATTTATACTTCCGGCTAAGGCCGGGGTGGCCTCTGCTGGACATAGTAGCCGCCTCCATTCCACTCGGTCCATGGCTGTTTGTCTCCAGTTCCGCACTCTGCGTAGGATCCGCAGATCGTCCTCCACTTGGTCGACCCACCTAGCTCGCTGCGCTCCACGTCTTCTTGTACCGGTCGGATGACTCTCGAGAACCATTTTAGTCGGGTTGCTAACCGACATCCTGATGACGTGACCCGCCCACCCTAGCTTCCAGATTTTCGTGGTGTGGACGATGGTTTGTTCTCTCAGCAGCTGATGCAGCTCGTGGTTCATTCGCCTTCTCCAAGTCCCGTCTTTCATCTGCACTCCGCCGTAGGTGGTACGCATCACATTCCGTTCGAAAACTCCAAAGGCGCGTTGGTCCTCTGTACGTACGGTCCATGTTTCGTGCCCATAGAGAACGACCGGTCTAATCAGCGTTTTGTAGATGGTTAACTTCGTGTTACGGCGGACTTTATTCGATCGTAGAGTTCTGCGGAGTCCAAAGTAAGCACGATTTCCTGCCACAATGCGCTTCTGAATTTCTCTGCTGGTGTCGTTGTCGGCGGTCACCAGTGAGGCCAAGTACACGAATTCTTCAGCCGCCTCGATTTACATTCGGGGTGGCGGGCGCGGTGATTTCTCCCTGGAGCCCTTTGCCATAATGTACTTTGTCTTCAGCACATTAATGACTAACCCGATTCGCCTGGCTTCACTCTTTAGCCGGATGTACGTTTCCGCCGTCGTCTCAAATTTACGAGCAATAATATCTATATCATCAGCGAAACCAAGCAGCTGAACGGACTTCGTGAAAATCGTACCACTCGTGTTAATCCCTGTTCTCCTAATTACACCCTCTAGCGCAATGCTGAACAGCAAGCACGAAAGACCATCACCTTGCCGTAACTCTCTGTAAAAACAAAACAAACGAGAGTGTCCCTGATACTCGAACTACGCACATCACTCGATCCATCGTCGCCTTGATCAATCGTATCGTTTTATCCGGGAATCCGTATTCCTCCTATGTTATTCGCAATGGGGATTTTTACGGTTGGCTCATTGGGCCTACGCCAACACTCCTGTCTCGCCGGAGGGCCATCATGCCAGTTCTGTTTAACGTCCCAATCCCGCTGATGGTGCTACCACCTTGGATCTAGCTGGGCGTGGTGCAGCGTTTCTTACTCAGCCGCTGGATGCCAGAACAGCCGCTGTTTGAGCCGCGCCTCCTCGGTGAACAGACGCTCGGGTCGTACCTCATCAATCTAGCTGAAGTCAGAAGGACAACAGTGCCCAGGCTGCACTACCAGCTAAGCACACAACTCTTAGCTTGCGGTCTTTGTCATCACTTGACCCGTGGAAGCATGAGGTAGGAACTTTTGAGGACCAGAGCTATGTTGAGCGCTCTCCTTATCGACTCACCGTTTTGCAGCCCGCATTTAAGTATTGCGAATATTTTGTATAGTTTTTCTTTCGTTGCGCAATTTGCGCGCCGGTCAGTTACGCGCAGCTCCACTCCAGTTGCGCGCAGCCAATCAGGAGCAAGGAAGCAGACGACGTCGTTGCGCGCCAAAGCTACTCGCAGCACGTTTCTATTATCTGCGACCAAAACAAACATCGACGCTCGCCCACCGGCTGATTGTTGTTATTGATAACTTGCGTGGAAAGGTAAGTTGACTCATTATGGTCCCTTTCGAGATTGTTTTAATGAAATGGAAATAAAACAATATTTTCTGGAATTGTTACTGATTCGATTGGTTGCGCCATTATTTGTTGCATTCAGTCTTGTACTGATCGAACGCGATTGATACCGGTTGGGTATGTTTTAAGTAATGCAAATACGGATACTGCCCATGATAAGAGATTCACCCTTGCGCACAACTGACTGACAGATCGGTAAAAGTGTGAAACTAAAATTTTTCTTGCTAAGCGCAATATATGAATGCGTACAATAGTGTTATTTTGACTAAAAACATATTGGAAGCCTTCATTCACATGTATCTACACCCATTCTGTACCAGAACTGTTTTATGCTTTTTAGTTGAAAAGATTCAAATATACCAAATTAAACTTGTACGCCAAAAATATTTCATACACTAATTAGTTTTTCTCCATTCTTTCGCAGGTATGACACAACAGTACAAAAGGAAGTTTCGTGTGTTCGTCGGGACCATGAGACCAAGCCAACAAGTAAATATCATGCGGTTGTTTTTTTTTCATGTTGTTATGCATGGTTTTACCCATTATATTTAAACTCTACTTAAAATCCCGCTTCAACAGTGCATCAGAACTTCAGACGCACAAATCTCAAGAAGCAAACTTCAAACAACAGTGCATTTGATTATTCTGTTCTTGCTCACTTGTAATAAGCTTAAAATGAGAAGCTCAGGTGCTCTGGTTTTGTTTACGAAGAGATTTGTGCCCTCGAAATCGTGAGTAGGTGCCAAAGTTGGGCATTTTGGCGGCCATTTTAGGATTCTAACAAGCTTGTCCTTAATTCGAGATCAATAATTAAGAATTCTGCAGTTCAGGAGTGTATTTAGTATACCGCATTTAGTTCACCACTGGACTGCGCACTGAGTCTTCATAAGTGCGAAAACGTAAATAAAAGTGCGCGATTGCATCAAATCAAATTGATGTCTTTGGCGCACTATTTCTTCGATGTATGCTGAATAAGTGCTCTGAAGACACCAAGTTGATTGGATGCAATCGCGCACTTTTATTTGCGTTTTCGCACTAGTGAAAACGCAAACTAAATAGTGAACTAAATGCGCTATATCTAGAGTGGGTGATCCAATATAACGCACATCCTGAGTGCATTGCTTTAAGCGTGGATACTGACTACTTTGGTTTGAGCGTGTTTGACAGCTACAGTCAGGATTTTCAGCTTTGTGAGTGTTGTTGTGGGTGTTTTCACGTGAGCGAATGGAGTGAAAAAGTGTTTTGGCTGATGGAGATCGGTCAGTGAATCACTGACAGTGATAGCAGCTCGGACACTACAAGGAATAATTGGAAATTCACACTCAAAAACCAGCAAGTAAAAAGGCTAAGATTTTTAAAGATACTCTGACTAAAGAATCGTGCGAAATTTTTTATTAGGATTTCATCAAGAACTCTTCAATGAGTATTTCTAAGAAATATATAGCAATTATCAAGTGACTTCTGCTGGAAAGCATATCAAACACAAATCGTCAGACAAATTCAATAAATAATATCTTAAAAATATCGACAAATTTTCTTCTTTCAAAGGATTCTTCTCCAGGTATTTTTCCATAAATGGTGTGTGTCAGACGTCTTTTGTAGAAATTCCCAATAAATGTACAAACATTCGTTCTAAAGTAACCAATGTAAAAACATGAAGGTCAGTATGAAGAACATTTAGATTGCTAGAGATGGTTCGATAAAATCCTAATTGTACCACTTTTTATGAAAACAATCTCTGACGAAACTGGACGACAATATTGCTGAAACACGTTTCAGATCAATGGAAATGGAACTATTAAGTGGGCCCCAGACTACAAAAGTATTGTCAATATTTTCTTGTCAATAGTTCTCGACAATATTTTCACAGAGACCGACCCGGGTTACCCACACTGAGTCGCTCCACACAAAAGTCGATTTTTTGTTATGATGCTGATCGACACAAATGCCGGTGTCATGCACAAACCATACTTCGCTTCGGCTGCTCTCGGCTACCGCAATCGAACTGAGAGGGGAAATATTGAAACGCGAAATCAAACATTTCTGATTTCCCTCAATATTTGCATCAATATGTTGATGTCGCCTTCACACGGCATCAATATATTGATGAGTTTCTTCAAACCAACAATATATTGATGTCGTCTGGGGGCCGCTTTATACATAAAGTAGTACCATTGGCGTAGCCAGCTTTTTGTTTTCCGCTGTACTCTAGATTAGGTCTACAAACACTATAGCAACCCCCAGACGACATCAATATATTGTTGGTTTGAAGAAACACATCAATATATTGATGCCGTGTGAAGGCGACATCAATATATTGATGCAAATATTGCAAATATATTTTGCGTTACAATATTTCCCCTCATTTCCCCTCTCAGTTCAATCGCGGTAGCCGAGAGCAGCCGAAGCGAAGCATGATTTGTTTGTGTCACCATCATTTGTTTCGATCGGCATCATAAAAAAGTCGATTTTTAAGCAGAGCGACTCAGTGTGGGTGACCCGGGTCGGTCTCGGTGAAAATATATTGTTGAAAATTATTGACAATCCAAATAATGTCAATACTTCTGTCGTGCAAAGCATGGTTGAATAGGTAAATTTTGTGATGTTCATTTAAGGAATACAAAAACAGTATGCCAAATTTTCCAGGTATGCCGAAACTAGCTCCGGTAGGGAAAAAAAGGACTTTGTAGAACCATATGCTGCTTTAGAGTGCAGTTATGTGCTACTACTACACGTATTTTACACTAGTATTCAATTCAAACAAACGTCATGTTAATAGCAAAATACCTGGGATTTCTTTACGAATTCTTTCAAGGGCACTTTCAGAAATTCCTTTAGGCATTTCTTCAGGAACTTCTCCAGATTTTTTCAGAAATTCCTCAAAGGACTTCTCCAGGAGTTTCTCTTTCGTGAATTCTTCTATGGGCATCTTGCAGGGTTCGGATAGTTATTGTTTCAGGTTTTTTTTTTCAAGAAATGCTTCAAGAATTCCTCTCACGATTCCTTCATATTTTATTACAGATACTTCTGCAAGGATGCATCGACAAATTCTTTCAGGAATTTTTCCTTGGCTTCCTTCAGTGATTCTATCATGGATTGCTTCAGAGATTTGTTCAAAGTTTTACCAGACATTCCATCGGGAATTTCTCCTGGGATATCTTTAGAGGTTCTTCCAGTGATTGTTAGAGTGCTTTTTTCGAGGATTCCTCCAGGAATGTCTCCGGGGATTCCCAAAGGAATGTCAACAGAAACTCTTTTAAGTATTTCTGTAAGTGTACCTTCAGAGATTTCTTCAGGGATTTCTTCATATATACCTTCAAGAATAACACTAGAGATTGCTCCAATAATTGAATCTGGAATAATTCGAAATATTTCAGCAGAAATATCTTCAAGAAACCCTAATAGGAAGTTTTACCAGAGAATAGCTAAAAATTAATCCAGGAGTTCCTTAAAAAAATATTCTGAGAGCCCATCTAAATATTCCAACAATAACTCGTTCAAAACTATTGCATACATGGATTCCTTTATATATTTTTTCCTACAGAAATTCTTCCAGGAATTAATTGAGAAAGCTTTCCTGGGATTTACTTAGTAATTCCTCATGAGATTGCTTCCGGGATTCCTCATGGAAATTCCTTCAGGAGTTTCTCTTGGAATCCTTTTAGGAACTCCTCCAGGAATTATTTCAGTACTTTCTCCAGGGACTATTTAGGGAATCCCTTAGGAATGCCTCTAGGAATTTCTTCCGAAATTCCTCTTGGGGTTTCTTCAGAAGCTCTTGCAGGGATTGTTTCAGAAACTGCTACAGGGATTTCTCAAGGAGTTCCTCCACGAACTCCTCTTAGCAGTGAATCAAAATTCAACCATCGCGCAACAATAACGACAATGTCGCAACCTGAATTTGTTGCGACATTCCACCCAATGCGACATACGTTTGTCCCAAATTGAACAGAATAGGACAAAGATCGTGCACTACGAGTTTAGAGATTTTTAAGCCTTGCATTATGATTTTTGAGCGGTAACTTCGAGTCGATAAACAGTGCAACGCTGCTGAAGATGTATCATCAAAAAGTTTCGATTTTGGGTTAATAATAATTGATTGTTCACGAGTTGAAAAGTACGCAACAAATTCAGCATCCGTTTTGTCTACAACAAAAAATTTCGAGATCATGTCATTATTTGTTACCAGTTGGGATAAAGAGTAATCGCAGCGTCTTCTTTGTTGCTTGTTTTGTGCCCCTTTTGTCTGACAATTCTCTTCAATGCCTCTTAGCATTCCTTCAAGATTTATCCAAGGATTCCATCTGCAATTTCTTCAGGAATGCTTCCTGGGATTCCTCCAGGAATTTCTCAAGGGATTCCACCACCAATTTCTTCCGAGATTTCTCCAGGAATTTTGTTCCAGGGATTACTTTAGAAATGCCTTTGGAGATTCCTTCAGAAATTCCGTTAGGAATTGTTCTAGAGATTCCTCCAGGAATATTTCTAGACATTCCACCGTTAATCCCAACAGGCATTCCTCTAGGATACCCTCCAGGGATTTTTCCAAGAATTTCTGCAGGGCTGAACTCGGGAATTCCTTCTGTGATTCTTTCTGGAACAATTTATTTTAAAAATTCCTCCAAAGATTCTCCCAGGAACTCTTCTTAGGTTTCCTTCAGGGATTCCTTATTGTATTGTAAGGAACTCCCCCAGGAATTAATTCAGTACTTCTTCCAGGAACTGTTAAGAGATTCCCTTAGAAATTCCTTTTGAAATTGTTTTCGGGATTCCTTCTGGAGTTTCTTCAGAAACACTTTTGAGAATTCCTCCAGATTTACCCCATAATTTCCATCTGTGATTTCTTCAGGAATGATTCATGGTATTCCTTTTCGAATTCCTTGAGAGATTCATCCCCGAATGTCTTTAGGAGAAATCCTGCAGGGATTTCTCTAAAAACTCTTCGATGAATTTATTTAGAGATTCCTCGTGCATATCCTCAAGAATTCCTACAATTTTTTTTTTCAGGGATTCCTCCAATAAATTCTCCAGGGTTTCCTAAATGCATTCCTTAAGGACTTTCTCCGGGCATTCCTCCAGTAATTGCTTCAGTTATTTTTCCTAGAATTCCACCAGGAATTTCTACAGATATTTATCTGGGTATTCAAGGGATTCCTCCAAGGATTTTTTCCAGAAACTCTTGCAGGAATTCCTCCACAGATTTCTCCAGGAATTACTTCAGGGGATTCCCCAAAAAATCCACCAGGAATTCTCCTAGACATTCTTCCAGGAAATATTCCTGGTATTCTTCCAAGGACTTTTTCTTGGATTGTTGCAGAGATATCTCCAGGATTTTTTGAGCGGTTTCTCCAGGAATTTCATCAGATGTTCCTCTAGGAATTGCTTCAGGGACTCCTCCAGAAATTCCTCCATGAATTCCTCAGGAGTTCTTCCTGGAATTCCTCCAGAAATGCATCCAGGCATTCCTCCAGGATTTCATCCAGAAATTCCTCCAAAAATTTGTTAAGGGATTCCTCCAGGAATTTAACCAGGAATTAATCAAGGAATTTCATCATAAATTATGTCAGCAATTCATCCAGGAATTCCTACAGAAAATTCTTCAGGGATTTCTTCAAAAAAATTTCCAGGATTTTCTCTAGGAATACCTTCTAGAAATATTTCAGGAATTCCTCCAAGAAATCTTCCAGATTTTCCGCCAGGAATTCCGCTTAAAATTCCTGTAAGAACTTCTTTTGGGATTTATCTAGGGATTTCTCCACGAATTTCTCCAGAGATTCCCCAGGGATTCCTTCAAAAATTCCTTCGAGGATTTCTCTAAGAATTCCTCCAGAAATTTCTCTGGAAGAAAGGCGTTTTTTTCCAGAAATTTCTCTCAGAGTTCCTCTAGAGATTACCCCAGAAATTCATCCAGTAATTGTTGCAAGAATTTCTCCAGGAATTCGTTCAACGATTCTTCCAGCAGTTCCCAAAAGGAAAACCTCCAGACATTTTCCAGGGATTTTATCCAGGAATTTTTCCAAGAACTCCTCCAGGAAATTCTCCAGGATTTACCCCTTGCTTCAGGCTGTGCTCCAGGAATTGCTCCTGAACATCCTTCAGAAACTATATCAGCAATTTCTCCAGGATTTTTTCTAGGAATTCTTTTTTTTTAGGAAAGTTTTTTTTTCATAAATTCTTACAGGAAATTCTCCATGAATACTTTCAAGAACTTTTCAGGGAACCCTCCAAGCATTTTTCCAGGATTTTTTACAGGGATTTTCTCAGGGGATTCCTTCAAGAAATTTTCCAGAAGTTCCTCTAAGGATTGTTTCAACAAATCCTCTAGAGATTTCTTCAAAAATTCTCCCAGGAAATTGCTG
The DNA here is from genome assembly GCF_035046485.1 of Aedes albopictus. Classification (NCBI taxonomy): domain Eukaryota; kingdom Metazoa; phylum Arthropoda; class Insecta; order Diptera; family Culicidae; genus Aedes; species Aedes albopictus. The sequence continues at coordinate 168,585,857 of NC_085138.1, forward strand.
GAGAAATACCTTCAGGAATTATTTAGGAAGTCCTCCAGGAATTACTCAAGGAATTTCTTCAGGAATTCCTCCAGGATTTTTTCCAGGAATTGTTTCTGGACATCCTTCAAAAATTATGTTAGCGATTCCTCAATGGATTCCTCCAGGAATTTCTTCTGAGAATCCATCAAGAAATTTCTTCAGGATTTCCTCAAAGGATTTTTTCAGAAAAAGAAAAATAATAGAAATAGAACTAGATATCTCCCAAAATTTCTCTGGAGATTTCTATAGAAATTCATCCAGTAATTCTTTCAAAAATTCCTCTAGAGATTCCTCCAGGAGTTCCATCATGGATTCTCACAGAGTGCATCGAAAATTCTCAAATTTTGACTGTTTATTAACCTATTATATGTACATCAGTGGTACAATTTTGAGCTCGATTGGTTAGTCTTTCGCGAAGTTATAACCGTTCTGGCAAAACACTATTTTTAGACTATCCATTTTTGAACTGTCATATCTCGGAGATCAGTGAATTGAATTGAATTAAATTTTGAACGATTATCAACAATACAAAAATGCATGAAAATTCATCAGAACATAGATACTTTTGAAACGTTGAAAAAAGTTATGATGGTTTGACATTTTAACCCATTTAGAGTAAAATGAGTCAAATTTACTATACTGCACAAAAAATACTAAATGTGTTCTTCCTTTAATCCAAATAGGCTCTTATACATCTTTTTATAGATATCTTATAAACAGAAGTAGAAAATCTTTAGATATCAAAAACAAAATTTTATGACATTGATGTAAAAAAATGCATTTTTTTGAAAAAGATCCAAAAAGTGTCAATCCATCGTAACTTTTTTCAACATTTAAAAAACGCCCATGTTTTAAATGATTTTGAAGCATTAATATATTGTATGTAAAAGTTCAGAATTTCATTCAATTCGGTTCACTGGTCTCCGAGATATGACAGCTCAAAAATTAGTAGTCTTAAAAATAGTGTTTTACCAGAATGGTTATGACTTCGCGAAAGATTAACTAATCGAGCTCAAATTTGTACCAATGATGCACATATAATAGGTTGACAAACAGTCAAAATTTGAGAATATTTTATGCACTCTATGCAAAGTTACAGCATGTTGAACTTTTTTGTGAGAGAAAAAAAGTTGCCTATTCCAAACATTTTGGCCATCCCCTGTAGATTTCATCGTGTTGCGTTTAGTTATAAAAGTAAATAGGTACACATTTGCAAAGAGTGCTCGAAAGCCTCCATTCCAGCGCCCCCCAACCCCCTTATCGAAAAGCTGACTACGCCCTTGGCGTTGCTGATATACTACGAATTATACACTGTTTGTAATTAGGTTATAAAGAAGATGATTCAACAAAATTGTTCGTATCATATCCATCTTTTTTTTTTCTTACTGTGTTTCAGAGGTTTCCTTTATTGAAAGACAAGTAACGATCCAAAGATGGAACGGCCTTGTCTAACAACAACAGGTGAATAAACACAGAAATGATTCTTTGTACGCGCATCCTAATCATGTTGTATTGCCTGTCTTTTCCGTGATTGGATGTATTATTCTTTGCATCCTCAAACCATAAGAAAATTATTTCCGAAAACAGATTACTCCCCAACAACGCATGCCAGACGAAACTCAAACTATATGTGATTCCTCAGCCAGCCGTAGAACTACCTACTGCTGCTGATGTCAGAAGTCGTAAAAGTACTGGAAACATCACAACATAATTTGCTGGGAAATTTGTTGTCTTTCCAATTTATCTTTCATCCGCTCATCGTTCCTGAGTCAGTCCTGAGGAATCCTGACGCTGGCGATGGTATACCGAAACAAGATTCGCAACCGCATGCACCGTACAGGTAGGATAAAAGTTATCTCCGTCAATCCGGAAAAAAATAATGGAGTGATAGAAACGGAAACGATAAAAGTTGGTACCTATAGAATGTTCCAGAGCGTTGAATCAAATCCGGTGAGCGATTTTCCGCTGCGGTGACGATCCAGTAAGATGGACTTTTTAACTTACCCTGTTTGGCAGACACACAACGGAGTCCAAATTGACTGTTCGCTTTGGTTTCGCTCACGTTCGTTTTATGGTAAGCATTTTTATTATCTATCAAGTTCTTTTGAAGCTCGGATTGTGGCTTTGCTCTGATTTAATCTTAGAGCCACTAACTAATAAGACTTAATTTCACAGCCAACGCTCAAGACTACTTAGCCATTTTATTATCCTGAAATGGACTAATAAAGCAGGGAAGCAATCTCGTCGCAATTGTTAATGGCAGAAACTTCTCCGAACCAGTGCCCCAAACCGCACATTAAATTTACTACTTACCGATTGCGACGGAGCTACAGGCTAAATGTGACAAATAGCTACAGTGTATCAAACAATTGTCCGTACAGCAAATTTTTTATCAAAATAATTTTTCATTCAAATGTTTATAACTTTTTTATACGTCATTCAAAACCGCTGAAATTTTGACCAATCATGAATCATATATTACTGCTCTATTGGTAAAATTTTGAGCGTGATCGAATAAGTTTTCTGAAAGTTATAGAACTTTTACTAAAACTTATAAGATTTTTGAACACATATTTAAAACATTATATCTCAATATGTAGTCGATGAAACTTTTTCAATATTTTTTGTGCTACAGCTTATACCTAAGGCTTTCATATGCAGCTTCGTTTGAGGTTTTATATTCACTACAAAAAATATGAAAAATTTGCTTATGTAGTTGACGGTATTTAAAAAATTACCATATTTTGAACATATAATCTGCCAAACGTTTTCTACAAATAAAAGTGCATTAAATGAACGAAAAATGCATAGGACCTACTCTTCATATGTTGTTTAGTAGGTCCTGTATAAAAATGTTACATTAAGAGAGTTTAAAAAAGTTGAAAACACTTGGCACTTTTATTGATCAAAATATGATAAAATTCCAAATAATACTCTGAATATATACATATTTGTCATATTTTTTGTAGTGAATATAAAACCTCGAACAAAGCTGCATGTGAAAGCCTCAGGTGCAAGCTGTAACACAAAAAAGATTGAAAAAGATTCATCAACTACATATTGAGATATAATGTTTTAAAAATGTGTTCAAAAATCCTAAATGTTTTACTAAAAGTTCTATAACTTTCAGAAAACTTATTCGATTTCGCTCAAAATTTTACCAATGAAGCTGCAATATATGGTTTATGATTGGTCAAAATTCCAGCGTTTTTGATTGACGTATAAAAAAGTTATAAACATTTGAATGAAAAATTATTTTGACCAAAAAATTGCTGTACGGACAATTGTTTGATACACTGTAACATCCAAAGCATAATCCTTCAAAGCTGGTTTCCCGACACCCAACCGGGTTCGGTGCCATTATAGTGGTGAGGTGTGGTGTGGAGAAGATGATTCACCTCAGACGTCGTGTCGTCCCCGAACGCCTTCTGCACAATAAATGCTCCGGCGGAGAAATTCAGTGTAGGTGGATTTTGTTGGATTTGCGCTCCATTAAGAGCTCCGTTTATAAACGAAGCAAAACGACAAATCCGATAGAAGCCCGGAGAAATATTCTTCGACATGGACTAGTATTTTTTGACGTTTTCTATTTCGTACAACTTCATTATGCTGGAACCTTGAAAATAAACTATTTTATTATTAGAGTTTTGGCACTTCTCAGCAAAAAAATGCAGGAAACTTTCACCTACCCCGGGCAATCGGATTGCCAAAGGGGATTAGGCTCTGTGGGTCTCATTAGCCGGTGTTATGCTTATCCTAAAGAGTCTGCTTCGGATTTCAGTTGTGGTGATTCAGGAACCGTCTAACTGTACTACAGGTTCCAAGAATCACCGCTTTCAGGATGCTGTTCCGGTCCTTCTTCAGTTCCAGCTCGTCTAGGGACCTTAGGAGAGATTTAGGGACAACTCCGGTTGCCGAGAGGACAACCGGAACTATACGGACGTCCTCCAAGTGCCACATCTGCTTCAACTCCTCCGCTAGGTCGTGGTACTTGGCGGAGAACATTGATTGGACATTATGGTCTAACGGTACAGCGATGTCGATGAGGGTTATCCGCTTCATCCTTTTGTCGTAAACAACAATCTCGGGCCGGTTGGCACGAATGAGGACGTCCGTAATGATCTCGCGATCCCAGTATAGCTTTATGCAACTATTTTCCAGAACCGGGTCCGGCTGGTACTTGTAGAAGGGTACAAATCTGTCGACCAAGTTGTTCTTTTAAGCAAGCTGTTGGTGCACAATCTTTGCAACTTCGTTGTGACGATCGAGGTAGGCAGATCCAGCTAACACTGAACAGCCTGCAACGACATGCTCGATCGTTTCTCCTACTGAATTGCACTTCCTGCAGCAGTCCTCCACGTCTTCGTGCAATATGTACCGCCGATAGTTCTTCGTCGCTATTACCCGGTCCTGGATGGCTACCATGAAACCTTCTGTTTCCGAGAAGAGGTCACCTCGCACCAGCCACGCGTTCGACGCCGCCTTATCGATGTGCTCGAGCTCCAGTTGATGGGGGTGCGTCCCATGCAACTCCTTCTGCTTCCACGCTACGAACATCTCGTCAACGGTCTTGATGTCGCATTTCAGCTGGTAATCCTCCTGCGCCAGATGCAGGGCGCTGTAACCGTGGTCAGCTTCACATACAGTGCGATACATTCCATGACGGTTCTGGCTTTCTATGAAATATGCCCGCAACTGCTGGATCTGGGAGACACATAGTGCCTGGATATTGGTGACGCCTCTTCCTCCTACTGCGCGTGGCAGGGTGACTCTCTCGATGGACGACTTTGGGTGGCGCATGCGGTGCTTGGTGAACGCCACTCGTACTGCTCGTTCTAACGCCTCGAGGTCAGTCTTGGTCCACTTTACCACCCCAAAGCTGTAGGTCAACAGGGGCACAGAAAACGTGTTGATCGCCTTCACCTTGTTCCCGGCTGATAGAAAGCTCCTCAGAACACAGTTGACACGATGCAAGAACTTGTCCTGCAGTTCCTTCTTGATCGCTGTGTGGCGAATACCGCTCAGTTGCAGGAAGCCGAGGTATTTGTACGCTTCGCCTTCAACCATATTCCGAATCTCCTCCTGTTCGTTGACGCGGGAACAGCTGGCGTCCACTACTTGAACCCGACGAAGATAAACTGACCGACATTTGTCAATTCCAAACTCCATCCGGATGTCGTTGCTGAACACCGTCACAAGCTGCGACAGTTGATGCAGCCTTTGTACTGATTCCGCAAACAGCTTCAGGTCATCCATAAAGAAGGTGTGGGTTATTCTTGTACTCCTTCCCCCACTTTTCAGTTGGTAGCCATAGTTGCATTGGTTGAGTGCTCTGCTGAGGGGGTTCATCGCAAGGCAGAACCATAGCGGACTAAAGGTATCGCCTTGAAATATCCCCCTCCTGATGCTGAGAGTTCTGGACCGCAACACAGCTGTTCCGTCGGTAATTTGTAGGGACGTGCTCCACATCCCGTGTTGCATCAGCCTGTGACGTTCCCGTCTACCTTGTACAACTGCAGTACCTTTTTTTTTCCTTCTAAACTATAGGGTGATAATCTGCTCAACAGACACCCTAACAGAAGGTTAGGGTAGTGTAGGTCTGAGGCCGTCTTCTACAACAAAAGTAAAAGCCGGGACTACTCTCTCCTCGTACCCACTAAACCATTCCTATGGTCGCCAAACCCTACGTCTCTCCGGAACCACCAAGAAGGTATTGCTTCATAAAGGGGCTAGTGCACATCGCACCCTCAAGATTAGCTGCGTAGCCTAGCAGCAACGAACATCGATGACTCGCTCTGGAGAGTCCATCACATGGTCCATCACGGTAGCATGCTGGCGCTTAGCCAGTTTCCCGAGTGGTCCTCGCCACTCCTTTGGCCTCGGAAGGCGGGCAGGGTCAACCCCGCCCGCGCCCTACTGCTGAGCGGACATCAAGAACTGATGCTTACGTGCAACCCGATCTGACCTGCCCGTAAGGAAGGGTATCACTACCCTTCAGGCCCTATCAGATGCACCCGTAGGTTGCAGACAGCAGGATCTCACCTACCCCGACCCTTGCCGGGGACCCCTTTCCAACCGCGGGCTCGGATCCAACCCAGTAGACTGACGCCACGACAGCACCGCTACCGGGACTTCCTCTCCGCGGCCACTTAATCGCTGTAAGGGTCGATCTCGACCGCAGGGCACCGGCATGACCTACGAAGCCGACCTCGAACACCTGGACCACCTCTTGTACTGCATCTGAACTAGCCATTCTCCGAGTCCACGTGCCACCTCCTCTGTAGCTCCCAGACGATATGGGTGATAGCCGATGAAACGGAGTTCCAGCCTAGACCTGTGCGCCGCCGCGCCACGCCGCCGCCGCCGACACTTTTTGTCTCACGCCGACGCCGACCGAGGTATCGGCGGCGCGCCATACGCCGCTGTTTGTCACGCCGCCGATTTTCATTTTTCACGCCGGTGATCAGTGTACGAACAAAATTAAGTTTACATAAAGTTGAGATTTAAAAAAAATCTCACGATCACTATTGTAAAAGTTTGATTACAATAACTGATTTCTCAACTCTGGAACACACATTCACATCTCTTCAGAAGTTTTTCCTTCAAGAAGGATTCAGTGATGCCTCCAGGAGATCCTCCTAGGATTCCTCCAGAAAATTCAATAGGCATGCCTTCAGGATGATTTTTTTAGAAGATCTCTCAGGAAGATCTCGACAGAAGTAACTTCATAAATTCATTTAGAGAATTCAAAGCCCTCCTAGAGATACATCAGAGATTCATCCAGAAGAAGATCCTTCAGGGATTCAGAGATTAGTCTGAGAGTTCCTTCATGGATTCCTTCAGAAGTTCCTTCAGGAGATCCTACAGGAGTTTCTTTGGGAACTAGTCCACGAGTTTCCTCAGAGATTCCCCCAGGAGATCCTTCAGAAATTCCCGGAATTTTCTCAAGAATTCCTCCTGAAATTTCTTCGGAGATTCCTCTTGGAAATACTTCGGGATGCCTGGAGATTTTTTGTTTTCAGAGATTCTTTCAGGAGTTCTTTTAAGGACTGCTCTACAAGTTCCTTCGGTGATCTCTCAGGGATCTCCCTAATAGCTCCAAGAGGATTCAGGGATGCCTCCAGGTGTTTATTAGGAATTACTTCAGAAGTTCCCTAAGCTATTTCAACGGGAGTTCATTCATGTATTCTTCCAGAAGTCCCTTTAAAGATTCTTTTAGGAGAATTCATAAATGCCACCTGGAGATCCATCATGATTCCCGTGAGAAGTTTCTTTATTATTTCCTGCAGGCGGTCTTTAGAAATTAGTCTAGAAGTTCCTGCAGAGATTCCTTCTGAAGCACCTTTAAAAATACCAACAGGAGTTCTTTCCAAAAATTCCATCAGAGATTTATCCAGGAGTTTGAGGGATTCTTGCTGATGTTTCTTCAGAGATCCCTCCTGAATTTATTCGGGGATTCCTACAGAAGTTCCTTCAGAGAATCTTATACGAAGATCCAAAGATACCTCCAGGGAAATTCAGGAATTACCCCAAAAGTTTAATCAGGGATTCCTATATAAGAGACTCTTATTAAGAGTTCCTTCCAAGATTCCTTCAGGATTCCCTAGGGGATTTCAGGAGAAGTTCCTTTAGGAATTCTTCCAGGGATCGCTCCTGGGGTTCCTTCAGAATGTAGGTTGAGATTGAGATTTTTCCAGGAAGACTCACGGAGGCCCAGGAGTTACATCAGAGATTTCTCCAGAAGCTCAATCAGAAATTCCTACAGAAGTTGCCTTAGGGAATCTTGTAGGAGTTTCTTCATTCCCTTAGGATTCCCTTAGGATTATAACTAGGCATATCTCCAGGATATTCTTAAGGGATCTTTCATGGAGTTGTCACAAGCATTCCTCAAGGATTTCCTTCTGGAAATCTTTAGAGGAATTCTTTAGAGAATACCTCCTGTAAATCCTTCCCCCTACCCGGAAAGATCTGCTGAAAATCCTTCGAGGATTCCACCTGGAAATCCTTTGGATATTCCTACCGGAATACTTTCGAGCATTCTCCTGGAATCCCTGCAAGGATTTCTCCTGTAATTTTTTCGGGGATTCCTCCTAGACTTCCTTCAGCGGTTCCCCTGGACTTCCTTCGAGGATTCCACCTGGCCCTTTTCCTGGAATTTCCCTCGTGAATTCCTCCTGTAATTCTTTCGGGGATTCCTTCTAATATTCCGTCACATTTCTTTACATTTCTTTGGTTCATCTTAGAATTCCTTCGGAGATTCCACCTGGATTCCTTATGGAGTTCCTCCAGGGATTTTTCCTGCATTTCAATTAGGGATTCCTCTTGAACTTCTTTTGGGGATTCCTCCTAGAATTCATTCTGGAATGTCTCCTGGAATTCCTTCGGGTATTCCTCCTGGATATCCTTCATGGATTCCTCCTGAAATTTCTTCGGGGTTTCCTCCTGGAATTCCTTTGATGGGTTCTCTTAGAATTCCTTCGGAGATTCCTTCTGAATTGGTTCAGATATTCCTCATGAAATTCCTTCAGGAGCGTTGCTGAAATTCCTTTGGGGTTTTCTTCTGGAATTGCTTCATTAATTTCTCCTAGAATTCCTTCGGGGATTCCTCCTGGACTTCCAATGAGGATTCCTCCTGAAAATCCTTCGAGTATTCCGCTTGGAAATGCTTCGGAAATTCCTTCCAGATTTTCTACAGGCGCTCCTTCTGGGATGTCTGCAGGGATTTCTCCTGTAATTTCTTCGGGGATTTCTCCTGGAATTCCTTCAGGAATTCTTCCAGGGATTCCTTAGGGTATTCCTGCTGGACTTCCTTCAAGGATTTCTCCTGGGCTTCTCTCGGGAATTCCTCCTAAAGTTCCTTCAGGGATTCCTCCTGAATTTCATTCGAAGATTCCTCCTTAAAACCCTTCGAGGATTTCTCCTGGAAATCTTTCGGGAATTCCTCCGGAACTTTCTTCGAGGATTCCTTCTGAAATTTGTTCAGGGATTCCTCCTAATATTAACCGATTACAGCGCCACGCTATTGCCGCTATTGTGTTGTCGATTTCAAATGGCCGTTAAATTCCTTACACAGTTCCGAAACTGGACTTGGATGTCTGTTCTCTGTGGAATTATATCAGGGTTTCTCATGGAATTCCTATGAGAGTTCCTACAAGAATTCCACCTGGATATATTTCGATGATTCGTCCTAGAAATACTTTGAGGACTTCTTCCTAAATTAAAAAAAAATCTGGAATTTCTTTGGGGATTCCTCTTGAACTTCCTTCATCAAATCCTCCTGGGATGTTTCGGGGATTCCTCTTGATATTCCGTCGTGGATTTCTTCCTGAATTCCTCCGGGGTTTCCTTCTGGAATTCCTTTGGTGATTCCTCTTTGACTTCCTTCGGAGATTCTTCCTGAAATTCCTTCAAAAATTTGTCATGGAATTACTCCAGGATTCCTCCTGGAATTCTTTTGGTATTTCCTTCTTTAATTTCTCGGTGGTTTCTCCTATAATTCCTTCGGATTTTTTTTCTGGTATTCGACGATTTTCCTTCTTGAATTTCTTTGGAGATTCCTCCTGGACTTCCTATGGGGATTCATCTTAGAATTCCTCCGGGGTTCCACTTTGAAGAATCCGCTTGTAATTCCTCCGAAGATTCTTCGCAGGTGCCCTCTCGGATTCCTGCAAGGATTTCTCCTCTAATTTCTTCGGGGATTTTTTCTAGACTTTATTCGAGGGTTCCTCCCAAAATTCATTGCAAGGTTTCCTCCTTCGAGAAGTTCTCTTTTTTTTGTTTTTATTAATGTGTATTTTAACTTAAATGCTAATTCTACACTAAAAAGTTCTCCTGATATTCTATCGAGTATTTCTCTTGGAATTTCTTTGGACTATAGGAAGAAGTAATTTCGGGGATTCCTCTTAAAATTCCCTCGGGGATTGAGGGGTTCTTCCTTCGAGGATTCTTCTTAACCCTCAAGAGGATACCTTAAATGAAGGTCCGTTTTGGGACCCTGGGGTCCATTGGACCCCAACATATATTCTCGCGTATCTCGTGATCCTTACAATTTAGTTCGGGAAGTTTCCGCTAGGTGGTGCTAGTGAGCATTGAAAAATGCCCCCAATCTACAGGATATAACGTACCTAAACAAGCGGACAAGGACAAGACGTACCGAAACAATAGGGTAAATCGCACTGCTGTAGACGAGTAGACATATATGTCCAGCGGGGCAAAAGGGGTCATTCAAATATTACGTAACGCAAAGGTGGTCTAGCGCTGTGTTACGTTTCATTCAAAATTTTCCATACAAAAGTTGTTACACGGAGAAGGGAGGAGCCCTTAAGTTGTCAAATTTTGCGTTTCGTAATATTTGAATAAACCCAAGAGGAATCAGAGACCAGGGGCGTACAATTTCGTTTCAATGATACACTTTCATGCAACATTTGAATGAGTCACTTCAAGTGTTTCATACATTTTTCTAATGACTCGGTCGTTAAAAAAAACTTTTCCACTCATCGTAGCACTCGGTAGTCTCCCACCCGGTCGCATTGCTTGTGCTTCACCCGTCACAGCATTAGTGTCTCACTGGTGCGCGCTAGTCTCTCAATGGTTACGGGCGCCGGTTAATTGGATTTAAGTGGTCGAATTTGTTATCCTCTTTCATAAAACATAATTATCATTCTATTGGCGTGCACCACTATTTGAAAATGTGGTTTAAATAGTGTTTTTAGCATGTTGAAGTATTTCAATGACTCATAAATGAAACGAAAATCCAAGTGTATCATCCCATGTTTCATACACACTTGTTTCTGTAGCAGCAACGAACGAGTGTGTTGCTGGGTGAGAGATGAAGCATCACAGCAGTCCGTTCGCATGGGAAACGATTTGCTACAGTCGTCGCACGTCATGTTTTCCTTTCGAAATTGCACGTCCCTGTCAGAGACAAACAGACGTAACACTATTAAAATTTAAATCTCATATATCTCAGGATCCTGATTATTTATATAGTTGATGTCTTCGGCAAAGTTGTTTGGTTGATCAAGAACTTATAGATTATGGACCGTTTGATTCGATATTCCACCACTAGGCAGTGCTAGATGGCATGCAAATTTTGTATCTCATAATATCTCAGGATCCTGATTTCTTAGAAAAATGGTGGCTTAGTTGTTGGGTAGGTCAAAAATGTTCAGTTGATGAGCCATTTCATACGAACTCTCCTATTGGGAGACGCTGGTGCGGGATGCTTATTACACAGCGTAACAAAAATTAACTTTTTGTCTGTCTCAAGAGCAAACTTATGTGTCTCCGAAGGATTTTGGGCCGCTGAATCCGAATCCGGGCTCAGATTTGCTCTAACACGTCACAACTTTGAGCTATACCTCAATTTATAGGGCAAAATATGCAATTTTGGGCTTTTTTGACTGCAAACCATTAAGCATGGACATATTTTTTTTTTCAAGCAATCAAAAGATTAATTGGTCAATTAACATCTAAATTAACGACTCATGCAAAATATTTCGTTTTACCAAATCGAATTTGATAGTTTTAAGCGATTTATGTTAGGTACGATATGTCCCATACAAGTCACCCTCCAAAAGTTGCATGCAAGTTTTCATACTAACATAAAATGCTTAAATCTATCAAATTTGATTAGGTAAAACGAAATATTTTGCATGAGTCGTTAATTTAGATGTTAATTGACCAATTAACCTTTTGATTGCTTGAAAAAAATATTACCATGCTTAATGGCTTGCAGTCAAAAAAGCCCAAAATCGCATGTTTTGCCCTATAAATTGAGGTATAGCTCAAAATTGTGACGTGTTAGAGCAAATCTGAGCCCGGATTCGGATTCAGCGGCCCAATATCTTTCGGAGACACATAAGTTTACTCTTGAGACAAAAAAATGTTGCGCTGTGTTATTTATAGAGATGGTGTCTACAGCTGTTATTTGGCAGGACATGGACTTACCGAATATAGACACTATAGAATCTACAGACTTGGGGAGAAATAGTTGAATTACGCAATTTTAGAGTGTTTTATAGTGAATTTAGTGTGTACTAATAGAAAATGACGTCACACAACCCACAGTCGTTATCGTTCCGTAAACCTCGTTTGGCTAAACGAATTGACAGATCGCTTGGTTGGGAGCCATCCATAAATGGCGTAGCATTTTTTGACGATTTTTGACACCCCCTTCTCCCCCTATTTTCCCATTAGCATTTGCACCATTATGTGCTGTCTTCCTCACTCCTTCGGAAAATTCGAAAACGGGGCCCTCGGTAAAAGTCAAATTTCCTGTGGGAGAGAGCAAGTAAGCATCAAAGGCTGCACAGGCTAATACCTAAAACATGGCTCGTAACATAATCAGAGACTCTCCTCACCACTCTAAAATGCCACGTCATCTATGGACGGCCCCTTACAGTTGTCTGCACCTTGGAAAGCTATTACAGATTACGGGATATATACAATTATACTTTGATCATAATCTACACAATTTTCCATTGCTTTCTGAAAATACAGGATGACTTAATTGAGGCTTGCACAGAACGTTCCATACAAGCACAGAGATCAGACATTCAAGCTCAGTTTCAAAACTGTGTAAGGAATTAAACGTTCATTTGAAATGGCAACACAAGTGGCAACATCGTGGTGGCGCTGCTATCCCAATGTTCCCACGCTGTTGTCGGTGGTGAATATAAAACTTATGTAGATATGCGTACTCACCACTAATTGTAGCAACTTGCCGCTTGCTAGTGTTGTCAACGCTAAAAAAATGAATCCTTGCACAGCTTTCGAGACAATTTTCTATAGGCTTGGATGTCTGTTCTCTGTGATACAAAATATATTTTCATGATAAATCGAATAAAATGGAATGTAAATTTCAACGTTTCCTTCCCGTAACCGGGAGGAACTCCTGGTGAGAAATTCCTGGAGGAATCCCGTGAGGAGTTCCTGGAGAAATTTTGGAAGAAATTCCTAGAGGAATCTCGAGAGCATCTCCTAGAGGAATCCCGGGAGAAATTTCTGGAGAATCCCGGGAGAAATTCCTGAAAGAATCCCGAGAGGAATTCCTGGAGGAATGCCAGGAAGAATTCTTGGAGGAATCCTGGGAGAAATTCGTTGAGAAATACCGATAAGAATTCCTGGAGAAATCCCAGGAGGAATTCCAGAAGCAATTCCCGGAGGAATTCTTGAAGAAATCCCAGGAGGAATTTCAAGTGGATTTCCTAGAAAAACTCACGCAGGAAACCCGGGAGGAAATTCTGGAGAAAACCCGGGAGCAATTCAGAGACAAATTCCTGAATAAATTCTGTGAGGAATTCGTGGAGGAATCTCAAAAAGCATTTGTGGAAGAATCCTTTTACGAATTTCTAGTTGAATCCCTGGTGGAATTCCTGAAGTAGTTTTGGGAGTCATTTCCGGAGGGCTTTTAAGTGGATTTCCCAGATGAAATCGTAGAGGAACTTCGGGAGGAATTACTGAAAGAATCCCTGTATTAATTTCTGGAAGAATCCTGGTAGGAGTTCCTTCAGAAATTTTGGGAGGAATTCCTGGAGGTATCCGGGTGAGTCAATTCTGAAGTAAATTATCCACCAAATTGGAAGTATTGGTATTGTGAACAGAATAGAATTATATTGTGTTATTCTCAAGATATTCACTTCAAAAGAAGCGTACTTATTTGAGGACGCTTGGCACTCGGTAAACTAGGATGCTGGGCATAAACGAACTAATTAGCGCCATTTTGCTGAAAAACTTTAAAATAATTTTCATTACCAAATAATCCTTGATGTATTGAACACTTTTGCCGAAGACACAAACTTTCTATACATTCCGAATTCAAGCTAAATTTAACTTTCAATCCATAATTTTAATAAACAATAGCGCCACCTACTGGGCTAATTCCAATTCAATTTGTTCGTCACAAGATTGCCCTTGGTCTAAGTTGTTGTAAAGAAAGCCTACATAACCAAACTTTGAATGGGCAATACAAGGTTTGCCGGGTCAGCTAGTAAACGAATAAGTAAAAAAAAAGTGTCTCAGTAGGTCAAATGGCAGTGATGGACCTGAGCAGAAATAAAAAAGGTATTCATTCTAAATAGACGTGTGCGCCGAAGCAGTTTTCACCGGCGGCGGCGCTTATATTAATTTGAGGCAGCGGCGGCGGCGACGCCGGCGCCACGCCGATTGCCGTATTCGGCGGCGGCGTAGTCGGCGTGACCTTATTTTTTTTAATGAAATGCTAAAAAACGTCAATACAGAATAATTTGTTTCCTCTACTTAAGTACAATTTTCATCTATTTTGTGTGAAAGTTTCAAACGTATGTAATCAGATATTTCAATAAAAACTATCCTTGCCAGAGTTATGCTAAAAATTTCAGAGAAAACCCTTAAGGACGTTACCAGAAAATTTATAAAGGATTCCTCTCGATAGAAATTCACAAAGTTGCACGTTTCTTCTAAGGATTTTCTTTTCTTAAACTTATTTTAAACCAGTGCTGTCATTGTAAAATCTGTTTTTTTTAAATTCTGTTAGGGTTCTTTTCAGGAATTCCTCGAGGGATTCTGTCATGCGTTTCTTCAGGAATTCCTCCAGAAAATTCTCAATAGGTTCTTCTGGAAGTTCCTCCTAGGGGCTTCTGGAAGATCCTCAGATATTCTTCCACGGGTGGGATCGCAAAATTCCCTAGAGATTTCTAGAAACCTTCCTTCAGAAGTTCTTTCATTTTTTTTCCGATGATCTTTAAAAAATTCCTTCAAAGATTCTTTCAGGAGTTCCTTTAGAAATCACTTCAGGATTTATTTCTTGACTTTTCTCCAGGAATATCTCAATATCTCTCTTCTTAGAATACTGCACAGCATTCTCCAGTTTCACAGGATATTTATTTTTCGATTCCTTTAAGAATACTTCACAAGTTCTTCTAGGGAAATTGTATCAAAGAGTTTTTCCATTAATACCATGCAGACATTGAGCAAGAAATTCTTTCATGAATCCAGAATATCTCCAGGAGTTCTTCCAGGGTTTGTTCCAAATCATCCTTTAACAATTCATTAGGGGAATTATTCAAGAATTCTTTTAGTTCCTTTATCTGCAATTTCTGCACGAATTCCCGATGCATTGTTTTTAATGATTGCTTCAGAAACTTCTTCATGATTCAATTCAGAAATTTCTCAAGAATTTTCTTTAAAAATGCCTGCAGGGAATTTATCTGAAACTTCTCCAGGATTTTTTTCAAAAATTTCCCTTAAAATTCTTCTACAAATTCCTCCAAAGCGATCTCAGGAGTTTTTTTTTCTCACCCCTCTATTGATGAAATTAATCCACTGCATCCAATTGACTGAACTTTTGTGGTGAATCTCAGGAGCCCCCCAAGGACTTTTCAAGGAGCTCCTCCAACACGCTAAAACTGCTCAGCACTAAAATGTGTAAGACCTACTCATAAGTGCATAATTTCCAGACCACACAAAAATGTGTAGCAGTTACACATTCTCAAAAAACAGCTCGTACACTCTTCTAGATGCGAAATGTTGATTTTTTTTTGTTTTCCAAGGTCACTAGTAATCCTACCTAGATTGGCGTACAAAAATTTTTGCGATTTTAACAATTTTGCGGACACTGGAGCTGATTTTGTAAATGTGCAAGGGTTACACATTTTTGGTGTAGTCTGGAAATTATGCACTTTAGTGCTGAGCGGCGTTAGCGTGAACGATTGTTTCTGAAATTTTTTCAATTACATCTCATCGTGAAATTTTTAAACATTTTATAGAATCTTTTTTTGCTATATGTATTAACGAGATTTTTAGTCCTTGGCTAGTTCGTCTAGGGACCCACGCTATACTTCCTTTCCGAAGGAAGAACTCAAGAACTTGCGAGTTTGTGGGATTCGTGGGAGTGGGATTCGATCCCAGGTCCTCGGCGTGATAGTCACGTGCTTTAACCATCACACCAGATCCGCTCTACATTATAGAAATTCTTTCAGTTAACCCTCGATGAATAACTCATACAAGTTTTATGTAATTTCATAAAATACTGTAAATATCTGTGGAGTAATACCAGCGGCGTCATGGTCACGATTTTTTTTCGCAGCCAAGTTCGCAGATTGTGAACATTCCTCGTTACCAAATTACGTAATTCCTTTACTGTCTGATCGAATTAACACAAAAGACAATTTACACGGAAAAAATACACGGTAATGAATATTATCGGGAGCCGGGCGGGACACACCAAATTTAATGGTTTTCTTTTGTACATCGAGGTCTTGAAATTAGTCTATGGTAATGTCTCAAAGAATTTCCGGACGAATCTCTAAAGGAATCCCTGGAAATATTTCTGAAAGAATCGCAGAAGTGATTCCAAAGAGCAACCTTCTAGGCATTTCTTCGATAACCTCTGATGATATTTTAAACGGGAATCCTTGGAAGAATTTCCGAAGGAATTGCTGAAAATTCTGAAAATGAAAAAAATCATGGAAAAATGTTTAAGGTAATCTCTTACTGACATTCATGAAAAACCCTTAAACTACTGAAGAAGTCAGAAAAAAAATCTTTAGTATCTGTAGTAAGCTTTAAATGGAATCCATGGAGAAATTTCAGAAGGAATCCTTGTAGGAATTTTTGAATAAGGCTGATACAAATTTAATTTTGACTTTTTGTCTCCCCCCTCCCTTCATAGATTTTTGGCTGGTTTTTGCATTTTGAGGGGGCAACTAAAAAAATATTTATCAAAAAATCGGGTCTTGCTAAAATTTTTTTAACAAATCTGATGAGTTTTAAATATTTTTCAGATTAAATGCTTTATTATTTTTATCCTCTAGTCTCGATAAGCCAAAGAGTGGTGGGGCAAAAAGAGAAATAAATATTTTTAACGGCCTAAATTGTTTATCTAATTCCTGAAGATTATGTGAAAGAGTCCCAAGGAATTTTCTGAAATAATTCTAGAAAGAGTTGGCAAAGCAATTGCTGGAAACTCTCCCACGGAAACCCTTGGTGGAATTTCTACAAGGATTTATCAAACAATATTTAGAAAAATTCCAAGAGAAACCTTTCACCAAAATTCATGGAAGATGTTCGGAAAGAATTCCTGGAGGAATCCCTGAAGGGCTGTCTGGAGACATACTAAATCTTCTGTAAAGGCTCCTAGAAATTTACAAAGGAATATATGTAAAACTTTCTAGAAATTGCTACAGAAATATTTTTAAATTTCTTAAAGAATCCGAAGAAAAAATCCTAATGGTATTCTTGGAAGAATTTGAGGAGGAATTACTTGTGAAATACGTAGAGGAATACCCGGAGGAACTCATGAACTACATGATTTTTTTTTTCAGAACTAACTGAAATAATATCTACTGGAAACTACTACTAAACAAAATCATCAAAGAACTTCTGAAGA
Organism: Aedes albopictus; assembly: GCF_035046485.1. Lineage (NCBI taxonomy): Eukaryota > Metazoa > Arthropoda > Insecta > Diptera > Culicidae > Aedes > Aedes albopictus. Next base: position 168,603,246 of record NC_085138.1, read on the forward strand.
ATATCCTGGGGACACTCCTCGAAGTAATATGTAGAAGATGTCCGAAGGAGGAATTCCTGAACAAACCCTGGGATAACTATGTAAATATAATTTCTGGAGTTATTTCTGAAGGGCGAAACTCCGTTACGCCACGCTTTGAGAAGGGAGGGATTCCGAAGTGTGTGATAATTTCAGAGGAGTCCTATACAAAAACTTGTACAGGTTCGACTGGGAAGTTGACTTATTTCTCGTGGGATTTCGGTTTTCAGTCCAAGAAATGCGTTGATTTACTGGACTGAAAGCCGAAATCCCACGATCTTTACAGATTTTTTTTTTTTGTATCTGTATTAACGAGATTTTTAACCTTAGGCTAGTTCATCTCGGGACCCACGCTTTACTTCCCTTCCGAAGGAAGAACTCACATTTTGTGAGTTTGTCGGGAGTGGGATTCAATCCCAGGTCCTCAGCGTGATAGTCAAGTGTTCTAACCATCACACCAGGTCCGCTCCACTCTACAGAAATTGTGCCATAGAAGGAAGGGGGGTTGAAAAAGGAGATTTTTGCGTGACCTTATTTATGGAGCCGTTTCAGTAGTTCTGCATAGAAATTCTTTGGACAATTTATGGAGGAACTTAAAGCATCTCTAAAAAACATTTCTGAATGAACATTCGGATTTTTTTAAAATCCTTGGAGAAATTTCTGAAAGAATTCCGGACTTTTTATTTTCTTAAATTAAAACGCTGTTAGAATGTCAAGAATCCATAGATGCTTCTCTGAAAGAATTTTCGAAGAGATTTCTGAAATATTTAATCCATGGAGAAGTTTCTTAAGCATGGAGTATTTTTAGAAGAATGCATGGTGAAATTTCTAGAGGGTCTGCTGGGGGAATTTCTGAAGATTACTAGAATATATGCCTTCAAGACTGATATTCGTAAATTGCCAAGAAAATCTTCCAAGAGATATACAAATAATATGTAGGAGGATGTGTTTGTAAATCTAATTAGAACACTGCCAAGAATTTTATTGGTAAATCGTTATGGTTTAAAAAAGATACTCACTTAGTACTCAAAATAGAATTAATGAAGATCTTGAAAGTATTGCTGTAAGAAATCACTAAAGTAAATCATATAAAAATGTTACAAAAGATTAACAAGAACTTCAGAAAAATACGCCTTATACGTACAAGAAAAAACAATTGAAACTGTTGAAAAATTATCACTTTTATTGCTATCAGGTTTAAATATGTGATTCGTAAAATGTTGGTGAGAAAAAAATCTTTGTCGTTTTCTCATCGGCGTGGGAAATTTTGTTCGGCGGCGTGAAAAAATATAAACAGCGGCGCGCCGGGTCAATTTAACTGGCGGCGGCGGCGTGGAAAAACCGTCGGCGACGGCGGCGCGGCGCGGCGGCGCACACGTCTAATTCTAAATATGGTCAAATTTTGGTCACGCCGATTCACGCCGCCGCCGCCGCCGCCGAAAGCTGCCAACGGCGTGACGCCGATGACGCCGCCGCCGCCGGCCAAAAATGGCCCTCACGCCGCCGCCGAGCAAAATATAGTCGGCGCACAGGTCTATAATCCAGCCAAACTCATCTCTACACTTCCTCTGGACCAAGTTGTCCGGGTTTGTGTCCTCCCCGCATGTGGCAAGCATGCGGTCACGCATTGTGCGAAAACGCGGGCACACGAACAAAACATGTTCCGCCGTTTCCTCTCAACCATTGCACGCTGGGCATTCGGGAGAATCCGCATGCCCGAAACGGTGTAGATTCTGTCGGAAGCAACCATGACCTGTAAGAACCTGTGTCAGGTGGAATGAAACTTCCCCATGGCGCCTATTAATCCAACTATCTACCCTCGGTATCAACCTATGGGTCCACCTTCCTTTGGTGGAACTGTCCCACGCGCGCTGCCATTTGACCATAGAGACCATCCTGGCAGTCCTGCGTATGCCTCTTGTGCCGCGCATTTCGAAGCACTCCATGTCCTCACTGATAAGAATGCTGATAGGCACCATACCAGTAATGACGCAGAGAGCGTCGTGTGACACGGTACGGTATGCGCTCGCAACCCTCAGGCACATAAGCCTGTAAGTACTTTCCAGCTTCCGTCGGTAGCAATTAGTACTTAGCGCGGTGCCCCACGCCGGGCCGCCATACCTAAGTATGGACGTAGCAACACTAGCCAGAAGCTTGCGCTTACTAGCGTACACCGCAGAGCTATTGGACATCATCCGGAACAGTGCCGCAATAGCTGTGAAGGCTCTTTTACAGGCATAATCGACGAGGCTACCGCAGGTAAGCTTATCGTCGATCATCACGCCCAAATGTTTGACGGAGCGCTTTGACAGGATAGTACACTCTCCTACACTGATCTCCGTCTGCTGCTCCGACTTCAGGTTGTTAACAACCGTCACCTCTGTCTTGTGGTGAGCCAGCTCCAGTTTCCTGGACCGCATCCACGCCTCCACAACCTTGATCGAGTGGTTGGTAGTCAACTTTACCTCCTCGATCATTTCACCGTAGACTTCAAGCGTAATGTCGTCGGCAAATCCGACAATCACCACTCCCACTGGATACTCTAACCTCAACACCTCGTCGTACATGACATTCCATAACACCGGACCCAGGATGGAACCTTGCGGGACTCCTGAGGTTATGTGAAAGCACTTCCGACCCACTTCCGTGTCGTAGACTAGTACACGATTCTGAAAGTAACTTCCAAGAATCTTGTACAGGTACTCCGGTATCCCCAGACGCAAGAGCGCATCGGCAATAGCAGACCAGCTGGCGCTATTAAACGCATTCCTTACATCCAGAGTCACTACCGCGCAAAAGCGAATTCCCCTCCTCTTGGGCTCGAGTGCTTTCTCGGAGGTTTTTGTAGCCGACAAGATAGCGTCTACGGTGGACCTCCCCTTCCGGAAGCCGTACTGATTACTCGAAGACCATTTTCGCCCTCGGTGAACCGCAACATTCTATTGAGGATGATTTTTTCGAGCACCTTCCCCGCCGTGTCAATCAAGCATATTGGTCTATATGCTGACGGGTCTCCGGGTGGTTTCCCCGCCTTTGGCAATAGTACCAGGCTCTGCCTCTTCCAAGCTTCTGGAAAAACTCCCTCGTCCAGGCATTTCTGCATAGCAGACCTGAACATTTCGGGAGCCTCTGCAATGGCTACTTTTAAGGCCAGGTTCTTAACTCCGTCCGGACCTGGGGCCATACCTACGCTAAGGGACTTAGCTATCCCCGCAAGTTTCACATCGGTGACCCTCTCCTCATCGCCAGCCCCAGTCCCCGGCTGTCCTACGAAAGGAGGCCAAGGATTAGGATCATGACGCGGAAAAAGTCCTCCAATGATCCCCTCCAACATCTCTGGAGATTGCTCTGTAGGAGCCATCACACCTCTCGTCTTGGCCATAACGATCCTGTAGGCGTCACCCCACGGGTTCGTATTGGCTCTCTGACAGAGACCCTCAAAGCAGGCCTTTTTGCTTGCTCTTATCTCGGTCTTGAGCGCGGCTTTTGCAGCGGCGAACACCACCCGCCGTTCGTTTCGCTCTTCCTCTGATCGTGCTCGCTGGATCCGCTGCCTAGCCCGTAGGCAGGCGCGGCGCAGGTCCGCAATCGGGTCGGTCCACCAGTAAGCCGGTGGCCTCCCATTTCTAGGGTGGACTCGCCTAGGCATGGTCGCATCACACGCACGTGAGAGCACCGCTACCAGCTCGTCGCCGTCTAAACCGATTAAGTTTCGCTCACGGCGGAGCGCCTCCCTAAATACCCCTTCGTCGAAGTATGATGTCTTCCACCTGCGAGGGCTTGGCCTTGGCCTAGCCGCCTCTTCTTCTATCCGCAGTCTGCTGTTATTGTAGTCGATACTGTAGCGAACCGCCAGGTGGTCGCTGTGAGTGTAGCCATCATCTACTCTCCAGTTCGAACTACTTGTTAGGCCAGGACTACAAAAGGTCACGTCAATAATTGACTCCACTCCGTTTCGACTAAAGGTACTCTTGGTACCGACATTAGCCAAGTCGACATCTAAGATGGCCAGTGTTTCTAGCAGGATCTGACCCCGCTGGTTCGTGAAACGGCTTCCCCATTCCACGGCCCAGGCATTAAAGTCGCCCGCTATTACCACCGGCCTTCGCCCTGTTAGCACGGTCGTTGAGCGGTACAGCATTTGCGTGAACTGCTCGATCGGCCACCGCGGAGGCGCATAACAGCTACAGAAGAAGACCCCGTTTACTTTGGCGACCACGAAGCCCTCATTGGTAGTAGACACCAACTCCTGAACGGGGTATTTACCCGTCGTCTATATCGCCGCCATTTTTCTGGTCCCATCCGTGACCCAGTTGCCGCTGCCGGCGGGTACTCGGTATGGGTCCGATATGATGGTGATATCCGTCTCCCACTCAGAAACTGCCTGACAAAGCAGTTGTTGAGCCGCATCACAGTGGTTCAGGTTCAGCTGCGTTACCTGCACTGTGATTTGTTGTTCACTACGGCTTTCTTGAAGGCCGGGCACCTTGGACCACCCATCGGATGTCTGTTGTTCGAGGATTTCCCGGTACAGATCATGCAGATGTGCGAACTCGTGCAGCTTTGGGCCTTATGACCTTCAGCGCCGCATCGCCTGCACAGTTTGTGCCTGTCGGGGCCTTTGCAGTCCCACGACTTGTGTCCTGGTTCCAGACACCTGAAGCAAACCTCTGGTGGCTCGTGGAATGTCAGGTGACATACACACCAACCCACCTTTATACTTACCTTACCGGTCAGGCTAAGGCCGGGGTGGCCTCTGCTGTACATAGTAGCCGCCTCCATTCCACTCGGTCCATGGCTGTTTGTCTCCAGTTCCGCACTCTGCGTAGGGTCCGCAGATCGTCCTCTACTTGGTCGACCCACCTAGCTCGCTGCGCTCCACGTCTTCTTGTACCGGTCGGATGACTCTCGAGAACCATTTTAGTCGGGTTGCTATCCGACATCCTGATGACGTGACCCGCCCACCGTAGCCTCCCGATTTTTGCGGTATGGACGATGGTTGGTTCTCCCAGCAGCTGATGCAGCTCGTGGTTCATTCGCCTTCTCCAAGTCCCGTCTTCCATCTGCATCCCGCCGTAGATGGTACGCAACACCTTCCGTTCGAAAACTCCAAGGGCGCGTTGGTCCTCTGCACGTAGGGTCCATGTTTCGTGCCCATAGAGGACGACCGGTCTAATCAACGTTTTGTAGATGGTTAACTTCGTGTTACGGCGAACTTTATTCGATCGTAGAGTTCTGCGGAGTCCAAAGTAGGCACGATTTCCTGCCACAATGCGCCTCTGAATTTCTCTGCTGGTGTCGTTGTCGTCGGTCACCAGTGAGCCCAAGTACACGAATTCTTCAACCGCCTCGATTTCATCACCGTCGATATGAATTCGGGGTGGCGGGCGCGGTGATTCCTCCCTGGAGCCCTTAGCCATCATGTACTTTGTCTTCGACACATTAATGACTAATCCGATTCACCTGGCTTCACTCTTTAGTCGGATGTACGTTTCCGCCATCGTCTCAAATTTACGAGCAATAATATCAATATCATCGGCGAAACCAAGTAGCTGAACGAACCTCGTGAAAATCGTCCCACTCGTGTTTATCCCCGCTCTTCTTATTACACCCTCCAAAGCAATGTTGAACAGCAAGCACGAAAGACCATCACCTTGCCGTAACCCTCTGCGAGATTCGAAGGGACTCGAGAGTGTCCCTGATACTCGAACTACGCACATCACTCGATCCATCATCGCCTTGATCAACCGTATCAGTTTATCCGGGAATCCGTATTCGTGCATAATCTGCCATAGCTGTTCTCGATCGATTGTATCATACGCCGATTTGAAATCGATGAACAAATGATGTGTGGGCACGTTGTATTCGCGGCATTTCTGCAGCACCTGGCGGATGGCGAACATCTGGTCCGTTGTAGCGCGTTCACCCATGAATCCAGCCTGATATTGCCCCACGAACTCTCTTGCAATCGGCGATAGACGGCGGCATAAAATTTGGGAGAGTATCTTGTAGGCAGCGCTCAGTAGTGTGATCGCGCGGTAGTTTCCGCAATCCAACTTGTCGCCCTTTTTGTAGATGGGACACACGATACCTTCCATCCATTCCTCCGGTAATACTTCCTCCTCCCAAATCTTGGTAATGACCCAGTGTAGTGCTCTCACCAGTGCTTCTTCACCGTATTTTAAAGCTCGCTTGGTAGTTGATCTGCTCCAGCGGCCTTGTTGTTTTTCAACCGGCCAACCTCCTCCTCAATCTCTTGAAGGTCAGGGGCCGGAAGTCTTTCGTCCTGTGCACATACTCCTAGATCTGTTACCACGCCACCTTCGGTACTTGCAACGTCGCCATTGAGGTGCTCATCGTAATGCTGCCGCCACCTCTCGACCACCTCACGCTCGCTCGTGAGAATATTCCCGTGATTATCTCGGCACATGTCGGCTTGTGGCACAAAGCCTCTGCGCGAGCGGTTCAGCTTCTCGTAGAACTTTCGTGTGTCCTTAGCGCGGTGCAGCTCTTCCATCGCTTCGCGATCTCGTTCTTCCTGCTGGCGCTTCTTCATCCGGAAGACTGAGTTCTGCCTGTTCCGCGCCTGTTTGTAACGTGCCATTCGCTCTCGTACGGTGTTGCAGCATTCTCGCCCATGCTGCATTCTTATCGTTTTTCAACTGTTCACATTCGCCGTCGTATCAGTCGTTTCTGTGATTCGGAGTCGCGAAGCCTAGTGCTGTAGCCGAGGTACTACCTATGGCGGATCGGATGTCCCTCCAGCCATCTTCCAGTGTAGCTGCGCCAAGCTGCTCTTCCGTTGGTAGGGCCACTGCTAACTGCTGCGCGTAGTCTTGAGCCACTTCTACCTTACGAAGTTGCTCGATGTTGAGCCGCAGCGTTCGACTTCGACGCGTGGTGATAACTATCGAAAGTTTTGAGCGCATGCATACAGCGACTAAGTAGTGATCCGAATCTACATTCGCACTGCGGTATGTGCAGACGTTGGTTATATCCGAGAAGAATTTACCGTCGATTAGAACGTGGTCGATTTGGTTTTCTGTTTGGTGGTCGGGTGATCTCCAGGTGGCTTTGTGGATATCTTTGCGGGGGAAGAAGGTGCTTCGGACTACCATATCACGGGAGGCTGCAAAATTTACGCATCGCTGGCCGTTATCATTCGATACGGCGTGCAGGCTGTTTCGCCCGATTACCGGTCTGTACATTTCCTCCCTTCCTACCTGCGCGTTCATGTCGCCGACAACGATTTTCACGTCACGCGGCGAGCAACCATCGTATGTTTGCTCTAACTGCGCGTAGAACGCTTCTTTCTCGTCATCGGGTCTCCCTTCGTGTGGGCAGTGGACGTTAATGATGCTGTAGTTGAAGAAACGGCCCTTAACTCTCAACATGCACATCCTTGCGTTGATCGGCTGCCACCCGATCACACGTTGTCGCATCTTGCCCAACACTATAAATCCTGTTCCCAGTTCATTGGTGGTGCCACAGCTTTGGTAGAAGGTAGCCGCTCGATGCCCGCTTTTCCACACTTTCTGTCCAGTCCAACAAAGTTCCTGCAACGCCACGATGTCGAAGTTGCGGGGATGTAGTTCGTCGTAGATTATCCTGTACATCCTGCGAAACCTAGTGACTTGCAATTCCATGTTCCAAGTTTCCAATCGTAGTCCTTATTTCGTCGCGTGGGTCTTTGCCGATTGTATCGAGTCGTATTTTCTCCTATGTTATTCGCAATGGAAATTTTTACGGGAGGCTTATTGGGCCTACGCCAACACTCCTGTCTCGCCGGAGGGCCATCGTGCCAGTTCTGTTTAACGTCCCAACCAACACTGGGACGACCACGCTGATGGGGCTACCACCTTGGATCTAGCTGGGCGTGGTGCAGCGTTTCTTACTCAGCCGCTGGATGCCAGAACAGACGCTGTTTGAGCCGCACCTCCTTGGTGAACAAACGCTCGAATCGTACCTCCTCAATCTAGCTGAAGTCAGAAGGACAACAGTGCCCAGGCTGCACTACCAGCTAAGCACACAACTCTTAGCTGGCGGTCTTTGTCATCGCTTGACCCGTGGAAGCATGAGGTAGGAACTTGTGAGGACCAGAGCTATATTGGACGCTCTCCTTATCGACTTACCGTTTTGCAGCCCTACCCACCTTTATGCTCCCTACTTTAACGAACTTTTTGACGTCCGCCACAGGTAGCTGAACCAAAGCTATCTGTGTCCCTGCTGGCCCTTTCCGTAGCTTAACGGCTGCGGCGGCCACCTGCACATCGCACTGTTGCCGCAGTGCCGTGACGAGCTCTTCCACTTCGGTGATCTCATCGATGTCCTTGACCTTCAGAGTCGCCTCATGTGTCAGAGCCCTCACCTGCACACCCTCACCAAGGACCTCTTCTGCCAGCCTCTTATAGGCGGCGCCCTTGTGCTCCTTCTGGCACTTCAGCTCCAGCATCATTTCGCCCGTACGAGTACGTCTAATACTACGTACGTCAGCTCCAAGACCCTCAAGCTTGGCGTCGCTTCGCATCATCTTCAAGACGTCCGAGTACTTGGACTGTTCCGTCTTGATGACGATCGCGTCGCCTTTCTCGCGCTTGGCACCTGCCCTCCTACGCCTTGGCTTGGCGTCCTGCGCTACTACCTGCGGATTCGCCTTCTTCTTCCTCTTCCGCTCTACTTTCGGCCAAGGGGGGTCCTCCCCTTGGATCACCCTACTCTGTGGCTGTTGAGGGCCCACCAGCGGTCGCAACCCCTTGTTTCCATCGTTCCGGGACGGGCCAGCCTTTTCAGGCCCACCCTTCCTAGCTTTCCGGGAACCCTGGCTGTGGTCCGACCTTCGGCATTATTACCGACTTTCGGGGTAATGATTCGCCTGGCCTTGTGGGCACCGCCAGACAGCTCCTCGCCTGACGGTTGCCTCGCCCGCTTCTGCGATTGCTTGCCCCGTTTGTCGCGAGCAGTCGCTTCCGCCTTATTCGGACTTCCTGCGAAGGAGAAGGCCTCCGTTTGGGTAAACTTCGGCACTTTCTCATTTGCAGGCTCCGCTGCTGAAGCAGTTAGCAACGCGAGTGCCGCGTGCTCTTGCTTGGCATCGTCGATCTACGCCCTAAGTCGCAGCAAGGCCGTTTTCAGGTCCTTGCTTATGCTCGACTTAGTGGACGCAAAGTCGATGATTTTGCCAAGCTGCTGCTCAGCCACCTCTATTGCGGACCGTCCTTTGGATTCTCGGTTGACGGCCCTCAACAACCACGCTCCGTCCATAACCTCCACCGGCTGGCTTGCCGGGAAGTGGACTGGAGCACCCACGCTTGAGCTGCGTACGCAACTCCCAGCGCCTATCTCCTTGTCGGAGATCTCATCAACCCGCTTCTTGCGAAAGGGTTGATCCCACCATTATTTCCACCTAGATTTTTATTTGACTTCATGATTAAATCCCACGAGGGCCCATATAGCCGAGGCGGTAAACGCACGGGTATTCAGCATGACCATGCTGAGGGTGACGGGTTCGATTCCCGGTCGGTCCAGGATCTTTTCGTAAAGAAAATTTCCTTGACTTCCTTGGGCATAGAGTATCTTCGTGCCTGCCACACCATATACACATGCAAAATGGTCATTGGCAGAGGAAGCTCTCAGTTAAAAACTGTGGCAGTGCTCATAGAACACTAAGCTGAGAAGCAGGCTTTGTCCCAGTGAGGACGTTACGCCAAGAAGAAGAAGAAGAAGAAGAAGATTAAATCCCACGAGTAGCACGGGAAAGAATGTCCACCACGCCAGAGCCCTGCATTAACGCGGTAAGGGACAGCTTACTGTGGGGGGTGCCCAGGTACCCCACAGGCTCCGTTAAAGATCGAGCATCTTTTTCACCCCCTCGATAACTCATTCCTCAGCACGGGTCGCTTGACACCTTGAATTGGGGTTAGTAGTCCTATTCTTAGCCGGCGCAGTACCTTAAGAAGGTACGAGTGCGGTACTGAGTCGCACGCCTTCTTGTAGTCGATGTACGCCATGCTCAGGTTCCTCTGTTTTTCGGTGGCTTGACCCACAATGACTGCGTCTATGATGACCTGGTCTTTGCAGCCTTGCGAGTTTTTGCGACACTCTTTTTGTTCCTCGGTCATCACGTTGTTGGCATCGCAGTGGGCTTGTATCCTCCTCGCTATTACCGACGACAGCACTTTGTACAGACTTGAAAGGCACGTTATTGGTCTGTACTTTGCTGGGTCAGCTGTGTTTTGGTCCTTCGGCAGAAGATAAGTGATACCCCTGGTAATGAACTCTGGTAACTGCGTGGGGTCTTCTAGCACCATGTTGAAGCATTCCGCCATCCGCCCGTGAATCGTCGTGAGTTTTTTATACCAAAAATTGTGCACGAAATCGGGTCCTGGTGCAGCCCAATTTCTGGTATACCGGGTAGCCTTACGTATATCCTGGGCGGTTACTATGACCGCGGTCATGTCTCCAACTTCATTACACTGTCGCTATTCTTCCGCTAACCACATCCAATCGTCGCTGTGCTGAACAGGGTTTTCCCATAGATTGGCCCAGAACTGTGTGCAGTGATGGAAAACAGTGAGGAATGCAGCTGAGCAGACACAAACGCAAAGCTATCTTACTCGTGAACAACAGAAGCTTGAATATATTCGCACTTCCTTCACTCGCGAGCTAACGAAGCTGGTCGCACTCGTGATTGATTCGTGAAGCAGCTCTGAACATTTTTCAATTTTGTGAAAAAACGAATTTACACTGCCGACAGATCTACTTTTCAGGAACAATAAAGCACAAAACACTACTATCTGATGGATAATTATTTGTTTTGCTATTAAAATCGCACTAAAATACAATTCCCACATCTCCACTTGTTCTTCGCGAATAAAAGTTCATGGGTGTTTTTGTTTTTGTTTTGCTTCATAATACTCATGAAGCAAGCGGGTGCGAATAAACTCACACAAGGCTTACTCTCGGCACCGTGAGTAAACCGTTTGTTGGTTTTTCACTCGCGAGTTGATTCACGATGAGAGTGTTTCCATCTCTGACTGTGTGACGTCGCCAATCTCCGCAAGGCCCTGTTCATAATCAGGCTTGTCGTTTAGGATGCAGTTGTAGAACTCCCTTTCGTTAATGTTGAACATCCGGTTTTGTTCTTTCCACTTCTAACATTCTCCATAACGCCGCATTCGCTTCGCAAGAGCACTCAACCGCTGTACATGGGTGTCGAGGATCTCCGTAATGTTGACTTCTGTGAGATCTCGGAGTTCTGCGAGCTTCACAATTTCAGCAACAGCCTCGTTGATCGATTCCCCTGCTTGTACTGTGTTAATCGACCAATCTTGGTCCGCAATGTAGCGATCCGATTCTCGGGCGCGCTGTTGTAAAAAGTTCAACACTACCAAAAAACCTCGCTTTTCGTATACAGCGCGAGCGCGGTGCAGTTTCGGTTGCTTGATGACGCGCGTCCTGGAAGGTTAAGCCACTTAACAGATGGTGGTTCTGGGGAATAGAAAGCCACACAAACTCCGACTCCAAACCCCCCCTAAACCACCCTTTTTCATTAGTCCATCAATAGTACATCGCGGTTGAAGATGGACATTCGAGCGGAACTATAAGTAGCATAGAAGATCGCGCGTTCACTATTAGTCCGACCTTTGATGCTTCACTCATTCCTCCGGTCATTTCCAACAGGAAGGTATGTAGTTGTTGATTTTGCCGGCCGATGAATTGACCGCCGATATCACGGGAATCGACGTCATGGATGATCAAAACAACCTCAACCGGTTCTGCAACCGGAGGAATTTGGCACTGCACCGCATCGAGGTTGGTTCTCTTTCCGAATGGTGTTCTTGATTGGCAGCGATAATGGAACGATGAGAATCAAAATTGTATGTTTGCTTTTTTTTTTTTCTATTTTTCATTTACTATTCTATTCTAAGCAAGAACAGTTGCTCTTGCTCAAGAATGGATGAATGAAGATAACTACGAGAGCTTTTCAAAACTGACAATAAGTTCAACAGTTCTTGTTGTGTTTATGGTTTTAAAGATTGAATCTCAAGTATGCTTTTTTTTTTATTCTTAACCACTTAGTTTAATTTACAGGTCTTTATCCAGCGATTCCAATTGGCAGCAGAACTTTCACTTTTGTACAGCGTATTCTATTATTTTACTAAATCGAACTGGTTGCCGTTGCGCTGCTTTCACTTTCTACCCTATCATGGTAGAATGATGAGCACGAGGATGTTGATGTGTGGCTGCTGGTTATTCCTGTTTCCAGTCCGATTGGGGGTCCATGTCCATTATGGGTTGCCATTCGCCGATGTCCAAGTATTTGGCTGTGCCGTGGTCAAATACGTTTTTTGTTTTACGTCTTGAATATTTTTTCGTTTTATTTTGTACTTACCGTGTGAAAATTTTCGAAATTATTGTTAACTTCGCTTGAATGCACAACACATTGAATTACAGTGAAGTTTTTGTGCAATAGTTCGGAAATTAGTCTGAAATCCATCATAACACTTAAGTCTTACCAACCGTCCTGCATTGTTTGTCATCATGAGCGCTGTTTGTTATTCTTGCACGAACGATTTGGACA